>NC_043016.1:31299244-31486744 GCF_006345805.1 Octopus sinensis | reverse complement strand
CCGCAAAATTACCAGTCAGCGGACACATAGATAGATGTGCTGGAAATGTAAATCCGAAATTTACAACTAACCCCGCTATATAAATTCAGTGACAACGCAACATTCACACAACGCCAAAATAAAGAACTATATGTCATAAAAAAATTTTGACAAGTTTAAACACCCTGGGCAGGAATACTAAAACAAAAGATAAGTCCTCCGAAAAGGAGAACCAAATTTCACCACGGCCGCTACTTCAAACAGACACTCACTCTGACGGAAATATGCCTTAGTAAAAAAGGAAAAAAATTTTTTCGTGCAAATCTGACCCTGATACATACGATACAGCTAAGGGTCAGACCCGATTCTGATTGGTCAACAAGTTGATGACGCTAGCTCTGCTAGAATGGACAGGATACAAACAGGGGACAGTCATTAGTCAGAATATTGATGACGTCCTTTTCTGCTTGAATAGTCACCTAACAAGTACAGACAGGGGGCAGATCTAATGTAGCTATAAGTCGTGATTGGGCAGAATCTGGATGACGTCCCGCTATGCCTGACTAACGAAGCGACTGGTCAAGACAGGAAACAAACAAGAGGAGTTATAATGCAGCGATTGGTCAAAATAATGATGACGTCCCGTTCCACTTGGTTAAAGCCACCTAACGAAACGATTGGTCAAAAACATTGATGACGTCACGCTACGCTAGATTGACCACCTAACAGGCATTAAAAACCGAGCATTTCACAAAAACTCACTAGAACCACCCAGCGAACTCCACCATGGGTCATCACAATTGCTTAAGGTAAAAAATGAATTCCTCGCTCTTTCGCAAAACATCAATCTTCTGTATTGACCGCTTTCCACCACTTTGATCTGTTTTTTGTATTGAATACGTATCGCCACCGTGGGCCACTGCATCGAACACTTTGAACATTACTTCAAACTATATATCAACTATACATGAACTATATATCAACTATACATGAACTCTAAGATGTCTGACTCCGTTGTGTATTATAAATGAATTTCTGTGTTTTGACGGCATGAGCTGTCTCTTTTTATATATAACTTTTTTTGATAAGGTTCATTTCAGGAACTGAAACATGTTATAATGTATATATAAAAATTAAAAATTGTATAATACAGCAGCATTTTCGAACTTCATTTTTTACAAATATATATATATATATATATAACATATATATATACATATATATATATAATATATATATATATATCCCTATATATATATACATATATATATATATAATATATATATATAATATATATATTATATATTATATATATATATATATATATAGATATATATATATATATATATATTATATATATATATATATATATATATATATATATATATATATATTATATATATATATATATATATATATTATATATATTATATATATATATATATATACACACAGGTGGCAAGCTGGCAGAATCATTAGCACACCAGGCGAATTGCTTAGCAGTATTTCGTCTGCCGCTACATTCTGAGTTCAAATTCCGCTGATGTCGACTTTGCCTTTCATTCTTTCGTGGTCGATAAATTAAGTACAGTTACGAACTGGGGTCGATGTAATCGACTTAATCCCTCTATCTGTTCTTGTTTGTCCCCTCTGTTTAGCCCTTTGTGGGTAATAAAGAAATAATATATATACATATGTATATATATGTCTATGTGTGCATGATCCCAGGAAGAGAGGGTGCATGGAGTGCTAACACACCTCCTAAAATTCTTGGAGGCTGCAGAATCAAAATTTGCAGCCCTACTTACTTTTCTCAGGTTTAGAAAACATGCATAAAAAGGGATGGTGACACACAATCTATAGAGTGTGCAAAGGTCAAGCAATCATTCCTCATTGTCATTTATGCTACTAATCCATGACTTTCTCAGGTAGCCTGGCCAGGAGTCTTAGTCAATATCCGCTCTGGCATTAAAACTGCTCATAGAACTTAGCTTGAAGTCAGATTTCTTCTGAAAAAAAAAAGAAAAAAGGGAAAAAAACCTTGTTTGTAAAAAAAAAACTCTGGACTTGAGTTTGCAGCCCCTAAGCAAATTTTATTCCCAAGCCACTGTATGTGTGTGTAAGTCTTTATGTTTGTAGCTGTCCTTCACATCCACTTGACAACTGATATTTGTTTATTTACATCCCTGTAACTTAGTGGTTTGGCAAAAGAGACCAGTAGAGTAAGTATCAGGCTTAAAACAAAATAAGTCCTGAGACCAATTCATTCAACTATAACCCTTCAAGGCAGTGCCCAATATGGCCGCAATCCAATGATTGAAGAAAGATAAAAGATTGAAGACTGATTCCATGAGATTTTTGGAAAATAGTACAAGGGTTCCATAAGAAAGTAAGTTTAGGAACCCTTGGCTTAGATAATGATACCTGAAGGAAAAAATATCTCCTCAGTAAATTCTTTGAATATTTGTGGCACTGTCAGTCAGTGGCTCTAAAACAGACAAATATCAGGTTCACCATAGGGACATTTTTTACCCAATCCCTTCTTTATTAATGTGATTACAATATAGATTTCGGAGATGTACTTGCATAGCAAGTGACCTGATCTGAGACTGTGCGCTGAAACAAAGGCAATTGCAGTGTGGAAGGTGCTTATAAGCCATTTAAAAACACACAAAAACCATTAGATTCACTTCAACATTTAAATTTAATTTTAAATATTTTCATCACTTTGAGACTGTGACCTGTTCACTGACAAAATTCTGTGCTGCATCTCATAGATTTCACATCCAAAAAATTTTTCTTTCTTCATCAAGGTGTTAGATAAGCTAAAAAAAGTTTCAAAAGTCATTTTAGTTTCATTTAATGTTTGTCAACAGTTTTTGTAGCTTTCATCACATCCTCCCAAGAGCATCACTGAGGATTAACTAAATTTTTCATCTTTTATACATAGGTCCATCTTCTATTTGCAGTATTTCTTAGGGTGCATTGTAAAGATTGATTAAACTTATGAGAGTTAAGTAGTTTTATTATTTATGCAATCTAAGTCTTCTTGTAAGGAAGTATACAACACCACAAAAGCCAGTGCAATATAAACTGGAAATCCTTTGAATAGAAAGCAGGCACTTTCTGTTAACTCCTTTCCAAAAAGATTCTACAAGTTTGTGTAATTTTAGTCTTTGGATCTGCAAAGTCTTTGGATCTTGTCACTGGCAAAAATCAATTCTTATTCAGAGTAACTGCACTCTTTGATGAGTTAGGGACTGTATGCCACTCAAAAGTTCTTTCCATATGTATGTGTGTATGTTAGTATTTATGGATGCATGCACATACGTACATACATATGTATGTATGTGTGTGTGCGTGTATGTATGCATGTATGTATATGTATGTTTATGTATGTGAATACACACATATACACACACATACATACATACGTACGTACATATATACATACATACATACATACATACATACATACATACATACATACATACATACATACATACATACATACATATACATTTGGCCTTCTGAACTGGTCACTACAGGAACTCAATGAGACAGATGTCCAAACTCACAAGTTACTCAATGATATGAGAAACTTCAACACCAATGGAGATGTAGTCAGGTTGTACTTCTCACGCAAGCATGGTAGACATGGTCTCAAATCTGTATTGATGTCATATGAAGCAGCACATATCGTGACACTAAAACAACATCTGCAGCAGGGGAAAAGGAGACCAATAACTATCTTACCTAATTTGTAAGCATGAAAACAGTATCATTAGGATAGGTAGTGAACTTGAGGAGAGGGATGAAATAGGAAATGATATTGGTCTCTCCTCAAACAGCATTGGTATATTCTGTTTATTGGAAGAGCAAAATAAAAAGAAAATGGACTTGTTCACTGGGAAGTTATTTCATGGGTACAAATCATAGAAGGTACTGATCAAGTCAAGAGCTTAGTATGAAGTACTGACAAGTTTATGACATTCCACTTCAAAGGCTACCTCCATACTATTCAAGAACAAGACCTTCTAACCAAGTACCTACCACTTATGATTACTTACCACTCACCAAGTACCGACCACTTTAGAGTACCTACCACTTAAGAGGCAGAAAACAATGACAGACAACAAATGTAGGCTGTGCAAAGCCAAGAGTGAAGACATCAACCACATTATTGCCAGCTGTGAGAGAATGTCTTCTAGATATTATCTTCCCATGAGGCATGATGCAGTGGCCAGAACGATCTGGAACAGAATAACAACAAAGAAAATACCTACATCCAAAGCTGAAAAACAATTACTGAGGTTTTCTATAAATTTACAAGTCATATAATTCTATCAATATATTTCTGAGATGAAGAATTTATATTAAGCCTATTCTTCATATTAGTTGAACTGGTGTCCTCATCTTGGTTGTTGCTTTCACCACGTTTTGGTTGGTGTAGGTTCCAGCCTTATTCAAGTGTCTTCTGTTGAACTCAGTTATTGTATCAGAATTTCAAACATCTACCTATTTCAAAATTCAGATATAATGGGCAAGTTCTACACAAGACACCTGAAGAAGGCTGGAGCATACAACAACCAAAACGTAGTGAAACCAACAGTTGAGATGAAGACATCAGTTTGACTAATATAAACAGCAGACAAAATTGCAAGAGTCAGTTGCAGTGATTACAGAGTAGTGCCACTGTAGAAAGAAAATAGCTCACTGACTGTAAAGTTCTTATGGATAAGTGAACTGCTTTCAGAAGACCTCCCTGAGTGAACAATTCAAAAATTGTTTTCACTTCTTTTCTTGGAGATATATAAATAAAAAAGCCAGAGGCAAGTGACAGCCATTGATTACATCAACATGAAGAAAGAAAATATAAAGTCAATCATAAATGGAGTTCGTTGGATCTCAGCAACAGACCATGACAGTTTCTTGACAATTCTGGTAATTCTACTAAAGACATGAAAAAAAAGACTAGTGAAACTGCTGCTGATACATTTTCAGTTCCCTTGCTAGTGAGAAACTCCCATAAAGTTAAAAGAAAATATGGACAAAGCAGAGCAGAAGATAAAAATGGCTGGTCTATCTTTTTGACTTCAAATAGCTGAAAAATCATGGAACAAATTTTCAATGATTTTACAAATTACATTCAGCACAACTTCCCTTTAGAAAGAAGCCATTAAACACAGCTACTACAGCATTATGATTGGGTATTGAAACAGTATTTTTACATCTACTTTATTATGCTGGCATTATTCCGTATATTTATTGTAAAGATACCAACAATAAACAAGTAACAGGTTGGCTGAATTCCAAGATCATTCAGAACAAGAGAAGAGGAAATCATATTTGTCAGCCATCTAGACTATTGTTATCAATTATGGACATCACATAGTACCAAGCTAACAGCAGAACGTGAGGTAAGCCAAAGCTATTACACAAAAAAAATTGCCTCAATATAACAGATGACTTGCTGAGAAAATTTGAAAGAATTGAAATTTTATATGTAGTGGAGACAAGTGTTTTTCTATCTCTCTAAATAAAAGAACAATAACACTGACATTGAACACATATACACCCTGCTATGAAATACATTTTATGATCTCTTCTTCCACTAGAAGAAAACAATAAACAACTTACTGAGAAATACAACTGTTGCTTAAGTTCAATAGAATGTATGACCTAAATCACACAACATGTGATGAATCTTGACGTTGAAAACATGAAAAAATATGGAAACTTAGTTGGCTAAGTGAGAGAAACAAACCAAGTGCTGCAATCAACAATCCTGATAAATCCTGTACTTCAACTCTTGCAAATCTCTTTCGTTAATGAGATATAAAAGAGCATCATGTGAAAGCTTTCTTTTGCCATGTACAAATCTATTAAATCAAAAACGAGCACCATTGACCAATTACAGCATTCTTCTGTTTCATGTACTTGGACATTTTGCCTCCATGAAAGGAGACCAATCTCCAACTAGAGTGGAATACTGGCATCTCTGTCTTTGAACTTACCTCCATGAATTCTAGCACAATTTCCTTTTTACATTTCATGAATCTTTTTTTGGCACCAATTCATCATCATCATCATCATTTAACGTCTGTTGTCCATGCTGGCATGGGTTGAATGGTTTAATCGAGCTGGCACACTGGAAGGCTGCACCAGACTCCAGTCTGATTTGGCTTGGTTTTCAACAACAGGATGCCCTTCCTAATGCCAACCACTCCGAGAGTGTAATGGGTGCTTTTACATGCCACCGGCACAGGTGCCATTTGTGTGGCACCGATATCTTCCACAACTGTGACTTTGCTAGGCTTGATAGGTCTTCTCAAGCATGACATAATGCCAAACGTCTTGGTCATTGCCTCCATGAGGCCAAACACTCGAAAGAAACTCAGCCACTTTGCTTCTGTGAAGTCCAATGCTCAAAAGGTGTTCTTTACATGTCACCAGCACAGGTGCACTTGGCTTGACAGGTCCTCTCAAGTACAGCACATCATCAAAGGTCTCGGTCACAAGTCATTGCCTCTGTGAGGCTCAAAGTTTGAAGATTATGCTTCACCACCTCATTCCATATCTTCCTGGGTCTACTTCTACCACAGGTTCCCTCCACAGTTAGAGATCAGCACTTCTTTACACAGTTGTCCTCATTCATACACATCATATGACCATACCAGTGCAGTTGTCTCTTATGCCTAACTTTTCTCTCAAGATGCTTACACTCTGTCAAACATGCATACTGCCTTTATTTCTTTTAAGCCTACATGTCCTCGGCTGTCACAGCCCAAATTTCACTGCCATGCAACATAGTTGTTCACACATAGGCATCAAACAATCCGCCTGTCACCCTGAGAGAGAGACCCTTTGTTGCCAGCAGGGGTAGGAGCTCTCTGAACTTTGTCCATCCTAATCTTATTCTCACAGTTACACTCTTGGAGCATCTGCCTTCACTACTAACTTGGTCACCTAGATAACGGAAGCTATCTACTACCTCTAGCTTGCCCCACTGGCAGTTGATGGAGTTTATTTTCTGCCCATTTTCAGCGTTTATTGTACCTGTACATCTTCCACATACAAAGCTAGTTACTCTGTTAACCTTCCTCTGATATTGCTGCACCTTTTATGTGTGCAAAGCTTACACCAGGTGCATCTTATAGAGTTTCTACCTATGCCTTTTCTACAGATCGAGCAGGGCTATCTACCTGATGGGATTTGAAATTCGTCTGCCTTCCTTTTTACTAATACCTTGGGTTTTGCTAGGCTAACTCTAAGGTCCTTCCATTCTAGACCTTGCTTCCATACCTCTAGTTCAGGTAGTGATTCAGCCTAAGAGCAAGGTCATCATCATAGAGTAGTTCACAGGGGCAGCCTGTCTTGAATCTCTCTGTTATTGCCTGGAGGACTATGATGAACAAAAGGGGGCTGAGCACTGATCCTTGGTGAACCCCTACTTGTGCCCTGAATTCTTCGCTGTACTCATTGCCAACCCTTATCTTACTGGTTGCATCCCTGTACATAGCTTGTACAGCTCTCACAAACCACTTGTCTATACCTAGTTTCTGCATTGACCACCTGATAAGGGACCAGGGTATCCTGTCAAAGGCTTTCTCCAAGTCAACAAAGGCCAAGTACAGAGGTTTATCTTTGGTTATGTATTTCTCCTGCAGCTGCCTTACCAGAAATATAGCATCAGTGGTGCTTCTCCCTGGCACGAAACCAAACTGCATCTCATCTAAGCTAACTCTCTTCCTCCCTAATTAGTTGGGCTCTGACTCTCACCGAAATTTTCATCACCTGATCCAGCAATTTGATACTCCTGTAATTATTTCTATTCTTACTTCAATATCAACTGATGATATCTCATTGATATCATAAGAATGTTACAAGCTTTTAAGTGAATGTCAACTAATTCTTTCTTTGAAATACCTTAAAGCACAAACATAAAGCTATAAGTAATAGCTTGTAAATATCTTGTGTAAAATCTCTTTTCAGAAAAAAAAAGGCTCACAGACAGCCTTTGACTTTTTCTATCCAAAAGGGTTTTTTTAACTCAGTATTTACATGCTTATCATTACATGCTTTATGTTTGAGCTTTGAGATATTCCAAAAACAGAATTAACAGATAATATATTTGAACATTTTTTTTCTTTATTTTCTTCTTTGTTTTTCTCCTTACACGGCATGCTTTTTTTCCTTTCAAATAGTTTTTTTTTCTGACTTTATTTTTGCTCTGTTTTGCATAACATTTCATACATGTTGGCACGTGCTTGAGCGCATATTGCTTGGCATACACATACTACAGAAACTGAATTTTCTCTGGTGATTATTAATTTTTGTCTTGCAGCTTTAGTATTCATATTGAACACACAGTAGCACAATATAACAATATTATATATTTCAACTTTCTATAAAGCAATTTTTGTCATGTCTCATTCATAACCTGTAAAATTCACCTGTAGCTGGCATTCATTCCCATTTCACAATTCTTACATGCACCTATTGCAGCTCCAGTGCAGCTTTGAATTCCATGCCATCTTTAGTTTTGCAGACACCCATATGACTAGTATCATCTCATGATTCACACTTGTATCTGGCTTTACTACGCAACTCTCAGTTCAGGATATTTAATATTCTCCTTTTGCCAGCTTGCTGTTTGTCATTCAGTTACATTGTTATCTTTCAGTGCAGTGACACATATGAGACAAAGGTGAGTAGTAACAAACTAATAAAACATCAAGTGCACATTGCAACACATTGCAGAATCAAGATCTCTACATGACGGAGACTATATTTTCTTATTTCTTTATTGCCCACAAGGGACTACACACAGAGGGAACAAACAAGGACAGACAAACAGATTAAGTTGATTATATCGACCCCAGTGAGTAACTGGTACTTATTTAATCGACCCCCAAAAGATAAAAGGCAAAGTCAACCTCGGCGGAATTTGAACTCAGAACGTAGAACTCAGACAAAATACCGCTAAGCATTTCACCCGGCGTGCTAACGTTTCTGCCAGTTCGCCATCTTCAGGGAGACTATATTTTATGTCAGGGAAAGAGCTCAGCTGAGAATAGAGGAAATAGCATTGGCTTGACTGTGAGAAAATCTCTACTGAATATGGTGGAGTCCAGTGCAGGTACAACAGAATTTACTTTCTTTCTTCATTTCATAAATCCAATGTGCCTGTCAATGTTATCAATGTCAATAGACCAAATTTCAACTCTACACAAGACAAATAGGCTGAGTTCTTTGAGCAATTTTAGTGCCAGAGTGGATGTTGACTAAGTCTCCTGGCCAGGCTACCTGAGAAAGTCTTGGATTAGCAGCATAAATGACAATGGGGAACGACTGCCTGATCTTTGTGCACTCTATAGATTGTGTGTTGCCATCATTTACTTCTAGAATAAACCCCAGTCCAAAACGTCTCTGAGACATGCCTGCTGCAATGATTAACACCAACTAAACCTGATATTTATACAGTGCCGCTACCTGAGAAATGTATTTATGACTCAATCCTTTCAGTTGCTAACTGCAACACAGATTACTCTTGGGATGGCTGCAAGTTTAGATTTCAGCCAAAGAAAATGCATTATATGAAGTCTCTAGGCAAATAGTTCCTCAATACCAGTTTAACACACACCTAGTGACAGAGTTCAAGTTGCTGGAGGATGGTCTCTGTACAAATCCAGCAGAAAGAGGTGCATGACTAAAAGTAGACTCTCCCAGAACACCAACCACAACACTGTATTCAAAACTTTTGACAAGAAATGGAGCAAATCACAGGATTTGCTTGAAGTGAACACAAGGAAGTTCATTGCTGGGGTTTTTTTTTTTTTTTTTTTTTTTGAACCAAAGTATGCTGAGCTACTGGAATGAAAATGCTACTTTTCCTAGGTCACCCAAGGAGCTCTAAAATCAAGAAGCAAAGCCTGGAAAACAAAAACAATCAGTTGCAATGAATGCTTTTCAAAAGCATTCATTGTTTTTAACACAGGTGTCATCCATGAATGTTTTAGAAGATCAAGAAAGCCATTGGCTCAACCATGGGCTAGGCAGCATCACTAAAATGTGTAACAAGAAAGTTCATCAAAGACAGGCAAGAAGACAGGTAGTGTGCTACTCTGAGCTCTACTCCACAGGAAACATCTTGGACATTAAACTTAACACTGTAGAATACCTGCTTATTTTGATGGAACTGAATAACAGAGTAAAACTGTTGACAGTCTTCTTGGCATGAAAGGATAGCATTCCAGTGGCTACGAAGACAACAAAAGACAGTCTTATTGTACAGGTTTAGGAAAAAAAGAGAATATCATAGGACATGAGCGGCTGCAACATTCAGTTTCCGTCTACCGAATCTACTCACAAGGCTTTGGTCGGCCCGAGGCTATAGTAGAAGACACTTGCCCAAGGTGCCACTCAGTGGGACTGAACCCAGAACCATGTGGTTGGTAAGCGAGCTATTTACCACACAGCCACATACATACACACACAAAAGTTTACTATGGTATATATCCAAAGACTTTAGATGTCATTGCACACTCATAAATTACTTCAATTTATCAGATACGTATGACTGTTGCAAACATTTACGTTTACACAAATACATCATGGACAAGTAATGACAGCACAAATGGACAACCTTTGAAGAATCATTATGTTCTCATCAGCTGCTGCTAACCTTATATTAACTACAGCTGCGAAATTGTATTTAAAGCCTTTGTTATCATCCTTATAACTTAATCAGATTATAACAATTGTTTTTTGTTTGACACATTTTTAGTTGTGACATCGATCCCTCTTTTCCAATCCAATTAAAGGTTAATAGAAACATAAACACTTTCAAGTATCTTCTGTAACTCCATAGAAAAGTCTTCTATGAAAATCAAATACTACTGCCACATAAGAAATTTTTGTAACAGGACTAACATACAACATACAATATGGCTATGTGCATGGATTTAACATCCTTATACTACAATTTTCCTTAGGCAGATCTCATTAAAAGGACATAAATTATGCAAGTAATTTAATGTTATTAAAAATGTTATATTTCCAGTTCTTCTGATCAAGGGGAAGTTTTATATTGGTAAACCTAGGAATAATGATCACTATTGATGATTATTTTTTTTATATACAGGTGTGGCCATGTGGTAAGAAGTTTGCTTCTCAACCACATGGTTCAGGGTTCAGTCCCACTGTGTGGCACCATGGACAAGATGAAAGTCAGAAACTGATAGAAGCCCGTTGTATATGTATATATATATATATATATATATATATATATATATATATATGCATGTATTTGTTATTTGTGTCTGTGTTTGTCCCTCCACCATCGTTTGACAACCGATGTTGGTGTGTTTGTGTCCCTGTCACTTAGTGGTTCGGCAAAAAGAATCAAATAGAACAAGTACTAGGCTTACAAAGAATAGGTTCTGGAGGTGATTTGCTCAACTAAAGGCAGTGTTCCAGTATGGCCACAGTCTGAAACAAGTAAAAGAATATATATACAGTGGGCTTCTTTTAGTTTCCATCTACCAAATCCATTCACAAGGCTTTGGTTGGTTCAAGGCTAAAGAAGAAAATGCTTGCTCAAGGTGCCATAAAATGGGACTGAACCTGGAGTCATGTGACTGGGACGTACGAGGGGCGTTCAATAAGTAATGCCCCTGACCCACTTGCATTTGTTTGATCTAGCTGAAATTTTGCATGTGCACTTATTTATACCTCTATAGATTAAGTGGCGAATTACAGCTCTGAACTAATTGTGGTTTCTGATTTACAGGTGTTTGAACTGAGTCAAGTGTGAAATGGAGCCTGTTGAGTGTCGAGCAGTGATCTGGTTTTTGTATTTGAAAGGACGCACACCACGGGAGACTTTTGATGAAATGAAAGTAACTTATGGTGATGATGCCCCATCATATGACCTTGTAAAACGCTGGCATTGGGAATTCAAACATTGTCGGAACTCTGTGGAAACAGCTCCCAGATCTGGTCGCCCCCTTCTGCCGTTGATGAGACGTCTGTCCGTCAAGTTGAGGCTGCCATTTTGAAAGGTCAACGCATAACTATTCGCCAAATAGCCCATAAGGTCAAGATTAGTACCGGGTCTGTGGAAACTATCATTCATGACCATTTGCGTATGCAAAAGGTGTCTGCCAGATGGATTTCCAGGTTGCTTTCCAGAAGCAAGAACGCGTTGAGTGCTCGAGGATGAATTTGGAGATGTGCCAAGAAGATGAGTCAAAATTTTTCAAAAGACTGATCACACAGGATAAAACCTGGGTCCATCACTATGATCCATAGACCAAAGCGCAGTCAATGCAGTGGAAGCACCGTGACTCACCCCCTCAAAAGAAGGCAAGGGTGCAGCCCTCCGCTGACAAGGTTATGCTCACAGTCTTCTGGGACCAGGACGGAGTAGTGATGACAGATTTCCTGGCAAAGGGTACCACAATTACAGGAGCCTATTATGCTTCACTTTTGAGGAAATTAAGAGAAGCTATCAAAATCAAGAGGCGGGGCAAGATCAGCAAAGGCATCCTCCTCCTGCAAAACAACACTCCTGTCCACAACTCGCGTGTCGCCAGATCAGAAGCACAGGCATGCAGCTATGAACTCCTCCCCTTGCACCCTTTGATTTTCACCTCTTCCCAGCCATGACGTTGATTTTGAAAGGAAAGCGTTTCCCAGATGATGCAGCCTTGATTTCTGAAGTCACGTTGTGGTTGGAGGACCAAGCTGGGGTCTTCTACAAAAGCGGTCTCCAGAGCTGTATCAAACTCTGGGTAGTTCCTATGTAGGAAAAGACTAATAACTGTGCCAAGTGTCGTTGCTCTTCTGCTATGGGAAGTGGGTCAGGGGCATTACTTATTGAACGCCCCTCGTAAGCTTCTCACCACTCAGCCACACTTGCACCTATATCTCAGATATTTTCTTCTATTTATTGTTCACTAATCTGTCCATTAACTTCTTCCTCTAGAATATTTAGCAGTGTTTTGATTATGTTTTTACCTCCACCAAGGAAGTAGGTTATGTTTTCATTGGCATTGGTTTGTCCGTTTGTCTATCTGTGTGCAAAATAACTCAAAAAGTTGTTAACGGTATTTGATGAAACTTGCAGGAAAAGTTGGTAATGACACAAGGAACAGATACTTATTTACTTTTACTTGTTTCTGTCATTTGTCTGTGGCCATGCCGGAGCACTGCCTTTAGTCGGGCAAATCGACCCCCGGACTTATTCTTTGTAAGCCTAGTACTTATTCTATCGGTCACTTTTGCCGAACCGCTAAGTTATGGAGACATAAACACACCAGCATCGGTTGTCAAGCGATGTTGGGGGGACAAACACAGGCGCACACATATACACACACACACACACACACACGCGCATACATAGATTACAGGCTTCTTTCAGTTTCTGTCTACCAAATCCACTCACAAGGCTTTGGTCTGCCTCAGGCTATAGTAGAAGACACTTGCCCAAGGTGCCACGCAGTGGTAGATGATGAAATTTTGGTAGTAATCCAGGAATTTAATGGATTCTTGAAGGATTTTTCATTTGTTATATTTACTTTACATGAAGTATTACAATGTTACGTTCTTTGATTATCTCCCTTGAAAACACGTTCATCGTTTTCATGTAACCTATGGTGGCGTTGCTGTTTCAAAAGTTTATTTTTCGTTTCTCTGTTAGTCATTTTACTCGTGTATCTATCTTAAAATGAGCTGCTTGGCGGAAGTCTGCGGAGGATGACATGACAAGCCTTGACTATTGGGATCGACTCAAAAAGCTCAGGCTTTGCTCCCTCCACCACCACTGTGAGCTCTATATCATCTGTATTATGTGGAAAATATTCCATCAACATTACCCATCTTTAAAATTCGTCCGAGGCTTGGCCCCCATACCATCCATCCACTACAGAAATGTTCGTGTCATCTCACAACACTATGACAGAACTACTTCACCTCAATTGGCCCTGTTCTCTTCAACATCGTGCCAGACACACATAAAGGAGGAAAGTGACTACACAGTATCCAAACGATCCCTAGATGATTACCCACAACAAATACCAGATAAACCACCGACACTCTGATATGTCTCTGAAAACAATAACTCTCTGCTTGAATGGGCTACGCTTCCCCAGAGCTGACTGTGTATCACTTCCAGGTGGTGCTATTAAATTAGACATAGCCTGAGTCAACTTTGGCCGAAACTTATCTAAGTAATCTAATCTGTGCTGTAACCTTTTAATCAAAGCATGACAACATAGGTAGAGGCTGATATCTTAACATTTCTGATGGTCTTAAGTATTAAAAAAAATATTAGAGATTTATATAGAACTACATTCAGAGTATATCTATAAGCTATTGTGTTTAGTTAGACCTGGTTTTAATAAAGCAATCCGAAATTAGAAAAATCAAAAATCTGCAACAATCTCGGTCCCATGAGTATCGGATAATGGATTTTCAACTGTGTAGAGAAACTGATTGTGGTGATCGTAGTTTTGACGGTAATTGTGGTGAAGACAGAGACAGTGTTGATGATGATGATGGTCGAGATAAGTATGGGAGGAGGATAAAATAGTATCAGTATGGCTGTGTTTTTTTTTAACCCCGCCAAGGAGGTTATGTTTTTGCTGGTGTTGGTTTAGGAAATTGGGCAATTTTCAGCATGTGTGTATATGAGCTGAAATGAGCTGCTTGGCGAAGGTCTGCGCTCTCCGAGTGCTTTTCTAGTTTATATATTTTTTTCTTGTATTGCTTAATCTGCCATTATAAATGTGTGTATTAGCAATTTTGGATGTGAAAATATGTTTATAAATAAAATTTTTAAAGTTTGTGAAATGAGCCTCTTTTTAACTGTTGTCTACCTGCCAAATATTGAGAGCAGATATTTTTTAGGCAGTTTTAGTTCTTTTTAACAGTAACCCAATGAAAACTTTATTTGGTAATACTTAAATAGATTGTATTTTGAAGAAGGAATCAAAAAGACATTTCACACCAGGAGAATTAAAAAATATAATCTTTTCCTCTCTAGGCATAAGGCCCAAAACTTGGGGGGGGGGGGAAGACTTCTGCCCGTCCTCTCCCCCCACAAAAACCACCCTTAAAAATTTTTTTCAGCACAAACACCCCTTTTCCGCTACAGGGAATATGAATCTGCAAAAAAATTGGCAAAAATCGACATTACTAATTACTCATTTATTTGATCCCTGTTTGTCGAATGGTTAAGAACTTCAATCACAAGATTACTGTATGCCACGAAATTATTTCTCTGTCTACTGATAAGTTTTACTTTAATTGTATATTTTCCAGGTTAAATACATTTTATTGTGATTTCTGAGGAAAGAAAATAAAAAAAGAGAAGATGAGAGCAATATATATATTGCTGGCACTATGTTTTATTTTATCAGGTAATACTCTTTTTATTCACTTAAATTTTTTTCCTTTCACTGCTCACTGGATCACCTATAACCCTTGAAGTAGAAAAGAAAGGGGATTTTCAAAGATTAAGAGCAAGAAATTTTCTAATGTTTTTCCTCACACACACACACGTGCACACACACACACACACACACACACACACACACACACACACACACATTAAATAACATATACCAAAGAGTGTAGTTAGAAAATCATTTTCGTTCATTGTTTGCAATTGTTTCATCATTGGTCACTGTAACCAATCTTGCATCAAGTCATAACCATGTCAGTTACCCGACATCTACATGATAACATGAAATAAGTATAGTGAGTTTTTCACAAACCCCCATCAGCTCTAGTCTTTGCTGCAGTATGGTAGCTTTTGTACCTTAATGACCCTGAGAACTGCACCAGCAGAGCACACATCCCTGACAGAGCTTCTAGTGCTGGACAGGCCAAAGGATAGAGACCAGACTAATACAGACCACCTCTTCCCAGAGATAAAAATGGGTTTTTGTACAGCCAACATTCCTACTTGGATAAAAAAGCAAAGTTACAGAAGCATCAATGACAATTTAATATCAAGACCTGGAAGAGGAAGGCCTTTAGGAAACATATGCTTGATGCACAAGAGGGGACAGAACCCACAAGGGAGATGGAAGAGAGACTGAAAAAGCAGGGATCCAACTGGAAAGGAACTGAAAAGATAGCTCTGAGTCAAGAACAGTGAAGGAAAAACATCAATAACCTATGCTTCATGGGAAGTTAAAAGCTTAAGAATAAGATTTTCACAACAAATCAGTTTGAAGTGAGAACTGAAGTTAAGCAGATGTGTGTTATAGTCACTACTCTCTTTTCTATTTTCCTCATAGCTATGCATAAACTTGAGACCAAGTTTGAGTGTAAACTCTTTCCTGATGTCCATATTTCATATTGCACAGACAGATGGCAAACCACTCAACTTCGTCAGACTCTAAGCCAGAACAAAGATTATTTGGATTTTAATACACAGATAATACCAGAGTTAGTCAGATTTTAGCAAAAGAACTACAACCAATTACCGACATTTTTGTTGATGCAAGGGTCTGGTTACCTATCAACATTAGTAGAACAATACTCTTGGATCAGCAGTAAGATAATAATCAGGAACTTAGTCCAACCACCCAGATATATCAACAAATAGTGAAAAATGTGAAGCATCCCCAATGACTAGGTTGTCTTTTATCATAGAATGTGGATATTGATGAATAAGATCACACAGTGGTTAAAATGTATCAGTGTAATCTTTAATCATCTGAAAAGCCAAATATACGATGGCGATGTGAAATAAACAACCAAACTTATTGTATATAAGACAGTTGTATTTTACCTGTTCTCCTAGATGGCTCTAAAACCTACACATATTGTCAAGAATTTTTGTTGATGCATGAGTGTGGCTACCTCTCAACATTAGTAGAACAATATTCTTATATTAGCAGTCAGATAATGATCAGGAACTCAGGCCAGCCTTCAAGTCTGACAAGTCATTTATACCACTAAAAACCTTATAGGTGTGAAACCAATGGTCACTCTCTGACCAACCATAACCAACAATCTTTTAAGTATTACTGCTCCAAATTTTAGACAATGATTTTTTTCAGATTTGTGAACTATTAAACAATTACATATATATTTATATATATCATTGTCATCACCATTTAATGTCCATTTTCCATGTTGGCATGAGTTGGATGGTTTGACAGGAGATGCCCAGGCTCCACTTCTGGTTTGGCATGGTTTCTGTGGCTGGATGCCCTTCCTAACACCAACCACTTTACAGAGTGTACCGGGTGCTTTTACACAGTTCTGGCACTGGTGTATTTACATAGCACCAGTACAAGTGCTTTTTATGTGGCACCAGCACCCCCAAGCCCACAAGATTAAGAATACTCAACCGGAAAGAGATGCAGGAGACAGACTTGTATGCAAGAACAACCATGCTTTTACTTGGTTGGGCATGTTTTGTTAAGTACAGTAAAGCGTCAGGTGTCTCAGTACCTTGTCATCCCACCACGTGAGCCCCAACATCTGTAGATCCTTTCTCACCATTTCATCCCATATTTTCCTGGGTCTACTCCTTCCACATGTTCCCTCTACAATTAGAGATCAGCAGTGGATCTCAAAGCACATTAAGCTATGAATACTAGCGTGTAAATATTGGCTTGAAAAACCCTTTTGAATAGAAAATGCGGCATAAACTGGAAATAAAGATGTCTGACAAAAATCAGGTACATCCAGTGGTAGAACATCTGAAGCATTCTTGAGCCTACCAATATATTCTCATTCTGCATTAAAATCATTTTAATAATTATAAATATGTGTTTAATATTGTATGATAATTTGTATTAGTTAAACAAAAATAATAAAATAAATAAAATTCTGAAATAATTGATATTTACATACAAAGCATTTCATATTTACAAAGAATGCTCATGAGCAAAAATGCCATGAGATAAAGCACATGAATGAAGTCAAAAATATCTAAATAAAAGATTGTTCATGAGAATAATTAACACATTCATGTAAAGCAGTGGTTCTTAACTGGGGTCCATATAAGATTTTGTGGGAGTCCATGCAACAAAATAGTAAATTGGAGATCCACAATAGTATTTTTTTAAAATTAGCTTTAGATGTATGTATTGGTATGTATTGCAAGGAACATCTAGGTTTCTTTCTCTAGCATTTGACATACTTCAATCTATACAAGTTAATGTGTGATAAACAAAATAGGAATTTTGAAAGAAATTTCTATAAAACTACTTCTTAAACATTGGATGGCTATGGGGGTTCACCAAAATAAAATAATATCCATAGATGAAAAATGGCAGACATTCCTGGCATTATATGTATTTAATGCTATGTATTATTGCAAGAAACAGCTAGGTTTCTTTCTCTAACATTTTACAAAGTTTAACCTATGCAAGTTGATGTGTGAAAAACAAAATAGGAATTTTAAAAGAAATTTCTATAAAACTAGTTTTTAAACATCAGATGGCTATGGGATCCACCATAATAGAATAGTAATCAACGGAGTTCATAAATAAAAAATAGTTGAGAGCCCCTGCTTTAGATGTATGTATTGGAGTATGTATTACAAGAAACAGTTAGGTTTCGTTCTCTAACATTTTACAAAGTTTAACCTACACAACTTAATGTGTGAAAAACAAAATAGGAATTTTAAAAGAAGTGTATTTCTATCAAACTAGTTTTTAAACATTGAATGGCTATGGGAATACATCAGAATAAAATAATAATCAAAGGGGTCCATAGATAAAAAATGGTTGAGAACCCCTGATATAAAACATAACCCATAAAATCCATAGAGACATTATTTTAATAGTGTTAATATGAATGAATAAGTATCAATCTGAAAAGGACAAACCTTGCCATTCATCCTTTTCAGGTTAATAAAATGAGTATCAACTGAGCACTGGGGCCAATGTAATCGACTAGCCCTATCCCACAAAAACTTCAAGACTATAGTAGAAAGAAGAATTATGAATGACTGAATGGATGTGTGTGTGTGTGTGTGTGTGTGTGTGTGTGTGTGTGTGTGCACATGTTTCTCAGTCATTATATATTTGTAGGAGTTTATAACTTCATTTGTCTTGTATTCATTACATTAATATCTGCCTCTTGTTAAAAGCAGAATAAAGACCCTTTTATATTAATGAAAGGGCTATAAATCAACTTTGAAATGCTCAAACTTACTAAAACTAACCATTCCAAACACCTGAAAATAGCTGATCTCAGCAACTAGACCCAATGAAATTTCAGAGTTTGGTAGCATTGTATTTGTAGCTGATGCTGGTGTCACGTAATTGGCACCTATGCTGGTGGCATGTACAGAGTGTCTTTTGAGTGTTGGGCCTCATGGAGGCAAGGTGGCTGATGCTGGTGGCACATGAAAAACACCTTTTGAGCCTCACGGAAGGCAATGACCAAGACCTTTGGCATTATGTTGTGCTGGAGAAACAGATCCATCAAGCCAAATAAAAGCACAGTTGTGGCAGATACCACGCAAATGGCACCTGTCCTGGTGGTGCATAAAACCACCCATTACACTCTCGGAGTGGTTAATGTTAGAAAGGGCATCCAGCTGTAGAAACCATGCCAAATCAGACTGGAGTCTGGTGCAGCTTTCCAATTTGCCAGCCCTGGTCAAACCGTCCAGCCCATGCCAACATGGACAACAGATGCTAAATGATGATGATGATTATGATAATGATGTTTAAGCCAAACAATCAAGAGAATATTTTGGTCTTTTTGTACAAGATACAGGCATTTGAATAAGTGGAGACAAAATTGAATAGTTAAGAAGCTCATCTTGTAACCACATGGTTTTGGGTTCAGTCTCACTGCACAGTACCTTGGGCAAGTATCTTCTGCTATGCCTTGAATTTTATAAAAGGGACTATGTGAAAGCCTGCAATATGTGCGTGTGAGTGAGTGTCTGTGTGCATGTTTTTGTGTTTGTTTTCACCTCTCCATCACATCCTCACTTGATAACCATCGTTGGCTTGTTTAAATCCTCATAACTTAGCAGTTCAGCAGGAAAGACTGCTAGAATAAAATACCAAACTTAAAAAATAAATACTGGGGGACTAATTCGTTTGATTAAACCCTTGAAGGTGATGGTGATGTTCCATCAAACTGTGTAGGGAAAATAACAAGTATTGATTGGATCAAATCATTATCAAAAGGCATATCAGAAAAATTGTTGATAGGCGCAGGAGTGGCTGTGTGGGAAGTAGCTTGCTTACTAACCACATGGTTCCGGGTTCAATCCCACTGCGTGGCACCTTGGACAAGTGTCTTCTGCTATAGCCTCAGGCCGACCAAAGCCTTGTAAGTGGATTTGGTAGACGGAAACTGAAAGACGCCTGTCGTGTATATGTATATATGTGTGTGTTTGTGTGTCTGTGTTTGTCCCCCTAGCATTGCTTGACAACCGATGCTGGTGTGTTTATGTCCCCGTCACTTAGCGGTTCGGCAAAAGAGACCGATAGAATAAGTACTGGGCTTACAAAGAATAAGTCCCGGGGTCGGGTTGCTCGATTAAAGGCGGTGCACCAGCATGGCTGCAGTCAAATGACTGAAACAAGTAAAAGAGTAAAAGAGTAAAGAGAAGTTGCACTCTTCACTATCATTACATGACTTCGGTTTTGATGAGTCATCTATGTCATGAGGGTGGCAGATGAACCAGCAGCTGTCCAAAAACTGTTGCACAGACATCTGTTACATTCACAACTGATTGAAGTAAAGTACACATGAGAAGTACACAAAAGAAGTAGTTCAAAAATGTATTTAACCCTTTCGTTACCAACCTGGCTGAAACTGGCTCTGGCTCTGAGTACAAATGTCTTGTTTTCATAAGTTTTGAATAAAGATCTTCCACCAAACCTTAGTAGCAATTTATGTTCCTAACACTAGCTTAATGATAGCTAAGTTATTTTACTAAATTCTTTGTTATATTTAAAGTAATTGAAAGAAATACAGAGCATCTCAAAATAAATACAGTAATGAAAGAGTTAATGGAAACTTGGAAAAGCAGGCATCTCTGTCTAACACTCTTCATAGATGCCAGGTCACCAAGAATGTAATTGTAGTTATCTTTGAAGTCCATGGAATAAATAACAGAAGAAAATAATGGTTGGAATGAATCATTCTCGATCTTGAGGGATTGCCACTAATTTGTGAATGTGTATTGACGCTCAAATTGTTTACATTGACACTGTTATAAAAACAGTTGTTGTTTTTGAGTTACATCTCTTTATTCTCATAGCATAGGGATTTGACAAAAATGGATCAATGAAATAGATTCCAGACTGAGGTAGTGAAGTAAAGTTGATATGATCAACTGAAGCTCTTAAAGGCAATACCACAGCAGGGTTGCTGTCCAAGGAATGAAACGAGCAAGTATAAATAGAATAGGTGTTGATGTACTGAAGGACTTAAATAATAAATTAATAATGAGTTGATGAAATGAAATGTCTCTCTTGGTTAGAGAAACAAAAATAAAAACATGGCAGTAACAGTTGGTGACACACACAAGAAAAGGGTGATAATTTCAAGAAGTTGAGAAGGTGAATGTTTTTAACTCTTTAGCATTTAAATTGGTCATATCCAGCCAAAATCTTCAACCTGTTTTGTGCTCCAACTGACCAGATTCAGCCTCTCACACCAACCCTACAATGTCATTCTAAAACTAAACCATCACATCATTGAAATCTCAAAGCTATGGGATAATGCATGATTAATTCAAATCAAGTGAATAAATAAGCATTAGAGTGATTTGATAGAGTGATTTGAATGCTAAAGGGCTGATTTTTCTAATGATGAAATGGAAAAGCTGATCTGTTTTGGTGGGATGGTTAGAGCTAAAATTACCACTAGTGCTGTTTTAGTAATTTGTTTTATGTTTTTAATTTCCCCACCCCTCACCCCTCAACAAAAAGTTCATCAGAAATGTTTTTCATATGCCATTCAGTAAAACAACATCAATTTGATCTGTCTTCATTCATGCCATTAGCTTATTTGAGTTGTATCCCTTAGCTCCATACTGCTTAGTATAAAAGTACAGTGTTTAAAGAAACAAATTCTCAATAATGAACAAGTTCCTATTTTAGAAGCAAGTTATTCAAGGCAAACTGAATGAAGAAAATTATATTTCGCTGATGTCATGAAATAATTGCATGTAACTTCTTCTTAATTCTTTTTTTCTTTTTACTTATCATTTCCATGCTGTTTTTCAGTACAACATCTAGCCAGTGGTCAGCAATCTGAAGCTTCAGATGACAACGAAGTTGAAAATGAAATGGAAAATGAAGTTGAAGAAGAAGTTGAAAAGGAAGTGGCTGAATCTCCAGATGCCAAAAAAGCTCCTGCTAAAGAGGCTGAAGAGAACACTGCCATAAAAAAGGAAAGCAGTGAACCTGATAAAGATGAAAAAAAGGTGAAGAAAACAAATGCTGATTATGCTAGAGGTAGACGACGTCCAGTCAGAAGACAACAATCTTTCCAAAGAAATGCCCAACCAAAACGTAGACGATCAAGATATAATAAAATGTGGCAGAGCCGAAATAAAGGAGGGAAAGTTAATAAAATGAATAGAATGCATAGAAAGAATAGAATTAATAGAATGAATAGAATGAATAGAAAGACTAGAATGAATAGAATGAATAAAATGGATAGAGTTGTAAGACCAAGAATGCCTAATAAAATGATGAGAGGTGGAAATTCAATGCATTCAAGAAATATGAAAATGTGGAACAAGAATGGATATCATAAACGGAGGAATGCTCTTATTAAAAATAATAGGAGACAGGGATAAATTTTAAATGTAAGTCCTACTAAAATATATTAGTTTTTGTATTTATATGGTTGTTATTTAGATGCTGGCTAGACTTGGTCTAGGACACCTAAAAACAAAGACATTCTAGACATAGCCAGCCATTTTTTTTTAATGTATCTAGACAAATGGTGTAGCTAAAGTGTATGTTGCCTAGAGACAACGCCTGAGTTTGTTTCCTCAAACACGCACTTCCTGGATCAATACAACATAAAGGAGCTTATACCGCAGCCCCATAAAAACAGCCCTGATAAAATTTTGCATGGAAAGCTATAACATACTTCATTTCAAATTAAATATACAAATACCAATCAAAACATCTACTTCTGGCAAGTTAAATACATTAATTTTCATGAAACACTAAAAATGATGAAGCACTGATATAGCTAATTTAAAAGTTTTTTAAAGGAGAAAAGAACAAACAAAAACCCATCAATCCATAGTAAATAAATAAATAAATTAACATAATTTAATGTCTTAAAGTTGATGAACCACTTATTGATTCCCTCCATTTTCTTATTGCTCTATAAATTAATGGTGAAATATCTCTTTACCCTCACCCATTTAGTACACTCGGTAATGTAATTGCAATGCAATAAAAAACATTGTGTATTAATAATTTGGTATTCTACCAGCAGTATATTGGATAAATATTATCCCTTAGTGGGTTGGATTCACAACCTCTAACTTTCTTGGAGTTTTATATAAATATAATATATTACAAAATTAGAAAATGGAGAAACATACTTAAATCAATCAAACATCAACCAACAGATGATACCCAATCAATACTTTATTACACCATTACATAACAGTAAAGGCATTATACAAAATATATTGTAAATATAATTAGACAAGGAAATAGAAATCTAAAATCTAAAATATAATATGTAATTATATCATATCTGACAGCTGTTTCGGCAGTAAAGGCAAGCATGCCTCATTTAACCTATAAGCCATATAAGGCAGGTATAAATGAGACATTAACAAGGATGCCCCACGGCCTCTTCAGAGAATTTAATTTATTATAAGTGTGAAAAATTTTTTTTTTATATACATATAAATATAAAAATATAAAATATAAAAACGTGTGCATAGACACCCATAATACTACACATATATATATATATACTCATTAATACAATAATACAAAATAAACAAAACAAAATAAAACAAAATATATATCAATATATATTAATAAACACAGTTATTCTACATATTGGGCTAATAGTTCTAAAAACTAACACACAGGAAAATATATGCACACTCACATTTAAATTAAAATCAGACCTATACATGAAAAATAATAAAAAAAAAAACACAGTTCAGTTCATAAAATTATAAACCTGTAAAAGTCAATAAAAATTACTATTGATATTAATAATAATAATAATAATAATAATAATAATAATAATAATAGATACAATTGTGTCTGTACCAAGTACATCCATCGGACATCGACATATCTATATATATATATATATATATATATCAGTCTGTCTACTTATCTATCTATCTACCTATCTGTCTGTCTGTCTGTCTGTCTATCTTCTATCCATCCATCCATCCATCCATCCATCTATCTATCCATCTATCTCTCTATCTATCTACCTATCTATCTATCTATCTATCTATCTATCTATCTATCTATCTATCTATCTATCTATCAACTTACCTATCAAACTACCTACATACCAACCTACCTACATACCTACCTACCTGCATGTCTGTCTGTCTATCTACCTAACTGACTAACTAACTAACTAGCTACCTACCTACCTGTCTGTCTATATGTGATTGTATGTGCACGTGTGTGTGCATGCATGTATGTGAGTGAATAGTCCTTCTGTCACTAACAAACATACAGGCATATATGTCGAGAGAGAAAGAAATGGAAAAATCACAGCATTTTTATTTGCTTTTTATTTTTGATATTGAACAAATGTATGCCTGCCTGCATACATACATACATACATACATACATACATACATACATACATACATACATACATACATACATACATGCATGCATGCATACATACATACATACATACATACATGCATGCATGCATGCATGCATACATACATACATACATACATACATACATACATACATACATACATACATACATACATACATGCATGCATGCATGCATGCATACATGGATAGATGGATGGATGGATGGACGGACGGACGTACGGACGTATGTATGTAACGGGAAGCTTTATGAAAATAAACAAAAGACGAAGGCAGGTGGAAAACAAACGAACAATTGTATTAGTATGGCGCTCAGGAAATATAAATAAAACAAGTCTTTAACGTTTCGAGCCTACGCTCTTCAACAGAAAGATACACAGAGAGAGAAAAACACAGAAAGAAGGAGAGAAAAAAAATGCGTGCAGTAGCTAACGAATCAACATGGCGATCTGATTTCGGCCAGAGGTCAAAGATCAAACATGAGACGCGAGAGCGAAATAAGGGGAGATAATAGGGTTGAGGGACCAGCTAAAAGTGCGTGGGAGGGGTCTGGATGTGTATGTATAGGGTTGGTGTATGTATTAGTATGTATAAGGGTGTGTGTGTGTGTGTGTGTGTATGAGAGAGTATCAGTGCGTGGGATTGGTCTGGACGTGCGTATGTATGGGGTTGGTGTATGTATTAGTATGTATTAGTATGTATTAGTACGTATTGGTATGTATAGGTGTGTGTGTGTGTGTGTGTGAGAGAGTATAAGTGCGTATGCGGGGTCTGGACGTGTGTATGTATAGGGTTGGTGTAAGTATTAGTATGTACTAGTATGTATTAGTACGTATTAGTATGTATTAGTTGGTGTGTGTATTAGTATGGCACATCATATGTGATGTGATGTGTAAAGTCATGTGGTGTAGTGAGGAGAAGAGGGGGAGGGGAGAAGAGGGGGGAGAAGGGGAGGGGAAGAAGAGGGGGGGGGAGGGTGAAGAGGAGAGGATGGGAGGGGAAGGAAGGGAGGAGAGGATGAAGGAGGAAAGAGGGAGGGGGGGAGAGAGAAGGGGAGAGAGGGAGTGAGGGAGCAGAGGGAAGAGAAGAGGGAGGGAGAAAGAGGAAGAAGGGAAGGGGAGTAGGGGTGAAAGGATGAAGGACTGAAGAAGTGGGGGTCGGGGGGAGAAAGGATAGGTGAGGAGGGAGAGGGGGGTTAGATGAGGAGGGGGGGAGAGTTGAGACCAAATGGCGTATAAGAGCGAAGAGAGAAGATTAATTCCTGTTCACGGCGCAAACGGGAATCCGGATGGCCTCTGTGTAAGGACAAACCGAACACAGATAGGTGTTGCAAGGAGTGACCGGTGGAGCGGAAATGGCGTGAGACCGGTGTGTCGTTCGCAAGGTGGATGTCACGAAGGTGTTCCGCGAACCGGTCAGCCAAGCGGCGTCCCGTTTGTCCGATGTACAAGGAATTGCAGAGAGAGCAAGAGATGCAATAGATAATATTGCTGGAGGTGCAGGTGAAGGAGT
The DNA here is from genome assembly GCF_006345805.1 of Octopus sinensis. Lineage (NCBI taxonomy): Eukaryota > Metazoa > Mollusca > Cephalopoda > Octopoda > Octopodidae > Octopus > Octopus sinensis. The sequence continues at coordinate 31,460,447 of NC_043016.1, read as the reverse complement.
GGATGATGGGATAGGGTCGATGGTGGGTGCTAGTGAGGCGGGTGGTGTTGGAGAGGTAAGGGCAAGTGCGGCAACGTGGGCGGGAGTATGTATGTATGTATGCATGCATGCATGCATGCATGCATAGATAGATGGATGGATGGACGGACGGACGGACGGACGGACGACGGACGGACGGACGGACGGACGGACGGACGGACGGACGACGGACGGACGTATGTATGTATGTATGTATGTATGTATGTATGTTCAAAGGGAGGTAACTCTGTCTCTACCAGACGGGGTTTACACTTTGAAATAAATTTAATTCAGGGGTCTTTTTCACCACAAAGCTGACTATTTTTACCTCCATTAGTAAAGAGGTCTTGTTCCTCTGGCCAACAGGTCTGAGGAGTCACCTATACGGCTAAGTGCAATAATAGATGTCAAATCAATGATAACTTTCTGACAGACCATAACCAACAACTACATAAAATATATGTTTATGTCTGTCTATCTATCTATCTATCTATCTATCTTTCTATCTCTCTCTATATATATGTGTGTGTGTGTGTATACATATACATATATATATTAATTACTGGTGAAGGTTGGGTTTCTCGCCATAAAAGGTAACTTTATGGTGCATCATCAGACTCTAAGACCTGTTGGCCTATGGCCTCTTTAAAATGTGGAGGGAGAAACAATACAGATATAAACAATGGGGATTTATTTCCCTTTGGTGCTGGTCATCGGTTTCACCTGTCGGCTATGAGGGTAATAGGTAGGGGGCTATCCTCATCTCTCATCAGTAATCAACACACACACACATGCACTCACTCAAACACACACATGCACTCATACACACACACACATGCACTCACACACACATGCACACACTCACACACACACACTCCCTCTGCACTCACATACACACGTGCACTCACACACACATACAACTTTTATCTTTTATTTGTTTCAGTCATTAGACTGTGGCCGTGCTGGGGCACCACCTTGAAGAATTTTTAGTCAATTGACCCAACCTCAGTACTCACCTTTTGTTAAGCCTGGTACTTATTCTGTTGGTATCTCTTGCCAAACCACTAAGTTACAGCGACATAAACACCCCAACACTGGTTGTCAAGCGATGGTAGGGGGACAGATTCAGACTCAAAGACATATAAATATATATATATGTGTGCGTGTGTGTGTGTAGTGGACTTCTTTCAGTTTCTGTCTACCATATCCATATGGTATATATAAGTGGCAGGATATTGCGAAGGGAGTGTGATTAAAGGGTGCAAGTAAATGATTATATCTATTAAATTTTCAGTTTATTTTTATATTTTGAATCATTCTTCTCTTCTTTTATTTTTTCTCTCTTTCTTTTCAGATGTGGCTTTGAAAACAATATAATAATTATAGAAAATATTTACTTTAACATCAGCAATAGGAATCCTAAAGAAATATAAGCGTTGCCAGTGAAAGATTCTATACTGAATAAAAATATTGATATATTACCATCTCTTTTTGTTAATTCACTTTTCTAAATTAATATGATTAATTAAATAAAAAGTAATGTGAATAAATAAGCATTACATTTGACAAAGCAATCTGAATACTAAAAGGTTAACCTATTTGATAATACTGGCTTGGTTTTTTTCTTGTTGTTTTTTGTTTTGTCTTTTTCTTTAAAAAGTAGCCATTATTCATGTAGCAGAGTGCCCATCTGCATTTCACATGTGTGATCCAAGAAGAGCATAGAAGCCAATACACTTGGAATCAGTGTTGTTGCAGTAATTACCAGAGCGATGTGGTACTCAAAGATTCTGCTTCAAGATCAGGGGTTATCAAGCACTTTTTATCTATGGACCCCTTTGATTACTCTTTTATTCTGATGGACCCCCATAGCCATTCGATATTTAAAACTAGTTATATAGAATCATCTTTTAAAATTTCTACTTTGATTTTTCGCACATTAACTTGTATAGATTGAAGTGTGTCAAATGCTAGAGAAAGAAACCTTGATGTTCCTTGCAATACACACCAATACATACATGTAAAGCAAAATGTTTTCAGGATCTCTTCAAATTCTATTGTAGATTTCTAATTAACTATTTTGCTACATGGACAACCAAAAATCTTATATGGACCCCGGTTGAGAACCACTGTTTTAAATAGACATTTTTTCTCCAGACAACTCCCAAAGATTTTCCAAAGTTGTCCTTCTCTTAGATGGGCTACCAAGTATGGTTTATTAACTCTATCTTCCTCAATGTAAATGTTTTTGAAGCACAAGTGAACAGGCTTCGGCCTTATTTCTGTCAGAAGCAACAGTTCTGCAGGGTTTATGCGCTAAGCCACATGAATAATGTATGTAGACTAGTTGGACAGCAGTAGATTGATAAAGCTGGAGGAAGCTTGCTACCTTGTGCATATTCCAACACAAAAGAAGATAAGCGATGTTGGGGGACAAACACAGACACACAGGCTCAAAACGTAAAAGACTTTTTCTATTCCTGAGCGTTATACTAATACATTTGTTTGTTTTGTACACCACCTGTCTTCGCCTTTTGTTTTTTTCGTAAACTTTCCCTATATATATATATATCACGTGATCACGTGACCGACCAGTCCATCAGATGTAGTTACACATTGCTGGTCACAATGTGTTCGCATTGTTTTAGCCTTCAAATGATGCCACCCCGCCGGCTAAGCGAGCAGGCCATATATATATATATTTATATATATATTATATATATATATATATATATTATATATATATATTACAGAGATGTACTCGCATAGCAAGTAATTTGATCTGAGATCGTGTGCTGAAACGAAAACAATTGCAGCGTGGAAGGTGTTTATAAGCCATTTAAGAAACACACAAAAGCCGTTTGATTCACTTCACAGCTTTTGTGTGTTTCTTAAATGGCTTATAAACACCTTCTACGCTGCAATTGTATATATATATATATATATATATATATATATTATATACATATATACAACAGGCTTCTTTCAGTTTCCGTCTACCAAATCCACTCACAAGGCTTTTGGTCGGCCCGAGGTTATAGTAGAAGACACTTGCCCAAAGTGCTACACAGTGGGAATGAACCCAGAACCATGTGGTTGGTAAGCAAGCTACTTACCACACAGCCACTCCTGTGAGATTTCACAGAATGGATTGGTTTCCTCATATTGCCATTCATTTCAGTCATCTGTCATCTCTGAGAAACTCAACATTTTGAGGTCAATCTTCACCACATCGTCCCACATCTTTCTCTTCCACAATCTCTTTCTACATTTAAAAATCAGCACTTTTTAGTACTGCTGTTCTCATTATCTGAATCTCCTGGTCTTCCGGTGCAGTCATCTCTTTTGCACACTATATCTGGTGCCTCTTATGCCCAGTTTTTCTCTCAACACATTTGTACATTGCCATGCATGCACACTGACATCAAACATCTATTAGAGTGTGCTAGCTTCATTTCTTTCTAGTCTTCACATACCTTTTTGTGTTCTCAGCTGAAGTCTCACATGAACCATGTAACATTGCTGTTAGGACACAAGCATAATACAATTTGCCTTTAACTCTGAGAGAGAGTCCTTTACTTACCAGCAGGTGTAATAGTTCTCTGAACCTTTTCTAGCCAGTTCTTATTCTAGCAATTATACTGTCGGCAAGTCCACAATAAATTCCATAGCTAATGAGGTTTTGTAGGTAAAAGACACTATCTATTACTTATAAGGATCCACCTGAGTTTTCCAGACAATCTATTTCTTTCATGCTATTACTGTTTATTTCACCTATACACCTGAAGTCTGGTATAATATTCTTGGGTCACTCTATCTTTATTCACAGTGCCTGCATATGATACATTTTCATCTATACCTAGGTACTTGTAACATTATTTATGTGGAATGGGGGAGATAGAGAGACCATTGATGGTCTCAACCAGGCATGAAGTGGATTCAATCCACCATAGCCAAATTTCAAGTAACAGCTCAACAAAACTTTTCTCACGGTGGAAAAATAGATTTTCTGTGACAGCAGTTTTACATTTTCCAGATTGCCTTTGCTAGGCCGAAATAATGTCTTCACCACTTGACCCTGCTAACCTCTTCTATTTCACCAAAAGCTAGAATTAAGATAACAAGATCACCAACTAAATCTATTGTCTATCCTTCTGGATAGTTATAAAAACAAGAACCCCTGGTTCCAGATGCCATTTTGGGATTTTCATCCACGCATGCGCAGGGATTAGTCTTCCGGAAGCCCCTTATGCACATGCACAGTTATCAGCAGCAGCTAGGCTTGACTGCTATTCTCTCTCTTCACCTTTGCTGCCGACCGAGACAGGCGCAACCAGACCAGCTCCGTGTGATGGCGATCCACGACTTCAGCGAATCTGTAATTAAACCGACTCTGCTGCTTCCACCACCACTACCCCCACCACCCCAGCGACCAGGTTACCAATGTCCAGAGATGAAATACTTATTTCGGTGAAATAAATTATTATTGTTATTTGTTCAGAGATTCTTGTTCTCACTATTTTCCTTTCCACGACTATGTTAGGAATTGTGAGGCACCCATCCAGTGCCAACATCATTTCCTACATACTCTTTTCAGGATGCTGTTTGCTGAAACTCACTTAATGAACATTTCTTTTATTATTCTTCACTCCTTAAACTTGGAATTAGGCACTCTAAACCATTGTATCCTCTCAATATCTTTTGTAGTCACATTTTCTCTTTGACTCCACCTCGCTGTTTCTGATGTCACATAAAAAGAACCCAGTTCACTCTGTAAAGTGGTTGGCATTAGGAACAGTATACGGCCATAAAAACCATACCAGACAGACCTAAGTAGCACCCAGCATATTCCACTCTGTAAAGTAGGTGGCATCAAGAAACTATGTCAAAGCAGACCTCACCAGTGTTGGTGCCATGTAAAAGATGCCCAGAACACTCTGTAAAGTGGTTGGCATTAGGAAGGACATCCGACTGTGAATTAAAACCATTCCAAAGTAGACAGTGGAGCTTGATGCAGTCATTTGACTTGCTAGACCCTGCCCAAGCTATTAAATGATGATGATGATGATGATGAAGCTTCAAAAAATGAAATAAAAGACACTACAATTGACCAAACTTTGAAATTTTCATCAGAAGCTTACAGAAGTCTAGCTTTCAGCTGAAGGAATTCACAGCATTTGTTGCATTTGCCATTGCAAAATTTCTATAGTTCTGATTTTTAAGTGTATTAGTAAATTTAGCTTAAGTCTTATGTGCAAGTAGGAATGTAGATTATGTTCAATTAAATAAATATGTAAAGTCTAATGTTTATACTTAAAAGTTAAATAAGAGTAACGGATCTTTTCGGTTTGATTGGCAGTTTTTTCTAGCGGTGTCATATGAAATTGTCACCCATAATTATGACCCTAGTATCGATCTATTGCATTTCAATCTGTTTTAGGGTTAGGGTTAAGGGTGGGGGGAAGGGTATCTTTCTTACTTCACAAATGTAAATAAACCCAATCTGTTTTTTAAACGAGGGTCATATTCATACGGCACAGAATATTTCCCCCTAAAATAGACGTCATTGATTGGTTGAAATTGCAGAAATTAAAGAAAAAAACAACAAATATCTTACAAACTATAGAATTTTCTCAATAAAGCCAAGAGAAAAAGATGTTTTATAAACATATTCTACCAGTATACGAAATTTAAAAGTGTTAAGTTACGTGGAAATTATTTTTTAAAACTGCCGTTCAAACCGAAAAGATCCAGAGTAACTTATAAACTAGAAACGTTCATCTATTATGAAAACAGAATATGATATAAAAAAATATATTAAAAGCTTATTTCAAGAGAGACTGAGTTCTGTGCATAGTCATCCAACCTGCTAGAAACAGCATCTAAATCTCACTCACATTACATCCTACCATAACACAAACAATAAGATTATCGGTCATAATAGAACTCGAGAATATAATATACATTACGGAAATTTAGCTGGCAATTTTTTTCTTTCATATTTAATTTTTTATCTACATGTTTACCACCGAAAGTTCATTTTTTTAAAGTGAAATAAATAGGTTAGTGTGCCCTACATTTCTGACAGCTTGCAGCTTAAGTTTTTCCGACTTGCATATATTCTTCCTCACTTTAATATAATGAATATATCAGTTGTTTTTCTATACAATCTCAATAAAATAAGCAGCAATCTCTCTCTTGTATATATAATTTTTTTTTGTGGTAATTTAGTATTATTTTTAACATAATTTAAATTATAACATTATGGTTGTGTAAATTAAGCGTTCGATTCCTCGTTTCAGTGATTCTTGACTAGTATATAGGTAATATTTGCAACATTTTCTGTCAGCAATAATATCATTCTGTTTCTTTTTATGCATGCAACAATTTAGCCATGAAAGGAAATTGAAGACATCGTTTAATATACACATTTATAGTATTCGCAAGAAAAACGAAATCAAAGACGAAGTCGATTAGAAGTAGATGTATAGTTTATTCCCATTATTCATAAGACAATTGCATGACAAATAAATAACTTCAATTTAGTGTGTGTGTGTGTGTGTGTGTGTGTGTGTGTGTGTGTGTGTGTGTGTGTGTGTGTGTGTGTGTGTGTGTGTGTGTTTGTGTGTGTGTGTTGACATACAGACTGATAATAAGAAAGAATTGCTTCCTTCTCATGATCTATACTCCTCCAACAACTCGATCATCGTATTTAAAGATATAGATATATAATCAAAGTTGATACCAGTTGTTTTGCCTGTTTAACATATTCATCCCTTCATGTATCATCACTATCATCATCATTTAACATCCATCTTCCATGCTGGCAAAGGATGGATGGTTTGACTGGAGCTAGTAAGCCAGAAGGTTGCACTAAGCTCCACAGTCAGTTTTGGCATAACTTATACAGCTGGGTGCCCTTCCTAACATCAACCACTTTACAGAGTGGACTGGGTGCTTTTTGCATGGCACCAGCCATTGCAAGGTCAGTTTTGTCATGGTTTTTATGACCAGATAACATAGTGGACTGGATGCTCCAGCACCATCTGCAGCAAGGTCACCAGGTAACTTGCAAGACAAAGGTCCTTGTTGTGGGGAGCACTGAAAGAGGTGGATTTTTATTACAGGTAATGAGATATTAGAGCAGAACAGAGGGACAGAAACAGGTGTCTTGCTGGAGAGGAGATACATGGTTACCCCAGACAGGAGGAGGAAGAGGCAACACACACACACACACACACACACAGTTAACAAGGGAGATGTTCACTTTCTCTGGCGATGTGCCAAGACATATTCTCTAGGTACAAGGATGAGAATATAAACGGGATGGTAGAGGATCGCCCAGACTGCATGAGTAGAGAGTTCACACGAATCCAGGCAGAGTAGGGAGGAGAGGATTGGGTTGCAGGAGTGGAGAGGGAGAGATAAACATAGTACATGATGAAGGGGAGATGTAAGGAAGAGAAGATGAGATGTAGTTTGGTTTCTTGAGGTAGTTTGTGTGAAAAATTTAATGCTACATGTGCGATGGAGTACACAGCATTCCCAGAACTCAGTTTTGCTAAGGTTGGTGGGTCTTCCCAAGAACCTCATATCACTAGATATTTCAGTCCATAATCATCTCCTCTGTGAAGCCCAACATCTTGAGATTGCCCCTCACTACTTCATTCAATGTCTTCCTGACTCTTCCCCTTCTAAAAGGTGCCATCTACTATAAGAGATCAGCACTTCTTTATACAACTGTTTTCATTTTTATATATCACATGTCCAAATGACACATATGCATGCTGCATCTGATTCCTCTTATGCCCAACTTTTCTCTCAGCATATTTTCACTTTGTCGTACATGCACACTGATGTTGCATATCCACTGGAGCATATCAGCTTCATTCTTTTCTATTCTATGCATGTCTTCTGAATTCAGAGCCCATGTCTCACTAGCATGGAATATAGCCATTCATCATTCATACACAAACATCACACAACCTGACTTATACTCTGAGGGAACAATGTTAGCTGTGAGGTAAGAAGCTTGCTTCCCAACCCCATGGTTTCAGATTCAGTTCACTGCATGGCACCTTGGGAAAGTGTCTTCTACTATAGCCTCAAGCCAACTAGAGCATTGTGAGTGGATTTGGTAGACAGAAATTGAATGAAGCCCATTGTTTATATGTATGCATATGTGTGTATGTGTGAAAGAGAGAGAGGGAGTCTTTGTGTCTGTATTTGTCCACCCACCTATCCACTGCTTAACGACCAGTATTGGTGTGCTTATATCCCTATAACTTTGCAGTTCAACAAAAGAGACTGATAGAATAAGTACTAGGCTTAAAAAGAAATTAAGTACTGGGGTTGATTCATTCAAATAAATTTTTTTAAATCCTTCAAAGCAGTGCTCCATCTTGGCTGCAGTTTAATGACTGAAACTAGTAAAAGACTGGGTGCTTGCAAGTTTTGTTTTTTTTTTGTGCTTCCAACCAAATATTTCACCATAATAAAAAAAACCCCTGCTTAACACATAAAGTGTGATGGGCCATGATTGTGGTCATCAGGTACAGGTCAACAGGCCATGATAGATGTATTTAATTTATGGGCATTTTTTTGGGTCTAATGTCACTCCAATGCTCCAATACCCCGCAGAATGCAAGAGGACTAATAGCTCAACTAATAACTTTTCAGATGATGTAAAACTTGCCACCATTATATACTAAGAAGATATTTAAACTATTTTTTTGGTTTTTGTGTGTGCATGGTTGTCTCATTTTCATAAAATGTGCTTTCAGCAGTGTATGTGATGTAAGTGCAAATCCCAGCGATTTATGGGTTAAAAGACTTCAGCTGATTCACAACCAGCATAGAGTGAATTGAAGAGGTTCATACTCTCTCTCTCTCTGTTGTACTGACCTTAATATGTCATTGTAACCACATGTGATACCTTAGAGAACCAAAGGTGGCGAGCTTGCAGGGTTAAAAGACTTCAGCTGATTCACAACCAGCATAGAGTGAATTGAAGAGGTTCATACTCTCTCTCTCTGTTGTACTGACCTTAATATGTCATTGTAACCACATGTGATACCTTAGAGAACCAAAGGTGGCGAGCTTGCAGAAACATTAGCACACCAGGCAAAATGCTTAATGGTATTTCGTCTGTTTTTATGTTCTGAGTTCAAATTCCACTGAGGTCAACTTTGCCTTTCATCTTGTGAGAACGACCATGCGAAAGGAGAGGTGACGAATGAATGACTCCTTTAATACATCGCACAGTCACTTACAATGAAAGCAAAATGGATAAATGAGTAAGAGTGCCAGCAAGAAAAGAAAGAGACACAACCGTTAGAATGTTTAAGAGAAAGATTTTATTTAGGTGTTAACATGTGTGTATGTGTGTGTTCGTCATGCATACATAATGTGTATATGTGTGCAAACAAGGGTGTATGCATGTGAGATAAAATACAGAGCATAGAATGAGTCTATATCAGGATGTTAGAAGAATGTTCTCACACAATGAAGATAAATACTAGTTCATAGTAAGGTACACAATAGTTGAAGAGCTGTAACAAGAAGTTGTGGCAAAGAAGCAGAGCCGGTTGAAGCACGTGTCGTGTAAGAAGTTGTGGTTGCTATGCCACTGCTGGTTACTTGATACAGGAAGATCTCACAAGTTGCACTTGTTGTTAACCATGGTCAAGTGATTCACAAACAGTGTGGAGTTGCACCTGAGTGAATGTTGCTGTGTACATAGAAATGTTGTTGACATTTAGACAGAGACAACAGAGATGGAGGTTCTGATGCTGCTGGTGTTGTCTGTCGCTGTGTGCTCTGCAGTCAGTGGTTAGATCTTAGAAGGTCTAGAACCAAAGACCTCAACTCAATGAATTGCTGAAGTTTTATAGCAAATTATCAGCTCAAAACGGAGATTTAGAAGAGAATCTCTTGTAACCTTATCAGAAGGCTGAGATTGGTTGGGTTGCACATTGGCACGTAATAGAGCAAGAGACAAATTGCGCCAACACCAACCAATCAGAGCAGTGGACACAACAGGGTCCAAGCAGCCGAAGGCTAGCTGTCATCCACTATGTCCATATTTATGCTATATATAACAGAGAGAGAGAATTTCACTAAGTGTCCACTACACTCTTTTCAAGGTCAATAAATTAAGTACCAGTTGATCTAATCGACTTGCCCTGCCCCTCCCCAAAATTTTAAGCCTTGTGCCTAGAGTAGAAAAGGATATCTAATAGAACCAAAACTCTTTACTGCTTTTCGAATGCATGATGCAATTTGCATGTCCAAAGTTCCTTTTGAATTAATCACGCTGTTGAGCATGTTTTGTTTTGTTTTTTAAACTGGATATTTTTATATTTCTAAAATGTTTTAAACAGTTTTCTTATATATTCTTTACCATCATCATCATCATCATCATCATCATCATCATCATCATCATCATCATCATCATCCTCACTAGCATCATCATCGTCATTTAATAACCCTGCTCCATGTTGGTACGGGTTAGATGGTTTGACAGGATCTGATGGATTTCTGGGGACTGTGCCAAAGCATACACTGGAGCATCATGTTCTAAGTACTCTTTTAATACTACTGGCACTAGTGAGGGTGCCATGCAGTTTGCAAGCCTATGAAACTCAAGGGAAGGGGCTTTATGCTAGAAGATAAGAGTTAAGGTATAAGAGAAGGATGCTGGGCAGAACAGGTTCTTGTTGTGAGAGAGGGAGAGTGAGAAATTAATCATAAGCTTCATAGTGCTAAATAGTGATGGTGAGGTGTCCAAGTGGAACTTCAAGGTACAAGGGGGATAGGCATGAGAGGGAACACACACACAGACATGGAATTCCAGCAGCCTGGTTCCCGCCTCATTGCAGGAACCAAAACCATAGCCACCATGTATGCCATGGAAGCCCCCTGCATCTTGTCCAACATGTCCATTGAAGTCACCAACCACAAAGAGACGGTCCTTGTCATTCATCAACAAGGTAGTCTGCAAGAGGGTGTCATAAATTTGGTATATTACATATATACCCAGTCATAAAATTGAAAAAAAATAGTGTAAAAGGTGCAAAATGTGTAGTAAACGAATATGATTAAAAAATGGGCATGGAAATATTTTATTTTTACCTTATAATGCTAGTATATATATACATGAACACGTATACATACATATATATACACACACACACATACATGCATATTTATATATATATATATATATATATATGTATGTGTGTGTGCATATATATCATCATCATCATCATCATCATTATTGTTTAACGACTGCCTTCCAAGCTGGCATGGGTGGGACATTTTCACAAGAGCCAGCCAGGCAGAAACCTTCACCAGACTTCTGTAACTGTTTTGACAGGATTTTTACAGCTGGATGCCCTTCCTAACACTAACCATTCTACAGAGTGAACTTAGTGCTTTTTACGTGACACAAGCACAGGCAAGGTCAGTTTTGGCAAGGTTTTTACAGCTAGATGCCCTTCCAAATGCTAAACTCTTTGCCATGTGGACTGGGTACTTTTAAGTGGCACCTGCACTGACAGGGTCACCACGTACGCACTGGCAAGACGAAAAAAAACCCTCTTTTGAGAGGGCAGAGTGCATTGGAGGAGGTGATTTGTGTTGGATGATGAAAGCTTATAGTGAGGCAGAGAGACAGAAATAGGTGTCTTGCTGTAGAGGAGGTGCAAGGTTATCCAACCGAGAGGAGGCAGAGAGAGAGAGCAGGAATAAAGACAAAAACAGGTGCGCTGCTGCAAAGGAAATACATGGCTATCCAACCTGAGGGAGGTGCAGGAGAAGGAGAGAAAAAGGGAGAGAGACAGCAGGATAGAGATGGTGGCAAAGTGCTGGCCATATGCAATGATACAGTGAGACAGGGCATGGGTGGAATATGCAGGTTGGAAGCTAGCAGATAGCAATGATACAGTGGCACAGGGTCAAGTAAATAGGATTGGGGAATGGGATGTAAGCCTGGTGCATGAAGTGGATATGTGAGGAAGGGAAGAGTTTGGTAGTTTGGTTTGTTGTTGTAGAGTGTGTAAGAAATTTTCTTGTTAAGTGTGGGTGGGACACATACACATATATATATCTATATATACATATGAACTAGAACATCACTTTCTGGTTTTGCACTCGAAGGTGAAAAAAATAATTCTTTGTGGCTGCGTGACTGTTTAGAGTGTAGGTAGTATGATTTTGGGGTGCTTTTACAGTGTGGGCGAAGTATAAAGACTATTATTGCCTGTGTGGTGAGTTAGTTCATGATGGACGCTGATGTGAATGGACAGAAATGGTGTCTGCTGGAAGACACTGTGCGACATTGAGATCTGATATGATGGAAGCTGACATGAGCGGTTTTATGTAGTAGTCGGTGCCATGCGGTTGATGTGAGGAATGGATGTGAGATAATACCAGGCAATTTGTATGGAATTGTTGACAAAATATTTGATGTCAAGTGTGAAGTTGGTTTCAGCAGTTAATGTGAATAGTAGATGGTTTTGAACTTGCTGCGAAACTAGGGTGAACTTGGCAATGTAAAGAATGCAGAATGGTACCATGAATTCAGTATTAACAACAGAATCCAGTTGGAAAAAAAATATATATGGCTCCCCGTGCTGGTGACACGTAAAAAGCACCATCCAAACATGGTCGATGCCAGTCTCGCCACCCCGACAGGCTCCTCTGCCAGTAGCACATAAAAGCACCATCCAAACATGGCCGATGCCAGTGGCACATAAAAAAGCACCCACTACACTCTCAGAGTGGTTGGCGTTAGGAAGGGCATCCAGCTGTAGAAACACTACCAGATCAGACTGGAGCCTGGTGCAGCCACCTGGCTTGCCACTCCCCAATTAAACTGTCCAACCGATGATGATAATGATGATGATGATGACGAAATCAAGCTCACCAAAAGAAGTCTATACATTTGAGATAAATGAAAGAACTCTCTTAAAACTCTCTAAATAACTGTCTATTTATTCCATAACTGTTTATTCGCCTCTTTATTAAAGTTCTTTTATTTTGGTTAAACTCAACAGTTTTGTTTGTTATTTTCAACTCTCCTAACTTCTTTGACTGCTGCTTCTTCTGCTCTAAGCAAGTTAGTTTGCTGAGTTCATCTACGGTCTTCTGAACTATCAGATACAAGACTATTGGAACCTGTTAGCACTATCAGAAGGTCACATGAGGCATAACAATTATATATGATTAGCTACATTCAGTTTCTGTCTATCAAATACACTCACAAAGCTTTGATTGACCCAAGGTTATAGTAGAAGACACCTGTCCACGGTGCCATACAATGAAAGCCAACCCAAGACCATATGATTAGGAAGCAATTTTCTTATCATACAGCCATGCCCATGCCTAAACTGCCATTCCTACACAAGTCACTACTGGTAGTGAAGACATCTTATTCTTCAAGATTTTTAATTAAGGAGAAAAAAAAATAGTAAAAAAAACTATAGCATAAGAAATCCTTTCTACAAGGCCTGAACTTTTGGGGATGGGAGACAGTCGATTACATCAACCCCAGTACTTTACCAATACGTTATTTTATCTACCCTGAAAGGATGAAAGACAAAGTTAGCCTCGGCAGAATTTGAACTCCAAACATAAAAGTGGAAGAAATGCCTCTAAGCATTTTGTCTAGAGCAGTAACAATTCTTATTTCTTTATTGCCCACAAGGGGCTAAACACAGAAGGGACAAACAAGGACAGACAAAGGGATTAAGTCGATTACATCGACCCCAGTGTGTAACTGGTACTTAATTTATCGACTCTGAAAGGATGAAAGGCAAAGTCGACCTCAGCAGAATTTGAACTCAGAATGTAACGGCAGATGAAATACCTAGTTTCTTTACTACCCACAAGGGGCTAAACACAGAGGGGACAAACAAGGGCAGACAAACGGATTAAGTCGATTACATTGACCCCAGTGCGTAACTGGTACTTAATTTATCGACTCTGAAAGGATGAAAGGCAAAGTCGACCTCGGCGGAATTTGAACTCAGAACGTAATGGCAGACGAAATACCACAAAGCATTTTACCTGGCATGCTAATGTTTCTGCCAACTCACCGCTGGCTGTAACAATTCTGCCAGCTCAATACCCTCATGATTAATTCTCAAAATGTAATTCGTATAAGAAGAAACAAGCTGTTACTTAACAACAGCAAAAGATTTATATATTTTTCAACTGTTTTTGTCTTTGCTGATGCCAACACTAAATATAAAAGCAAGAAATATGAAATAATGTCAATGTGTGAAATATATACATAAATAAATAAGTGTAATTTAATAATCTTTCTATGCAAAGCAATACTGTATGACAAAAAGCTTTACCTTGAAGCTGTTGCCACCCAGCATGAGTATTTGCTGCCTCGCAGCATTTAACTAATAACCTTTCACATTTTATTTGTACATAATCACAGGGTCTATTGAAAATAAAAATAATAATCCTTTCTATTAAAGGCACAAGGCCTGAAATTTTGGGGGAGGGGCAGATTGATTATATATCAACACCAGTACATAACTGGTACTTATTTCATTGACCCCAAAACGATGAAGCTGACCTCAGTGGAATATGAACCCAGAACATAAAGACAGACAAAATTACTGTTAAGCATTTTGACCAGCATGCTAACGATTCTGCCAAAAACCAAAGAATTCAAATGGTTTATGAATTCTCTAGTTTATTATTTATTTGGCCCTTTATATTTATTTATTTATTTTTTGCATCATTTGGTACATTATTATTCAAATTTATATTCTTCATCCATGCCATTAGCTCATTTCAGTTATTTCCCTTAGCTCAGTCATCACCACCACCACCACCTCTACCACCACAACCACCACTGCCATCATCATTACTTAATGTCCAGTTTTCCATGCTTGCATGGATATGATGGAATTTGCTGAGGCAGATTTTCTACAGCCAGATGGATGTCCTTCCTGTCATCAATTCTGTCCAAGTAAGGTTAATATTTCCCCACAGCTAAGGCGGCAAGCTGGCAGAAATGTTAGCACACCAGGCGAAATGCTTAGCGGTATTTCGTCTGCCACTACGTTCTGAGTTCAAATTCTGCTGAGGTCAACTTTGCCCTTCATCCTTTTGGGGTTGATTAAATAAGTACCTCTCCTCTCTGTGCTTAGCCCATTGTGGGTAGTAAAGAAATAGGTATTTCGTCTGCCATTACATTTTGAGTTCAAATTCTGCTGAGGTCGACTTTGCCTTTCATCCTTTTAGGGTTGATTAAATAAGTACCAGTTACGTACTGGGGTCGATGTAATCGACTTAATCCGTTTGTCTGTCTTTGTTTGTCCTCTCTATGTTTAGCCTCTTGTGGGCAATAAAGAAAAAAGAAATGTTAGCATGTCGGGTGAAATGCTTAGCTGTATTTCTGGGTTCAAATTCCGCCGAGGTCAACTTTGCCTTTCATCCTTTCAGGGGTCGATAAATTAAGTACCATTTGCACACTGTGGTTGATCTAACTGACTGGCCCCATCCTCCAAAAATTTTGGGCCTTGTGCCTTGAGTAGAAAAGAATATTTCCCCACAGCAGGATGTGTTTTTCACAGAATACTGGAAACAAACAACCTCACATGCATGACAGTTTTTTCCCATATACGACCATTGAGTGATGTCTTGACAAGAGTACACATAAACACAATTACACACGTGCACACACACACACAGAGTTTCTCTCTCTCACTCGCACACATATAACACATACATAAATAGCATGCAACTTCTAGTGGATACTTACTACAGTTAAACCCAAGATTGACAGAAATACACCTTTAGCAATGCCATTGCCACTGCTGAATGATTTTCCTCTGCTTCTAATATATTTTAGTGTGTTTTAACACTATACATCTATAACAGATACTATCACTGACTAATAAATTTATCAGGCTTTCCAATGATGTTTTTGCTTTAAGTATGATACACAGATTTTTATTTTGAACTAACATTCATGACAAATACACGCACACACACAAACATTTACATTAGTTACGTTCTCCTCCAATTTGTGGAGCTTAGTTACTATATTCTTAACCCTTTTGTTACTGTATTTATTTTGAGATGCTCTGTGTTTCTTTCAATTACTTTAAATATAACAAAGAATTTAGTAAAATAACTTAGTTATCATTCAGCTGGTGTTAGGAACATAAAGTGTGACTAAGATTTGGTGGAAAATTTTAATTCAAAACTTATAAAAACAAAGCATTTGTACTCAGAGCCAGAGCCAGTTTGGGAACGAAAGGGTTAATGCTTGATATAATGCGAAAATATCACAGTGATAAAATCAGTCAATAATTCTTTATAATTATTTATACTAGGAGTCATGCATACAGTTACAAGTAATCCAGAATAATATTTTAAATTTTGAAATCATATTTATTTTTGGCATATGAATTTTTTGAAACTGTTTCTAAATCTTTGATTGTCTAAATCATTCCGCTTCACCAGCTATTCTTTCCGTGAGGCATGCTGCACCATTTGGGGAACCACTATCTCACTGTTACCCACCTGTCTTTTTTTTTTCCTTCTCCTTGTAGTTTTAGATCAATAAAATGACTTAAGGGTGGTTTTGGTGGTTATAATTTAGAGATGGTGGTATAATTTACTTTTAATTCTTTTCATTACAAATTTTTTGGCTTCATCTTATACTTCAGATCAGGCTGAATTCAGCAGCATAGTAAAGTTTGCTTTCCTCTGTAGCAGAATCATAGATAAAGAATAGTAAGACATTTGAAATGAGGAAATGTAGTTTAATCTTAAAGAAATACTTTTTTTCACAGATGTCTCAAAGGCTTTGATATTTCCTCCAAATAGAAGTTGATTAATATCTCCTTGCCTTTATTGTTGATCCTGAAGAATCTGGGTAAGTAAAATCAGTTTGTCTTCTAATTATATCTATTCTAAAGAAACACATCTACTGGAATTGGTTTGGTCTTCTTAATACTGGTTTCAAATTTTGGCATAAGGCTAGCCATTTCAGGGAAGGGTTAGGTCAATTACATTGACCCAATGCTCAACTGGTACGTATTTTATTGACCCCAAAAGGATGAAAGGCAGAGTCGGCCACAGTGGAATTTGAACTCAGAACATGCAGACAAAATGCCACTAAGCATTTTGCCTGACATGCTTACACTTCTGCTAGCTTACTGCTTTATATGGTATTCTTACAAGAGAAAGAAGGGCAACGCCTAGGTTGGTGGGAGAAAAGTAAGAAATTAATCACAGATCAAAAATCTATCCCAAATGTTGCAACAGAATGTTATGTAGTACTATTACACAGCTCAATGAATTACATCAACCACCCTGATTGCTATCATGAGAGCTTTCCAAATATTCGTCACTTTATCTAGGTTCCCATCAGTTAGATTCTTTCCTTGTATCTTCTTGTTTGTTTGTTTTTTTGCATTGAATAATCAAAGAAGCAACTGTTTCTATTAACATTGAAAGGCTTCCAAATGTACTAGCAATAACAGCAAAGAGACAAAATAACAAAAAAAACCCACCATATCTGTAAGAAGCATAGGGCTGGTTTCCTGGTTTCTCTGGCATATATATTCTTTCCAGTCTGTTGCAGAATTACTCATTTTTATCAGTTAAGTGGACTGGAGCAACATGAAATAAAGTGTCTTGCTCAAGAGCACAACACATCACCTGGTCCTGATATCGAAACCACAATCTTATGATTATGAGTCCAACACCCTAGCCATTAAGCCATACATTTCCACCTTTATTTTTGACAATCAGATGATTGTCTTTCCTGGCACTTTGAGAAAAACATTAATAAAGTTACTGTAAGATTTCCTAAAAGACAGAAGCTAAGCTGTAGCAGTCGCCAATGGTCATCTTTCTACAAATAGCATCTAAATCCCTACTCCGCTGACAGATTGACCGACCGACCAACTGGCTGGCCAACTAACTGACTGACCGACCGACAGTGATAAAAAAAAGTGAGCCCAATTCAGTTGCCACATGTATATACATTTATATATACACACACACACATGCATGCACACACACACATATATTACTCTTTTATTTGTTTCAGTCATTTGACTGCAGCCATGCTGGGGCACCACCTTCAGTCGAATAAATCGACCCCAGGACTTATTCTTTGTAAGTCCAGTACTTATTCTATTGGTCTCTTTTTGCCAAACTGCTAAGTGATGGGGGACGTAAACACACCAACATCGATTGTCAAGCGTTGGTGGGGAGACAAACACAGACGCAAACAACAAACACATACATACATAATATATACATATATATATATATATATATATATATAATATATATATATATATACATATACATATATACATACATATATATACAATGAGCTTCTTTCAGTTTCCGTCTACCAAATCCACTCACAAGGCTTTGGTCGGCTGAGGCTATAGTAGAGGACACTTGCCCAAGGTGCCACAAAGTGGGACTGAACCCAGGACCATGTGGTCAGGAAGGAAGCTTCTTACCACAAAGCCACTCCTGCACCTATATTTATATATATACATGTATGTGTATATATATATATGTATATATATATATATATATATATACAACCCCACAACATAGACTGGTAGTTAGTGACTTTAGGATCAGGCCTAGGAGAACAACCAGAAGATGACCAACATGGAGAAGAAGGATCTGGAAGCTTAAAGATCCTGCGAATGGACAGAGATTTAGGGACATATTACTTGAAGCCTTTGACGAAGTAGAAGGGGATAGAGCATCACAGGGGGTAGAAGACAACTGGACGTTTCTAAGGGACAACCTGCTGAGAGCCACTGACCAGATCTGTGCCTGGTGCAAAGTCCCCTCTCGACCTAGAATAACGTGGTGGTGGAACAATGTTGAGGACAGGGCTATTAGAGAAAAGAGACAGGCTTGGAAGGACTGGAAAAATGGGGGTAGCAGGGAATTGTATCATACTGCCAAAAGAGAAGCTAAGAGACAGGTTTATTTAGCCAGAGGGGAAGCAGATAAGAAAAAAATTTGCCAATGTTCTGCGCCGTGAGGACCAAAGACTGGAGGTGTTTCGCGTTGCAAGACAGTGTGTGAGAGAGAATTGTGATGTGGTAGGAGAGAAGTGTGTTCGCATGGAAGATGGTTCACTTGTGCTAAATGAGGATGCAAAGAGAGAGGTTTGGAGATGCCACTATAAAAGGTTGCTGAATAAAGAAAATGAATGGGATAAAGAGAGTCTGCTGAATGTTGACCCAACAGAGGGACCAGCTATCCGAGTTGATAGTTCCTTGGTAGTTAAGGCAATTAGAAGCATGAAGACAGGGAAAGCCCCATGCCCATCAGGAATCACTGCAGAGATGCTCAAAATATCTGGTAGTGTCGGCTATAGCCTAGTCACCAGTATAGTTAATCAGGTGATACACGAAGGAGTCATACCCAATGACTGGTGTAGCAGCATAATAGTCAACTGCTACAAAGGTAAAGGTGACGCCCTAGATACAAATAATTACAGAGGTATCAAGCTGTTGGGTCAGGTGATGAAGGTTACGGAGATGGTCATAGCCCAACTAATTAGAGAGAGAGTTAGTTTAGATGAGATGCAGTTTGGGTTTGTGCCAGGGAAAAGTACCACTGATGCTATATTCCTGGTAAGACAGCTGCAGGAGATATACCTAGCCAAAGATAAGCCCCTGTACCTGGCTTTTGCTGACATGGAGAAAGCCTTCGACAGGGTCCCCCGATCCCTTATCTGGTGGTCAATGAGGAAACTAGGGATAGATGAATGGTTAGTGAGAGCTGTGCGAGCCATGTACAGGGACGCTGCTAGTAAGGTGAGGGTTGGCAACGAGTACAGTGGAGAATTCTGGGTAGAGGTAGGGGTCCACCAAGGCTCAGTCCTCAGCCCCTTCCTATTTATCATAGTCCTCCAGGCAATAACGGAGGAATTCAAGACAGGATGCCCTTGGGAGCTCCTCTATGCTGATGACCTTGCTCTAATTGCTGAGTCACTATCAGAACTGGAGGAGAAGTTTCAGGTGTGGAAACAAGGATTAGAATCGAAGGGCCTTAGAGTCAATCTAGCTAAAACCAAAGTCGTAATCAGTAAGAAGGTAGACAAATCACAAATGCCTTCACGTAGATGGCCCTGCTCGATCTGTAGAAAAGGTGTAGGTAGAAACTCTATAAGATGCACCAAGTGTAAGCTATGGACACATAAGAGGTGCAGCAATGTCAAAGGAAGGCTAACTAGGAAGATGGTTTTTGTATGAGGCAGATGCTCAGGAACAATAAACACTGAAAATGCTCTGGGACCAACTTCTGTCACTTTCCAGGTAGAAAAACTAGAAATAGTTGATAGCTTCCGTTACCTAGGTGACCAAGTCAGCAGCGGGGGCGGGTGTGCTGAAAGTGTAACTGCTAGAGTAAGAATAGCTTGGGCAAAGTTCAGAGAGCTCTTACCTCTGCTGGTGACAAAAGGCCTCTCGCTCAGAGTAAAAGGCAGACTGTATGACTCGTGTGTACGAACAGCCATGCTACATGGTAGTGAAATATGGGCCGTGACTGCTGAGTATATGCGTAAGCTCACAAGAAATGAAGCCAGTATGCTCCGATGGATGTGTAATGTCAGTACTCATACTTGACAGAGTGTAAGTACCTTGAGAGAAAAGCTGGACCTAAGAAGCATCAGTTGTTGTGTGCAAGAGAGATGATTGCGCTGGTATGGGCATGTGGTGAGAATGGATAAAGATAGTTGTGTGAAAAAGTGCCACACCCTAGCGGTTGAGGGAACCTGTGGAAGAGGCAGACCCAGGAAAACCTGGGACGAGGTGGTGAAGCACGACCTTCGAACTTTAGGTCTCACTGAGGAAATGACAAGAGACCGAGACCTCTGGAAGTATGCTGTGCGCGAGAAGACCCGGCAGGACAAGTGAGACCATAACCCGTGGCCTTCTACATGGGATGTAGCCAGCCCACGTATGCATACCTTCCCTTCTTGGGACACAAAACTCTACTTGTGAAGACCTGTTGAGGCAAGTGAGGATCAGAATCGAAATCGATAAATGGAAATTGCAGCTGAGTTACCAGTGCCGGTGGCATGTAAGAGAACCATCCGAATGTGGCCGTTGCCAGCGCCGCCCAGACTGGCCTCATGCCGGTGGCATGTAAAAAGCACCATCCATTCGTGGCCGTTGCCAGCCTCGCCTGGCCCCCGTGCCGGTGGCACGTAAAAAAGCACCATCCGTTCGTGGCCATTTGCCAGACTCGTCTGGCACCACCATCCGTTCGTGGCCATTTGCCAGACTCGTCTGGCACCACCATCCGTTCGTGACCATTGCCAGCGCCGCCCTGACTGGCCTCATGCCGATGGCACGTAAAAAGCACCATCCGTTCGTGGCCGTTGCCAGCCTCGCCTGGCCCCGTGCCGCTGGCACGTAAAAAGCACCATTCGTCCGTGGCCGTTTTCCAGCTCCGTCTGGCACGTAAAAGGCACCCACTACACTCACGGAGTGGTTGGCGTTAGGAAGGGCATCCAGCCATAGAAACACTGCCAGATCAGACTGGGCCTGATGCAGCTGTAGTGATCCTATATAACGGTGCGCGAGCGCGCACCGTCCATTTCTGTTTCGCACGTGCGGGGTTGGTGCTTTCACCACCGGAAGAAGGACCATTTGCCTACGTGGCAGTTTAGCTGCGAGGCAAGGGGAGCATAGGACGTTGACCACCAGCGTCCAGTAGGCAGTGACTTGAGACACAGCTATCGAAGGTACAAGACGTGTAGTTCTCTCTCTCTGTCCGGATTTGATAGCAGCAGTCAGGCTTTTCATAGAAGAAGACGCGTATTATCTTCGTTTCCCCCTGACATTTGTTGCCGACCACATCATTTTCTCTCCCTATTCGGACGCCATCTTGACCAGTGTCGTTTGCATTTGAACACTGTAAATTCTACAGCGATAAAGTTCAGCTCTGACACATCCATACCAAAGGGATACCAGATACACCACTTATTTGTTACTGTCATAAGAGAATAAAGTAGATATATATTTTTTACGTCTGCGTCTTGTTGTTTCTGACTGGTAGAATCTGGATATTAAAGCAACGGAAAGTGATTGCACCAACTGCACCCAAAAAGTGCAGAGAAGATATTCACTGCCGTTACACAGCCTTCTGGCTTCACAGACCCCAGTTGAACCGTCCAACCCATGCTAGCATAGAAAGCGGACGCTAAATGATGATGATGATATACACACACATCTATATATATATTTATACACACACACACATATAAACTACCAGAGATACCCAGCATTGCCCGTCTGACATGGAATAGAAAAATTAGACTTTTCTTTTATATTTTCTCTAATGAACTGGAATACCTGTGATTCAAATTTTATCAAAATTGCGGAAGAAGAATTTTAATGAGGGTTCTTTCCCTCTTTACACATCCTAACAAAAATTCTAATCATGACACATTTATCCCATACTGCTCATCTTTATACCCAGATTCCAAAATCCAGATCTTATGGAACCTATTCAAAGGATTTTGCTCCTGAAAAATGGAGCTCATGGAGCTCTAAAATATGGGAGTTAAGGCCCCTATTGGGTAGGGGGATGTCTTCATGTCAACCAGAGAAGATGAATTGTTGGGAATCTTTTTTAACTTGGGTCTTATATCTATTGTTCAAATTTCTTTGAAATCGGATATATATGTATGTTCACTGGGTTTGTAAAAGAGAGCGAAGCCAATAAATGAATGATCACAATAAGCAGTCAGCTACCCTACCCTAGTCGTTACCACTCCCCAATGTAGGATTCCTCACCATACAGGTGATGAGCACTGCCATAAGATGCATTAAGGATCTATAGCAATTGGAAGGGTGTAACCCAACTCAAATAAACATTAACAACTGTGTGACGTGAGGGCTAAGGGGAAATGAAAGTGTCACCTCTGGAGTTTGCCAATGATCACTATGCCAATAGTTAACTGGACAGAATAAATTTGCAATCTATAAATCTCTTTGAATAACCAGTCACTTATCTGGGAAGGCCTTGAAATCAATGTTACCATCTGGGGACTATCTCTGACCCAGTGATAATAAAAACACTCAAAGGAGGTCTGCAAACCAAATAACTTTACTCAACACTTTGGAACTGAATAAGTGGAGGCAAAGATGCCTCTCCTTTATTTGACAACTTATGCAGCACATTGCAGAGATCACTATCTAAATATATCTCAAAGCAAACTCTTACACTGTTGTACCATTGAATTTCAAATAATGCTCATCTTTTATGCTTGGATGACCCTAAAGCTTCCAAGAGTACAACTGTATTCATCTTGGTTTAAGAAAAATGACTAAATTGTGAGTGTTAAGCCCCCATTAAGGGGTCTTACTAACGATTTGACTGAGGTCTGGCGAACCAGATGGCTGCACCAGACTCCAATCTGATCTCGCAGAGTTTCTACAGCTGGATCCTCTTCCTAACGCCAACCACTCTGAGAGTGTAGGGGGTGCTTTTATGTGCCACTGGCACAAGGTCCAGTCAGGCAGTACTAGCAATGGCCATGCTCAAATGGTGTTTTTTACATGCCACCTGCACAGGAGCCAGTCCAGCAGCACTGGCAATGACCTCACTCAAATGTTTTTTTCACATGCCAGTAAGGCGACGCAGGTGCATAAATATATATATATACATATGTGTGTGTGTATATATATATATATATACACATATACATATATACACATGTATACACACACACACAACAGATGTCTTTTAGTTTCAATCTGCCAAATCCTCTCAGAAGACATTGGTTAACTTAGGGCTTTTGTAGACACTTGCCCAAGGTGCACTGCAGCGGGACTGAACCCAAGATCATACTGCTGGGAAGCAAAATCCTCACCACACGGATCAACTGAGCCTATGTCGACCCTGTGCTCTAAGCTTTCGAATGCCGGAAGAAGAATGTTGAAAAAATGTTGTCTTTACTCTCAGCTAATTCACCAAATAGTATAATTTGTTGCACAGTATCACAATGAACTGTTACAGCTGACATAGATAAGGAAAATTGATTCATTTTGCTAATGTCAACAGATGAGTCTACAATTACTGTAAATTGTTCAGCCACATCCTTTGGATGTGCTACTGCTTTCAATCAACCAGTGCTGGATATCATTTGTGGTTGTCAAATGTGCTGGCAAATCATGATTTGTGCATTACAGTGCTTGGGTTGATATACTTGTAGTGGATCTTGCATGCATGAAGTGGATTTGATCCACCATAGCCAAATTTAAATTAACACTGCACCAGAACTTTTCCCATGGTGGAACAATGGTTTTTCTCTGACAGCAGTTTTACATTTTCCAAATGCCTTTAGCTAAGCCAAAATAATGTCTTCACCACTTGACCCTTTCTAACCTCTTCTACTTCACCAAAAGCTAGAATAGAGATAACAAGACCACCAACTAAATCTATTGTTCTCAATGATATATCTATCCTTCTGGATAGTTATATAAGCCAGCACACCCCAAGCAAAAATCAGTTGGTCACAGTCGGTGACGACTCAACAAGTTCAGTCACAACATGACGACTCAATTAGTTAGGGAACGGACTGCAAGAATCATGATCACAAGGAATGCAGCTGCTAAAGACAATGGTCAGTGAGAGAAATGAAGTTTACTGTCAGTAACTGGGAGACAACATTCCACAAGTCTACAACTCTTACTAGCTTTAATTCTGTTCTCTTACATCATTCTATCTCTCTCTGTATTTACTACTAAACAATGAAGAGGACACAAACACAAACTTAACTTCACATGCTTTTGGATTTATCCTAACCTGCCCATCGAGGCAAAGTATTTGTAACGTGACGGTAAATAAATACTTTCTTAAAACTTCATGCATTGTTTATCCTTCTCATCCTACAACATGCAATTATAACAACAAATATTAATCATTACAACTGGTGACCCCCGAACAAGAGAATTGCAGCCTTCTTAAGAACCAAAACATTATCGTTATAAATATTTACCCATTAGATACTCAATGGAGAAGAATTTTAGCTTGAAGGTGTCTTCCTGCAAAAGGTGGAGCTGACAACCCAGTGTTTGTTCCAAATCCAAAGGATGAAGTAGGCTTTGAACTGGAAAACATTGTGCATAAGCTACCATAGCCTAAGAATGTTGGTATGTTTGTCAGCTGTTCTGACCAGCTTGTGTTCAACTGTAAGTTGTCAGTGTGGTAGCTTAATTGATTTGATTTCTGACATCTGTTTCTATATCCAAATGATGAAGCCAGCAGAGTTAAGCAAGATATTGTGTCTCAGTTGTCATAATCTGACTGTTGGCATTTCTGGGTGCATTTGAGACACTTTTCATTTAATTGTGACTTGAAATTGTGGAAACTAAACTGGGATAACTTTTTTTTATCACTGTTGATATTCATGACTTTTTTTATGCCTGAATTTGTTTTTAACAGACTACTATAACCATAAGCACAAAGTAATCATTTCATTCAATGTTGTTGTTATAACATTATATTTTTCAGGCAGAACAATGGTTTTGCACTCAGTTATCTTTATTTGAGACACTGAACAACTTACCCTTGTGTGGTACAACTTACCCGAGAGGTTGGATCAATTTACCCCACATTCAGAGCAATTTGAGCCAATAGAACCAGTTGACATTCATTTTTTCAAAGGTCACAGTGACTTTCAGTGAGGGGATAGAAAGTTAGAAATAACTACAAATATTTCTTAAGGATTAAATTTGAAACTAAGATACTCATTTCTGCAAGATCATCAGTAATTTTTATCCTAACATGCCAAGTTTGAAAACTGGCTCAACTTGCACTGCCTTCCTATAATGGATGATGTTCTAGTAATGTACAATTTTCAACAAACATCTAACAAAGTCACTAAAAAATTGTTTTTATTTGTACCTAAATGGAACCTTAATGATGATACTTGCAATCAGCATGTGGTGTTATGAGCCAGGCTGTGTTGTAGGGAAGGATCAGAAGTGAGGGAGTAGGCATGTCCTGTCAGAAGTGGGGCCTGTGGAACCCACCAGAAGTGCTGCAGTGGACATGTGGCATTCAGTGAAGCACGAGGGTCAGTCAGCAGCCGAACAGCACATCAGAGTGGGCGTGTGAGAAGGTAGAGCATCGGATAGTGCACGTAGATGTGGAGTGAACCTTGGAGATCGTGACAGCACGTGGATGTAGACCCTTTCTCCGGGAAAGACTACCATAATTCTCTCTTTGCTTCTGTCTTTTTTCTTCTTTTACATCACAAGCTATTTCAGCTCAAACAAGAAAAAAAATGAGTTTGGACCGTGTTTCGAATGAGACGGTTAGGCCATTTTGTGGCAAGGGAGATGTGACTGCTTTGCTGCTAAAAATTAAGTTCGTGGAAAGACTCCAAGGTATAGATGATCTAGTGGGTTTTATACTGCTGTACCTTGATGGATCGGTGTTGGCGCTATACCTGGAAATGGAAGAGAAGGACCAGTTGGGTGCAGAAAAAATAGAAGACTAGCTGATGGAGGCTTTCGCAGAAGGGCCATTTATGGCATGTGGTTGACTGGGGAAAACAAAGTGGATGGGTGAACAGGTCAATGTGTTTGCCAATGAAATCAGGAGATTGGCTAGACTCATGGGATAAAGAGATGGCGCATTAGAACAAACCATAAAATTAGCCTTTGTAACAGGATTTCCTGACCACATGTCGGTCGAGCTGCAAAAGCTGCCGAATATTCACTCTATGGCAATGGGAGAGATAATCTCATGGGCCAGAGCTATTGTCTTGTGTTACAGGATGATACCTTTGGCAGCAACTGCAACACTGAGAAGGGGATGACCAAAGAACAGCAGAGAGGGGTCGAACACGGAACAAGCGTGACTCTTCAAAGGGCAGTGTTTTCGGTGTCAGGGTTTGCACATGGCAAGGGAAAGAAGGGAACCCAGGCCTGGAGCGATTTGCTATAGATACAGACAGATATGCCACATCGCTAGTGAATGTGTGCAGGGAAACGGTCCAAGGGAGACTATTGCACTGGTAATTGTCCCATTGAAGGAATAGAGGCGTGTTTACAGCCGTTGCCAGTAGAAGTCATGGTGAACAGAAAGGTGTCACAAGCCCTCGTGGACACAGGCTGCTCAACAACCCTAATGACTCCAGAAGTGGTAGAAGAATGGAGTGGAGTGAGTAGTGTAAGGGCTGTTGATGGTACGGAAGTTGAATGCAGAGGAAGTACCGATGTGGAGATGGTGATACGAGGAACAAGATTGAGGTTGTGGGCTATTGTAATTGATCATGTAGTGGATGGGATCGATGTTGTGATGGGGATAGATCCCATTGTCCACTTGGGAGGTGTTACAGTCAAAGAAGCCAGTGTAGTGTTCGATGATGCGGGGGTGCTATGCACTGTGAGTTCATGACAGGAGAGTGGTGAGAGCTGCAAAGAAAAATATGCTGCACACACCATCACAGACAAAGATTTTCGAGCTGTGTTCGATGGCTGGCAGTGGACAGTGGAATGGTAATGGAAGGGAGGTCCTCCAACACTGAAGAATGCAGTAGGCTGCTATCAGCATACACTGAAAGGGGATGCCAGAAGCGAGTTCGAGGGAGAAGTGGACTGGTGTATCAAGGAAGGTGATCAGATTCCTTGGAAGGAGGAAGTGAAGACTGGAGTGCTACTGCTGATGGCAGTGGTGCAGCTGACGAAACATAAAATCAGGCCAGTACGGGATTTCCGGGAGCTGAATAACTACGTATTGTGCCATATGGGCGGTGAAGCTACGGACATTTGTAATGAAACCTTGAGAGAGTGGAGGCAGACAACGGGGGCCTCTACAATCGTCAACTTGAAGTTGGTATACCTGCAGCTGCATGTGGCTAAGAGACTGTGGAAATACCAGCTGGTAAGGTATAAAGGACAGACATACAGCCTGACCAGGTTGGGATCCGGGCTGAATTCAGCACTGAAGATTATGGCGACAATTCTCAAGACCATCCTGGGAAAGGCCGACAAAGTGAAAAGAACCACCAATACCTATATCGATGACATCCTGGTGGATGAGAGCAAAGTGTTGGCAAATGAGGTCATAAGCCACCTGAGGAGTTTTGGGTTAACTGCCAAACCACCAGAGGCAATGGAAGGAGGAGCTGCCCTGGGACTCAAGCTATGGAGCGACAAGGCTTGCGTGTTCGTGTTTCAGAGAGGGAATGAGATCCCAGAACAGGGCTCAAAGACGAGATGGCAGGAACTATTTTCTGTGTGTGGGAAGCTGTTGGGATACTACCTGATTGCAGGATGGATCCGGATGGCATGGTGAGCTGAAGGAGTGAGGTGGAGTGATAACGTGGGCGAGAAGACAACCATCATGATGCAAGAAGTCTTGGAGAGGGTGACTGTGGAGGACCCAGTAAGAGGGAACTGGTATGTGCCCAAATTGAAGAAGGGGATCGTGTGCTGTGATGCCAGCAGCATAGCGACGGAAGTTGTCCTGGAAATTGGAGGTGTCATGGTGGAGGATGCGGCCTGGCCTAGAAAGAAGGACGACTGCAACCACATCAACGTAGCGGAGCTGGATGCCATGCTGAAAGGGCTGAACCTGGCCCTGAGGTGGGGGCTGCATACCATCGAGATCCAGACCAATTCGGCCACTGTACTTAGGTGGGTGGGATCAGTGATCACAGGCAAGCAGAGGGTGCAGAGATGCTGATAAAATGCCGGCTGGGAATTCTGGGCAAACTAGCTGCTGAATTTGACCTGAGACTGAGTGTGATTTTTGTGCCCTCAGAGAGGAATAGAGCGGACATCCTGACTAGAGTAAAGAAAGCCTGGTTGCAGGTGCCAGAGGATCTAGAGTAAGGAGTGGCTGTGGTGTGTCGACTGAGTGACTCAGAACTGAGGAGATTGCATACCATGCATCACATGGAGGTGGACAGGACCCTGTTCCTAGCCAGGAAAGTTAACTCTGACATGACCAGGGAGAGTATACAAAGAGCAGTTGGGAGCTGCGACAGGTGCCAGTCCATTGACCCCGCTCCAGGTGTGCATGAGACAGGAAGCATTCCAGTGGAACACAACTGGAATCGACTGGTAGTGGACGTGATGCCTTACCAGCAGGGGACATACCACTCAATGGTTGATTGCGGACCGGGGCGGTTGGCCATATGGAGGGAGATGAAGACAGGGACCTGGGAGGAAATCACAAGAATACTGAATGAAGTATTCCTAGAACGGGGCCCTGTGGATGAGCTGCTTTTTGACAATGGCACTGTGTTTTGCTCGGAGGTGCTGGGGGAAATGCTCAACAAGTGGCATGTCAGCTGTTTTTTCAGGGCAGCATACCAGCCAAGTGGCAATGGGGTTGTGGAGAGGCATCATCGTACCATCAAGACCATAGCAGAGAGGGGCCACATCTCACTGGTCGAGGCCATTTTTTGGTATAATATGTCGCCCAGGATGGGACAGGCTGAGGAGTCAGTGCCACACGGGGCAATATTCAAGTATGAGTGGAGGCATCCATGTACTGTATCGCTGCATCCTGCAGAAGAGAAGGAGCATGCCATTGTGCAGGTCAGAGAAGTCTGGGTTAAGCCCCCAAATGCACAGTGCACATCACAATGGGAAAAGGGGACAATAGCCTCTGTGAATTCGAGAAACAACGTATCCATAGATGGCATACTATGACATGTTTGGGATGTGTGCAGGATCATCACTGCGATGGAGGATGGGGCCAACAATAATGGACAAGAGGTCAAAGCCAGCAGGAACATGCTAGGAACTGAGGTCAGTCCTGAACTTCCACAGCGGGAGCGGTGCCTTCCTTGCTAGTTGGCTGATTACAAGACAAGTTAAGGCATGTGGTCGGAGTTGAGAAGAAGGCATGGGCAGGTTAGATGAATGATGTTTAGATCGGGTGAGGGGGGGCGTGTGCTGTTATGGCATGTGGTGTATACGAAAACTGAAAGAAGCCCGTCGTGTATGTGTATTCGTCACCGTAACTTAGCGGTTCGTCAAAAGACACCGAGGCATACTTTCGATATGAGTCCCATTTACGTCACATGTATTTGTTTACACTTGAAGATCGTCACTTTCCGTAAAATTTTTATTTTTTTATATATGTGAGGTTAGGGTTAAGGGTGGGGGAAGGGTATCTTTTTTCTTCAGAAATGTAAATAAACCCACGTGGGTCTATAAGTGACAGTTATGTTACACTGATATACTAGGCATACAAAGAATAAGTCCTTAGGTCGATTTGCTCAACTAAAGGCGTGCTCCAGCATGGCCGCGGTCAAATGACTGGAACAAAAGAATAAGGGCATGGAGATTGCTTCAATTCCCCTCTTAAGCAACTTTATAAAATAAAACGAAAAAAAAAAAAGAAAAGGAAACGAAATGCTGATACGAATATTATGTACTAAAATCAGAGATCTCGTCTGGTTGCTTATCCACTTCAAACGAATGGAATAGATCCTTTACTTGTAGCCGACGATGTATAAATAAAAATATTGACGTACTTAACCAGACAGAACTCAGATGACTGTTTACCTCTTCGTAGCTAACTACAACTATATTGTGGGTAGTGAGGTCGCTTCTTAAACGATTAGCTGGGAGGGAGGGGAACCGTCAAGTTTAATTAAATGAGGTGTAATTACACTTGGAGCCCTTCCTTAATTACTTTCAAGAGAAAAGACATCTATAAAAAAAGAAAGCACTTATAAATAAATATATTACCAAATAAATAAATAAATCTTTTAGAGACCTGTATGCTCGGAATCTGAACATTTTGTTTCCCGTCATGCAAAGTCTCATCGTAATCGGAGATTCCGTCTAGTAGCTCTCTGCAAAATCTTTTTATTTTATTTTTATACATATATATATATATTTTGGTTTGGGTTCCATTTTAGAAGGGACTAGTTATTTAACGCCCTCTGAAGTCGAATTTTTCATCGGTCTATTTTCGTGTGACGGCATTTCACTACCAACGCAGTAAATAGCTTTATGTAACAACATTGTCGCTGTTGTGTTTCGCGCGGTTTTGTCGTGTACAATGGGTAAACGTAGCTGCCCGTTTTTTGAACCCCCCATCCAAAAGAAAATACATGTTGGTGTGAAAGAAGTCGATAATGGTGTTTCTGGGAACATGGAAGGAGTTTATGGTGAGTTCTTTAGACTATATATCGCTTAAAATGACAACAAATTACAACCATTTTGTTTTTTTAGTGTTCAAAACACCAGACATCGAATATAAACACTAAAAAGAATAATGGTCTGTCAGTACTAATTTTGTTCATCAGTTTTATCATATACTACTTGAAACATTGTTAAAAGTCAACTTGTTTACTTTTTTTATCGTGTACATTTATTGTAAATTATCTGTTGATATGCTGCCATGTTGTGAGCAGATCTGATGAAAAACGTTCCATGTGACCATCTAATTTTGTTTATTTTTATTTTATTCATTCATACAATCTTTTAATATATATTTTGTTGTTCATACTCAGTCAACTGTGATCGAACAGACCTCTGATCAAAAGTAATCCACCTGTAATCACTTTTTCTTTTACTTTTACTTTTTATGGGTATTTGAAACTACGTTGTTTCCAAGTGTGTTCCTAAGGAAATTTGGTTGCTAAGTTCGGACGTCCACGTTCAGACTTTCTCGTTTGTTCGTGGGAAATATAAGTGTTATTTTTTAACCCAGATCAGGCCAATAATCAAAAGCATTTCAGTCGTGGCCATCTCCTCTTTTTAGAGAATCTTTGGTTACATTGCCTTTATTTAAGACTGACAGTTGAAGGACCACTTAAAGCTGTCTTTTAGTTGTTTTGATGTTTAGCCACAGGTAAACCATGACTGAACAGGCCTATGATCGTCCTCGTAGGGAAAACCCATGACAATACTTTAAATAAATTTAAAAGTCGTTATAAGCTTCGAGATGTTTTCACTGAAAACCTACGCATGTGGTGCCCAAAAGGGTTAAATTCGTTTGCGCACGCGTCAAACGAATTAAACAATCCTTTTGGGCACCACATGCGTAGATTTTCAGTGAAACTTCTTGAAGCCTATGACAATTTTAAAATTTATTTAAAGTATTGTCATGGGTTTTCCATACGAGATAGTTTTACCGTTTTTTCTTGCATAGATCTAACGGTAGTAGGAGCTAGGTTCAAATGCAACAAAAAGTGGAATGATCGCCTTTTTGGCGGAGGTAAAGATCATGGACCCGCACCCCCCTGGGTTTTTTTTTTTTCTTCTACAGGAACACACTATGTCGAGGGCGGAGATTCCGAATCTGCAAAAAAAAAAAAATCTGCATTTCAAAATTTAACCCCACCATCACCACCAACTTCTTGAATTTTCACTTTTTGAAAGAAAATTTGGCGGGCGAAATACGTAAAAAAATACGGAGATTATGATTCTGAAAGAAAAAAAAAATTGTCTCCGCCCTATGACACGAAGTGGCGATGTTTCGCTTGTCGTAGCACAAGTTTCCGTCGATTTCCGTAAAAAACTTTTATTTTTTTACATAAGTAATGAGAGCGAAAGAGACTAAGAGGAAGCGGTTTTATGACGAGGAAATTTCTCTTTGAAGTCCCCGTGTGTGTGTTTGATGGGGTGTGGGAGACAGACAGTATGTTGTGTAAGTGAAGTGCTTCTGTTAGTGTGTGCGAAGAGACAGAGAGAGTAATGTGTGAAAGAGAGATAACTGAAATTTTTTACTCGGTGTATGTGTATATGTATGTCTGCATGTATGTGTGTGTGTATGTATCTATGTGTGTGTGTATGTATCTATGTGTGTGTGTGTGTATGTATGTATGTATGTATGGCCGATTCAGTGTTTACAATTTTTACGGAAATCGACGGAAACGTGTGTTACGACAAGCGAAACATCGCCCACGAAGTGAAATTAAAAGTGTTTTCTCTACAATGTTTCATGAATGTGGAGGATTATAAAATAGCAGACGCAAAAAGTATCTAAACAGAAAACCTGACCTGCTAGAAACACATTTTCAAAATTTTTATACGAATTACCAAAGAAGAAAACATTTCAAAACTTAAACCCATCCCCAATTTCTTCATTTTTCACTTATTTTAGAGATATTTTTTGGCGAAATACGGAGATGATTCTAAAAAAAATTGTAAAATTCCAATTTTTCAACAACAACAAAAAATAACAAACACTCCCCCTCTCCACCCTATAACAGAAAGGGAAATTCCCCCATCCCCTTTTTTTCTTTGCCAGAGGGGCAAAGAATGAAAACATGTTTTGGGGTTTTCAAAATCTTCAATTTTCAGTACGCCCCAACCGGAAATCTGATAAGCTAGTAACAACAGCCAAACCGAGTATCAACTTTCTAAATACGAATTACCAAAAAAAAATTTTAATGTCATTTTGTTGTGTGTGTGAAAAAAATCTAATTTTTACATACCTCTTTTAATCCCAAAAGACCCTCAACCACAACATGGGTTATGTTTATTTATTTTTTTTTTTTGAAAAATTGAAATTTTGCAAATTTTTTTTTTCAGAATCATAATCTCCATATTTTTCTACGGATTTCGCCCCCAATTTTTTTTTTAAGTGAAAATTTAAGAAATGGGGGGTGGGTCTAATTTTGAAATGCATTTAAAAAATTTTTTTTGGCAGGTTCAGAATCTCCGCCATCTATATAGTGTGTTCCCATGAAAAAAAATCCTAAAGGGGGTGCGGTCCATGATCTTTACCTCCGCCATATTCCAGAAATATTGATAGGAAATGTTTTCTTTGTCATGGATGTAGAAAAGTTGACAACATCAGAAAGTAACAGTTCTTTGAAAAATCAAAACTTGAGCTTGGGTACAGAGACAAACAAATAATTTTTGACATTTTCGTTTTCAAGTTTCACGACCTGTTGGTAATTACATGTTAATAGTGTGAAAATGTATGTTTGTTGCAATGGAAAAAGAGGGAAAGATTCCACCTGAAAATAAGATTAACAGAGACTGGAGGTTAAAACTTTAACAGCTTTACTTCATACTTGAGGATAATGGCCCAGCTTGATATGTAGAAAAGGTGTCGCTAGAAACTCCATAAAGTGTACCTGGTGCAAGCTATGGACACATACAAGATGCAGCAGTATCACTGGAAGACTAACAGAGAAAGTAGTCTTTACATGTGGCAGATGTGCAGGTACATTAAACACCAAGAATGTACAAAAAAAATAGACTCCCTCAAATGTCAGCGGGGGATCCTTAGAAGTAGTAGACAATTTCCATTACTTAGGTGACGTTAGTAGTGGAGGAGCTTGTTCCGAAAGCATAGCTGCTAGAATAAGAATAGGCTGGGTGAAATTCAAAGAGCTACTACCTCTGTTAGTTACAAAGGGCCTCTCCCTCAGAGTGAAAGGCAGTTTGCATGGTGCCTGTATATGAATGGCTATGCAACATGGTAGCAAGACATGGGTTGTGACTACTGAGGATATGCAAAGACTTGAAGGGCATGAAACCAGTACGCTCCGCTGGATTTGTAATATATTCACCTGAGTGTAAGTGATTTGAGAGAAAAACTGGGTATGCTGCCTAGCATTAGATGTAGCATGCAAGAGAGAAGACTGCTGGTATGGCCATGTAATGCATATGAATGAAAATAAGTTGCATCAATAGGTACTGATTTATAATTGCAGAGGGAACATGTGAAAGGGGTTGACTAAGGAAAACATGAGACGAAGTGGTGAGAAAGGATCTACAGACATTGGGACACAGAGGTGATGACAAGATGCCGAGACTCCTGGCAGTTTGCTGTGCTTTAAAAGACGAGTGTGGCCGTTGCTGGTATCGCCTGACTGGCCCCGTGCCAGTGGCATGTAAAAGCACCCACTACACTCGGAGTGGTTGGCGTTAGAAAGGGTATCCAGCTGTAGAAACTCTGCCAGATCAGATTGGAGTCTTGTGCAGCCATCTGGTTCGCACCAGACCAGTCAAATCGTCCAACCCATGCTAGCATGGAAAGCGGACGTTAAACGATGATGATGATGTCAAGCTAATTAAAAATGTAGTTGTCCTTGCATACAAGTTGTTCTCTGCATCACTCTCCAGCTGAGCATTCCTAACCTTGCGGGCTCGTGGGTGTTGGTGCTGTAAAAAGCACCCAGTAAAGTATTTGGCATTAGGAAGGGCATCCAATCTTAGAAACCATGCCAAAACAGATATGGAATGTGCGCAGCTCTTCAGCAGGACAGTTCCGGTCACACCATCAACAGCATGGAAAACATGTTGAATGTTATAAAGACTTGTTACATCAGATTTACAGTATTCTCCAACTATACCCTTAAAAATAAGCAATATAACAGGAGAAATATAATGAAAAAGTCCTTAGGGTCTAAGAAAATTTAAAGTCCTTGTCCAGCACTCTATAAAACCTGGGTGGGCCCCTTACCCTACCCTGCTGCCATTAAGTAGATTACTGGAACTTTGGCTACCATGACTAGACCAGGGATGAATACTGGTGTGGTTTCCCCTTCTCCAGGCAGGTGGGATTTGAACTCAGAATGTAGAGAGCTGGACGACATACCATAAAGCATTTCTGCCAATGCATCAGTGATTTTACCACTTGCCCATATGCAGAGCAACATAAAATGAAGTGTTTTGCCTCCAGAGCACAACATACTGCCTGATCTGGAAATTGAACCTATGATTGCTAGATCATGAGCGCAACACCATAACTACTAGCTCATGCACCTTCACCTTCATGCTATTGATTACTAAATGTCCCCTATAAATGATTGCCAAGTCTTATGTCCATAAGATAAGTCATATCATCCACCAAGAACAAGATGTCATTAGATGAGGAGTGGCTAATTTTTATTGTTGCATTCACTTTTTATTCTCTTTTGTTACGAGACCCTTTTTGTTTTTAATCAGCCATCTGCTTCCCCTGTAAATGATTGCCAAGTCTTATATTCTCTTTCTTTCTTTCTTCCAGAAAGAACAAAAATGCTTCTCTTTGCTGGAGCCTTATTGAGCAATCAAGACAAGAACAGCAACTTGGTAAAATCTGCTCCCAGTGCAAGTGAAAATGACACACCGGATTCTGAAGAAGATACATGTCAACCGAAAATTCTACGAGGGCAATGTCAAATCGATTTCTCAGGGAAACTGATTCCTTACAGAAAAGCAAATTGGAGTCAGAGTGTTTCTCAGTAGCATAAAACATGCATAATTTAACTGTAATCTGTGTAAAAAAAAAAAATTTTTTTTTAAATTTTAAATACGAAAAAACTTTATTAAAGTTTTTTCGTATTTAAAATTAAAAAAAAAATTTTTACCATAGGATAATTGATATACGTGTTGCAAGTGATAATATGTGACATTACCATATCTAGTTCAGCAAACCTCACCTCTTGTTTATCTTTTCTTCATCCAACGATAAAATCAATATTTATAATTTAATGATTTTTGTTTTCCATTCTATAATTTACCTTTTATTTATTTATTTTTCCTTTGCATAGAAAACGTGCCAAATGCTCAGGCTCCAGCTAAGAGAAGCATTTTTGCTCTTTCTGGAGAAAGAGAATATAAGACTTGGCAATAATGTAGGTGTGTGTGGGGGGTGGACCGATTAAAACAAAAACAAAAAGCGGAAAGATCTCAGTACAAAAGAGAAGAGGAAGTGGATGCAACAATAAAGTTAGCCATTCCTCATCTAATGATATATACTAAAGATCTTTTCAACTCATAATTTAGAAGGAAAAAAATATACTTTAGAATTTATAATTTAGATTGGTTAAATTTTTCATATATTGATGATTTTAAACTTTTTTTTTTTAGTTATTGTGCTTAAGTTAAAGTTGAAAGACTAATGGGATAAAGAGGTATGGTAATCAAAAATGAGTAGGTTAATTTCTGTTCTTAATTATGGGTGTGTCATTTAATTAACATGCTGTTGGGAAAAGACATCTCACTATTAGTTTCATTTCTAAACCCTAAAAAAAAAAATGTCATTCTTCATTCATATGTAAATAAACTATCATTGTAGTGTGATGGTTCCCAACTCTTCAACAAGTTTCAATTTCAACTTGAAACAGTTTCATTTACATTTTTAATCATTCATCCCTGGTAAAGACATATCATGTTGACTCTTTCAAGGCCTTATGCCTTTGTAATATATTGTATAAGAACTCGTCATTATTTTGTTTGTTTGTTTTGTTTTTTTTTAAATATCTACTACAAGCATTTTATTGCAAATATGAGAATAACAAGTTTTTAATGACAATATGTTTTGCTTCTTTTTTCAAAACCAATTGTTAAAATGTAATTATAAAAATCTTTTTAATTAATAAACTATTGTTTTTATCTCATGTTTTTACTTTGTAAAGTATTTTAAAACCATAAAAAAAAAACACTGCTTGTTTAAATACTAGAACACAGAATCTCAAATTGCCACAACTATTAAACATTTAATAATCGTTAAATGGTTTGACTGGAACTGGTAAGCTGGAGAGCTGCACCAGGCTCCAGTCATCTGTTTTGGCTTGGTATCTATAACCGGATACTCTTCCTTAACACGAACCACTTTATAGTGGGTACTCTTTTTTTGTGTCACCAGCACAGGTGTCTTTTTCATGTCCCCAGCATAGGTGTCTTTGTCGTGTCTCCAGCACAGATGTTTTTTTTTTTGTCCCCAGCACAAGTGTCTTTTTTGTGTCACCGGCACAAGCATCTTTTACATGTCCCCGGCACAAGTGTCTTTTTCATGTCCCCCAGCACAAGCGTCTTACATGTCCCTGGCATCAGCGTCATTTTTGTGTTACCGGCACAACATCTTTTATGTGTCACTGGCACAAGTGTCTTTTTTGTGTCACCTGCACAGATATCTGGAATATGAATGGCATCAAGATCATCACTTGACTTGAAAAATAAAGACATGCACCTGTACACTATGCAGTTTAGCATGTTTTATGCCAGATGTCTTTTACCAGTGGGGAAGTTGTGCGAGAGATTGATGTTGCTTCAGTGTTCAATCTACCTGGCCATTTACACTTCAGCATGCAGTCTAACCTTAAGCCCTAATCCTAACACAGATCAGGTCATTTCACACCATAAAGTACAGATACTGCAGTAGACTGCCTTTTAAAGTAGCACCATGAGATTTAAGTAAAAATTATGTGTGGCTGTGTGGTAAGAAGCTTGCTTCCCAACCACATGGTCCCAGGCTCAGTCCCACTGGACAAATGTCTTCTACTAAAGCCTTGTGAGTGGATTTGGTACATGGAAACTGAAAGAAGCCCATCACATATATCTATGTATTTCTGTCTTTGTCCACCTCCATCGCTTGACAACCAATGTTGGTGTGTTTATGTTCCTGTAACTTAGCAGTTCAGCAAAAGCAACCGATTGAATAAGTACTAGGCTTACAAAGAATAAGTCCTGGGGTTGATTTGTTCAACTAAAGGTGGTGCTCCAGCGTGGCTACAGTCGAATGAAAGAATATCTCATTATGTGGCACCCAGGCTGACAAAAACCATCTGAATGGATTTGTTAGATGGAAATTAAAAGAAATTAAATTAAACGTGTGTGTTTGTCCCTATCACCACCACTTCTTCACAACCAGTGTTGGTTTGTTTATATCCCCATAAATTAGCAGTCTGACAAAAAAAGTGACTGATAGAATAAATACTAGATTTTGTAAAACATAAAAGTACTGGGGTCGATTTGACTGAAATTCTTCAAGGTGGCTGCAGTCCAATAACTGAAACAAGTGAAAGATATATTACATAGACATTATTTACATTTGACGGATATTTGTCCTCATCTTGTTTGTTGTTAACACAACATTTTAGCTGATATACCCTCCAGCCTTCATCAGGTGTCTTGGGGAAATTTTGAATCTGGGTTCTCATTCCTAAGGTATTTTTCGATATTATTATTATTGTTGAGGTCACTACTTGGAATCTTGGGGTTAAGAGCGCAAGCTACTGACCCCAAAATTCCAAGCAGTGACCTGAACAATAATAATAATAACATTGAAAAATACCTTAGGAATGAGAACTCAGGTTTGAAATTTCCCCCAAGACACCTGAAGAAGGCTGGAGGGTATATCAGCCGAAACGTGTTAACAAACAAGATGAGGACAAATATCCATCAAATGTAAATAATGTACATAATCCCTCATCTCTTAAATATAGAACTGTATGTTACATAGGTTTCAGTTATGCCACTTTACATCACCCATATCTTTTACTTGTTTCAGTCATTAGACTGTGGCCATGCTGGGGTTCTGCCTTGAAGAATTTTTTTTGTTGAATGTATCAACCTCCAGTACTTTTTTTTTTGTTTTTAAGCTTGATATTAATTCCATAAGTCTCTTTTTGCTGAACTACTAAGTTATGGGGACATGAATACACCAGCATCAGTAAGTGGCAGTGGGGGACAAACACAGACTCAAAGACACATGTAATCACATAGATATATGTATACATATAGACAAAGGGCTTCTTTCAGTTTCCATTTACCAAATTCACTCACAAGGCTTTGGTTAGTCTGAGACTATAGTAGAAGACATTTGCCCTAGGTGCAACACAGTGAAATTGAACCCAGAACCATGTGGTTGAGAAGCATGTTTCTAACCACGCAGCCATGTCTGCTCCTATAATATATAACCCATTTATATATTGAAGTTAATTTAATTAACTAAATCCCTACCCTACAATTTGTGGCCTGAACCAAAGAAAGAAATCAATATTACAGAAGTGCTCTACAAGATGGTCAGAATTAAAATATCCGAGGGTAGGTCTGGAACCTTGCTAATAAATCTCAATTTATCAATGTTGCAGCCTGCATCAGTTTCCAACCATAAATATATTAGAATGTTCTCAATATAACCAGATAAGGTGGTGAGCTGGCAGAAATGTTAGCATGCCGGGTGAGATGCTTAGCAGTATTTCGTCTGCCATTATGTTCTGAGTTCAAATTCTGCTGAGGTTGACTTGCTTTTCATCCTTTCGGGGTCAATAAATTAAGTACCAGTTATGCACTGGGGTTGATGTAATCAACTTAATCCGTTTGTCTGTCCTTGTTTGTCCCCTCTATTGCCCTTGTGGGCAATAAAAGAAATAGGAAACATAAGCAAACCAGGTGAAATGCTTAGTGATATTTTATCTGTTTTTACAGTTTGAGTTCAAATTCTACCAAGGTCGACTATGCCGTTCATCCTTTCAGGATCGATAAATTAAGTATCAGTTGTGTAATGGGAGTTGATCTAATCGACTGGCTCCCTCCCCAAAAATTTCAGGCCTTGTGTAGGAAAGAATATAACACAATAAGGTGGCAAGCTGGCAGAATCACTGGATAAAGTGTTTAGCAGCATTTTGTCTGTCTTTACATTGACTTTGACTTTCAACCTTTTGGAAGTTGATAAAATAAGTACCAATTGAGCACTGGGGTCACCATAACCCAGTGCCCTGCAACTGGTATGCCATGGCACACTGATGTGCCATGAGATGATGCTAGGTGTGCCACTGTAACCTGAATATAATTTTTTTCCCTATACTTTTAGTTATATTTTTAGTTCAGATGTGCCACCGAATTTTTAAAGGAATAAAAGTGTACCATTGTGAATAAAGGGTTGTGGAGTACTGATACAATTGACTTAGTTCCTCCAAATTTTGGCCCTTCTGCCAAAATTTGAAACCAGTGTTATTAAAGATAAGGTGGCAAGCTAGCAGAGTCATTAACACACTGGACAAAATGCTTAGCAGCATTTAGTCTATCTTTACATTCAGAGTTCAAATTCTGGCAAAGTTGCTTTGCCTTTTATCTTGTAGTATGAGGAACAAAGTGCAATTCACCTACCCCCTCCAGTTCTCTTGCAGCATCAACTTTCCAGGCTATATCTGTAGGTGCTCTACTCACCTAACCTCTGACCAGAACATAACAGCAAATTTCCTTTAGTCTACATATCCATTCACCATGACCAACCCAAAGCAAAAGAGACTCATGCAGGTCCTGCTCCTGCGACACCCTTCACTTCTTGCCTTCTGATAAGGCTCCTCAGCCATTGATGCCACTGACCATTTACTTCTGGTTCACCTCATTCTCACACATCCTCCTGATCTCACTGAATATTGCTGTGTGTGACATATACTAGAATACTTCCTCAAGCAGTGAAGAAGCAGTTCCTGTTCCACTTATTGAGCATTTCCTTCAGCACCTCCAAGTGGAATACAGTTTCACTGTCCATAAGCAATTCATGCTCAAGGATCTACTCCAGGAACATCTCGTTCAGGATTTGTGCAACTTCATCTGCAGCCCCCATATTAATTTTCCTCCACACCACCATCTACCTTGGTTCACAATTGACCATCAAGAGATATGTCCCCTGCTCATAGTGCATCACATCAACCCTGTATCCCATGGCACTGCCAACTGGGTTTTCTTCACCCTGGTTAGGATATCTACCTTATTTCTTTATTAGGGCACAAAGACCACACTCAGTTTCAAACCAAATTTGGCAGCTAGCTCTACCAGAATTCCTAGGTGGCACTTTATTAACATCTCAGCCACTCTTTTTGTATGTACCCTCTTCTCATCAGTGATTACTGATCCCATCCATCCAAGTACAGTAGCCAAATCAGTTTTGATTTTGATAGTACACAGCCCCCATTTCAGGACCAGATTCACTCCCTTCAGCTCTGCATCCAATTTGGCCACATTAATATGATTGCAATCGTTAGTTTGCCTGAGCCAGGTAGCATCCTCCACCTTGACACCACCTTCCAGAATGACTTCTATCACTAGGCTGCTAGTATCACACCATATGGTCCCATTCTCTAATTTGGGTACACACCAGCTTCCTCTTACTAGGTTTTCTGCTCCTACCCTCTCTAGAAACTCCTGCATCATAGCCACCATCCTCTCTCTCTCTTGCTTTGTCTTCCACCCCCAGCTTAACTTGTCTGCTCATATCTTGACATAGCTAAACACTACTCAAAGCCACCTGCAATTGGATAGTAACCTACCAGTCTCCCTAACATCTTGTTTCTTTGCAGTTTGATCACCTTAAACCATCACCTCTGGTGGTTAGTCTAAACTTCTTTGGCTGACCTATGACCTCTGCCACCAACACCATGATCTCTTCTACCGAGATATCAATATAGTAACTGGTGGTCTTTTTTACTTTGCCCACCTTTGCCAGTATAGACTTGAAGACCATGATCTTCGGTGCTGAATTCAACCTGGAACCCAACATGGCCAGACAGTATGCCTGGCCTTTATTTCTTACCAGTAGATTTTTTTGTAACTTTTCACTTACATGCAGCTTCTTATATGCCAACTTCAAGTCATCAATCATGCCAGCCCTCATCATCCATCTTGCAATGTCTCTTTGCAGACATCGATAATCTCACCACTCATGTGACACAATACAGCTCTCAAAAAGTCCAATACTGGCCTGACCTTGCTCTTCATTGGCTGCACCACTGCCACTAGCACCAACACTCTACTCTTTACTTCCTCCT
The DNA here is from genome assembly GCF_006345805.1 of Octopus sinensis. NCBI lineage: Eukaryota > Metazoa > Mollusca > Cephalopoda > Octopoda > Octopodidae > Octopus > Octopus sinensis. Next base: position 31,417,915 of record NC_043016.1, on the reverse strand, counting down.
TCCAAGGGATTAAAATACTCTTTTCCATCCCTCCCTCATAACTCACTCCTGGCATCTTCTTTCTGATTATGCTGATAACTGCTTACCCTATTCTTCAAAACCAGGGGCTCCCCTTTTCAGCACCACTCAACTATCCACTGCTGACCATCTAACACAGCCTGAAAATCCTTATCTACAATGGTGTATGCAATACAGTTCTCTCAGGGGCTTTACTCATTCTCTTGTTGCAAATGTATTAGCACATGATGTCCAGCACCACCAAACATAAACTCATCTTCACTAAACTGTGACTCCATGCCCATCACAACTTCAACTCCATCCACCACATGATTGATCACAATTGCTCACAGCCTTCGTTTTGTTCCCCACACCATCGTCTCCACTTCACTGCTTCCTCTACAACTAATATTTCTGCCATCAATTGCTCTTACACTATTCGTCCCATCCCACTTTTTAGCCACCTTTGGGGTCGCTAAAGTCGTTGTACAGCCCATGTCCATAAGGGTTTTGAACACCTTCCCCCCAACAAAGACCTCAACTATAGGTAATGACTATATGTATGCCTCTACTTGCCTGCAAGGGAAGTTATAGATGCAGTAACTACTCTGCGATTATATCACTGGCTGCAGTTTCTAGTGATATGTCCTGTCTGCTTGCACCAGTAGCAAATGGGCTCAGGCTTCAACTCATCACAATCCCTTGCCATGTGCACCTAAAACACTGATCTCCAAATGGTCATGGCTGCTCCACAGAGGCTCTGCTTTTATTGTTGCTTATCAGTCACCACCTGACTCTCTAAGCTTCTGTAGCTGCCATCGCCACTGCATTCTGCCTGGTGTTTTGCGTTGACATATGGGCTTGAACGATAAGTTTGCATATAGACATCTTGCTGCCTGACAGCTGCACCAATATCTCATCAGAGAAACCATTCACAAATGACAACTGTTCTGCTTTTCCCAAGCCTTCTCCCATAATTCCAGGGAGCATAGCCAACCTACGAATTACTGCTGCATATATATCACCTGTTCTCCCATCCAACCCATCTTTCCTAACTTGGCAGATGCAGTGTATGTCTCTTCTGTGAATGTTTCCTTTAAGTGCCATTCAATGTTTTTTTTTTACATCCAGTTAGTCTACTTCATTCATTATGAGGTACAGTGCCAATGCAGAGCCATGAGACCTGCTGGGTTTTCAATGGCTTGCAGCCTGGCCACCACCTTGATCTTCTGAACACACGTGATAACATCTCTCTCCCTACAGAAGGGTCTGATGGCATCACTACTGATTCTTGTTTTTGGTGACATATAGAAAGAAAAAAATTAGTGTAGAGGGCACTTTTTCCATGCCACTGGCATAGGTGCCAGGGGAGGCTGGCAACGGTCATGATCGGTTGGTGCTTTTTACATGCCGCCGACACGGCGGCCAGTCAGGGCGGTGCTGGCATCAGCTACGTTCGGATGGTACATTTTATGTGCCACCGGCACAGGTGCCAGGGGAGGCTGGCAACAGCCATGATCGGTTGGTGCTTTTTACATGCCGCCGACACGGCGGCCAGTCAGGGCGGTGCTGGCATCAGCTACGTTCGGATGGTACATTTTATGTGCCACCGGCATAGGTGCCAGGGGAGGCTGGCAACGGTCATGATCGGTTGGTGCTTTTTACATGCCGCCGACACGGCGGCCAGTCAGGGCGGTGCTGGCATCAGCTACGTTCGGATGGTACATTTTATGTGCCACCGGCACAGGTGCCAGGGGAGGCTGGCAACAGCCATGATCGGTTGGTTCTTTTCACGTGCCACCAGCACGGAAGCCAGTGAAGGCAGCGCTGGCATCGGCCACATTCGGATGGTGCTTTTAACGTGCCACTGGCATGGGTATCACAAGGCCAAAACAGCTTGCAGTACAATTCACCTACCTCTCCAGTTTTCTTGCAACATCAACTTTCCAGCTGGGTTATATCTGTTGGTGCCCTACGTGCCTAATTTCTGGCCAGAATCTAGCAAATTCACTGTAGAACATGTATCCACACACATCTGTAGACTACAACTACCCCAAAACATAAGAGACCCACCCCTCAAAATAAGAAAAGAATATATGAAAGATAACGTTAGAAATGTGTGTGTTAGGTATTAACCATCCACTCAACACACCACCACTTTCTAATGCTATGCTATTCACTTCATGACTTAGATTTGATGAGCCAACAATGGATCCTGTACATGATTGCTCAAGATGCCAGAAATGACAACCAAACTTCTTTTCATTCACATTCTAACATCTTAAAAGGTGGCGAGCTGGTAGAACTTTCTAGGTACAATCCTATGGTCATTCATGACCGAAGGGGGTCTTTACCCATTACTCTGTGTGTATATAATGGCATTGAGAAGGGAGGCTGGTATGCATAGGCAACTGCTGGTCTTCCATAAACAACCTTGCCTGGACTTGTGCCTCAGAGGTGAACTTTCTAGGTGCAATCCTGTGGTCATTCATGACTGAAAGGGGTCTTTACCCATTACTCTGTGTATATAATGGTATGGAGAGGGGCAGCGGGTATGCATAGGCAACTGCAGGTCTTCCATAAACAACCCAAACTTGTGCCTCGGAGGGTAACCTTCCAGGTGCAATCCCATGGTTATTCATGGCCAAAGGGTGTTTTTATTTTATGTAACATAACATTTCTTAAACATAATGCCACGCTATCTTACGTAGCATAACATCTCTTAGACATATCTGCCTTTTGCATAGAGATATTTTTTGTTACCAGCAGAAGTATCAATTCTCTAAACTTTTTCTAGTTCTTCCTTATTCTAGAATCTGCTTTTGCTGCAGCTATAACCAACAAAATCAGGTCAAATTATTACATAAGCCATAATTCATTTGGCCAATATCAATGTGTGACATGTGACATTTACTATTTTGAATACTTAATTCATTGTTTGATTGAGTACCAAGAACAAAGGATCAAGGCTTAGTGGAATTGATCTACTAAAGAAAAAAAAGTTGAAATTTCTGCAGTGAGATAAGAATTTATGTTCATGCATTGGCAGCTCATTTATTTATCAACTTTATTATATCAAAATTTTAAGAATGAATACTGAAAGAAAATGCAATGATTTGGAAATAGTCATATTTCCAAAAGTTATACAAAGATGACTGGCTTATATCATTGAGAAGTTACAGTTTTTGCTAGACAGGGGTGAAATGATTGACTGGATAAGGCACTGGAGTTCTAGAATTTAAGAAACAAAAAGGTGCACAGTACATTTCAGATAAGTAGACTGATAATCCAAACTAGTTTTCTTCTTCGGGGGAATGTGCAGAAGGGAACTCAGGAAAACGTGGGACAAAGTGGTGTAAAAGGATCTTCAAATACTGGGCTTCACTGAGAAAATGACAAGGGACTAGGAGTTGTGGTGATTTGTTCTATTTAAGAAGAAACTAAGTAAAATTGCAATCATCCATAAACACAGGTGTGTCCTTTACAGGTGCTGTGCCACATAAAATGCACTAGTACCAATTCTGCATAAATGCACCTGTGCTGGTGGTATGCAAAAAAGAACCCAGCACACTATGTAAAGTAGTTGGCGTTATGAAGGGCATTCGGCCATAGAAACCAGGCCACAACAGACAACTGGAAACCGGACAGTTACCTGTCAAACTGTCCAACCTATGCCAGCATGGACCACAGATGTTTAACAATGATGAAGATGTCCAGTGAAAGTTGTAAAAATATAGTGTGTCTCCTTAGATTGAGTTAAAGAATATTACCAGTGGCTGCAACTAATTTTAACATCATTATCATCGTTTAATGTCTGTTTTCCATGCTAGCATGGGTTGGACGGTTCAACCGGGGTCTGGGAGGCCAGGAGGCTGCACCAGGTTCCAGTCTGATTTGGCAGTGTTTCTACAGCTGGATGCTCTTCCTAACGCTAACCACTCCATGAGTGTAGAGGGTGCTTTTTACATGCCATCGCTTTTTACAGGTGCCAGGGGAGGCTGGCAACAGCTACGATTGGTTGGTGCTTTTTATGTGCCACCAGCACGGAAGCCAGTCAAGGTGGCGCTGGCATCGGCCACGTTCGGATGGTGCTTTTTATGTGCTACTGGTACGGGCATCACAACTAACCTTCAGAAAAAAATAAGACAAGTTCAATAAAAATACATATTTTATTTGAGTTTCAGTTTATTTACATCATTTAAAAAGAAAGGCCTGCTTTTTAAACAAATCTATACATAATGATTTTTTTCTTTTTTTATATAATAGATGAAGTACAGTTCTTGAATTCAGTGGAAATTTTATTTTATTTTTTTTTAATATGTTAGTTACCTTTTGCTGAACTGGCATATGCTTTTTGGGTGTTGTTATTTTTTTTTTTAATGTTTGACAGCTTATATATACTTTCATATCATATTTTCAATGTAATTTGGCTTGGTCTTAAGGGCTTAAATGAACTAATATTAACAACAGATCAATGATTCATAGAATTTATGTCTTTTTTTTTTTGCAACATGTACAGTAGAAAGAAGTGATGTGTGTGTATAACATATGATAGTTTTGTATAATTGTTTAATATTCATGGTCTATGAGAAATGTAAAAAGAAAAGAAAAAAGAAAAAAATATATTTACACACAAAAAAAGTCTTTGAAAGTCAAGTCACAGAGTCAAATTACTTTACAGGTACATATGAAACTGAAGGTGGGATACTAATTTATAAGGGTGAAACCAAAAGTCTAAGTGTAAACTATCAAAGCTATTCCTTCAGGTTAAACTTGTAAAAAAAAAATACCTTCGTCTACTGTACTAATTAATATGTTGCAGAGAGCCTCTGACAAATAAGAATATACCTATACATATAAAAAACAGTTAAAGGATTAACTGTAATAGAACAAAATAATAATAATCATGCCTCCTCATTGATATGACTGTCCAAATTGATATAAACATATCAGTCAAGACCTACCAAAAACTGAGCAAATACAAAGGTCTTAAATAGAAATTAGCAAAATGTGGAACCTGAAGACTAAAACAATACCTGTTGTCATACGTGCCCTGGGAATGATAGCAAAAGGGGCTGATTACTACCTAGCTCAGATACCAGGAAACACTAAAATGGCAGAAATTCAAAAGATAGTACTCATGGGAACTGCTCATATCCTACGCAAAATACTTTCTATGTAATCTCAAGTTTTAAAACAAACATAATTTTCTTATGGTTTCTTAAACATTCTCTAGAATAACACTATGTACAAAACCAAATATATGGCACCCTAGGTATAACACCAACATGAACTTCCAGCTTGTTGTCTCTTGAGGTCTCTAGGTGAGACTTGGAGCCAACTTGTACAAATGTAAAGCAAAAGTCAAACAAAATAATAATAATAATAATAAATAATAAAGATGTCTTGAATGAAACAGATGGGAAACAATTCCTTCAAAACTATGAAATTGTCAAAGTTTGGGATTAACAAGAAGATCTTGAATGAAGCCTGTTGACCTTAGTAACAGTAACTATACTAATAATATAAAAAAGTTATTTTAATAACACAACATCAGAATTGTCTCATAACATAAAATTAAAATATGAGATGGAGTGGCTGTATAGTTAGGAGGTTCACTTTGCGATCCTGTGGTTCCTGGTTCACTCCTACTGTACAGACAACTTGGCAAATGTTTTCCATCAGAGCTGGAGGTTGACTAATACCTTTGGTTGACAGAAACTTCATGGAAGTTTGGCGAAAATAAGTGTGTATTTGTTTCTGTGTATTTTGGTGCAAATTCCCCGTGATGTTGTTTATTTCCTACTGGGAGGTACCTCCCTCACAAGGAACATAACCAAAGATAAACATAGCCATTTGATAAATAGAGAAGAATAAAATAAATATCAAAGTACTAGGGTTGATATAATATATTAATACTCGTGGAGACAGTACTGCAAGCATGGATGAAGTTCAATTATTGATGCCAGCAAATGATAAAAGAATTAAGAACAGTATAAGTATTGCACTACAATAAAAGATCATATATACAAATGTAAAACATTCTTAAAATATGAAGTATAAAGTATACTTAACATATAAACAGCCGAAGAAAAGTGAAATGGCAAACATATGAGTTGTTAATAACAGAAATAATAAAATTATGAAACGTAAAATGATTTTTCTTCTTTTTTTTTAACTTAGTCAACTGGAAAGTATTGAAAATGGAATCCTAAAAGGAGATAATACAAGAGTATTTTAAGAAAAGAGCAGAATACAAGACAACGGAGTAGAAAAGAGATAGCAAGGGAGCATCTACATGGCTGTTCAACCTACTAAAAATAGCAGCCAAATTTTTCTCACATCACAGCCTACATTCTTAAAAAAAAGGAAGTATATATCGGTTAATGCAGATCCAGATATACAAGGAGGGATGAGGATGATCATGGTTCGATCATAAATTTGCTTGATGAAGGCCAAAATGGTTAAATTCATGAATTTGGATAAGTTTAGTATGTCAGAATAAGTCTAGTACATTCCAGAACTGACACTTTATCAGAGATAAGATTTAAGAAGAAAACAAAATTATTAACTGTAAACTATCAGATTCTTCTCCTCCTGATAGTATACAAACTTATGAATTTTAATGTATAATTTTTGGCAGACACACACACACATGTATGTATGCACACACACACTCATGCACATATACACTCACCCACATTATTACTATTTTAATGCTTGCGTTTCAATGTTTACTTAAGAATTAACTGAGACAGATTTATGTCAGCAACTATCACCATTTCCCAACTAGTTAATATTTCCTGTGGATGGACATATATTCACAGAAGATTGGAAACCAATGATGCTGCCTGCAAGAAGGTGATGCTTGTTTACCGTAAATCCGCATTTTTTTCCCAATTGATGTCAAGCGATGTTGGGGTGACAAACACAGACACACAAACATATACACACATACATACATATATATATATATATATATATATACGATGGACTTCTTTTCAGTTTCCGTCTACCAAATCCACTCACAAGGCTTTGGTCAGCCCATGGCTATAGTAGAAGACACTTGCCCAAGGTGCCACGCAGTGAGACTGAACCCGGAACCATGTGGTTCGTAAGCAAGCTACTTACCACACAGCCACTCCTACGCCTATCACATGTTTATATCAATTTGCATTTCCATAACGTCACATGTTTGCACCAATTTAATAGGTGAACCAGGAAATGTTGAATGAATTGTCCTACCTAGAAATAGTCAGTTATGCTTGATTGTTTAGTTTAACACACTATCTGTTAAGGTTATTTTTTTTTTTTTATTTGACAGTTAAAGACAGGACAATATTTAAAATAACAAAATAAAATTGCTCATTTTACACACACACACTGGTTTTATTGTGCTAAAAAGTGGGTTCAGTGCTGCGCAACTCTTTATCTACACAAATTCACAGAGGAACTTCCTGGGCTTTTGAAATGTTTGCACGGACTTACAGAATTTAGGAAGTGGTCTTACATGTTCACAAGTTTACTTTCAACACACACACATGCTCACTCTAATACACGTGTGTGTGTGTGGTTCTCTATCAATTTCAACAAAGATTCAGTTGTTTGATTAATTGAATCATTTGCTTATCGACTTAACTCGTGTGTGGCCAGGCCATTCCACAGACAAGTGCAATATTAAAGTAATTCTCAGGCGGAATCACCTACAAGATACTGCATTTGACAAGGCTTTACCTTTGAATTACAGGTACAATCTACATGATATACTTCTACAGAGTTTCTTATTTCTTTATTGCCCACAAGGGGCTAAACATAGAGGGGATAACACAAGGACAGACAAAGGGATTTAGTCGATTACATCGACCTCAGTGCGCAACTGGTACTTAATTTATCGACCCCGAAAGGATAAAAGGCAAAGTCGACCTCAGCGGAATTTGAACTCAGAACGTTTAGACAGACGAAATACCTCTAAGTATTTCACCCGGCATAGTAGCGTTTCTGCCAGTTTTCATCCACCCAATTTCATTCACAGGTATGAGTCAATTCAAGGCTATAGAAAATAACATTTACCCAAGATGGTATGCACTGTGATCAAACAGGATGCTTCTTGGTTACAAAGTAAACATGCTGACCACTTAGTTATACTGTACCTATATATATATATAATTTTATGGAAGCAGATATTCCATTAATGAAACTCCAAGGGTTGCTTTTTGGTTCATTAGGCAGTTCTCACTCAACATGGAATGTAGATTTATATATACTCTTTACTCTTTTACTTGTTTCAGTCATTTGACTGTGGCCATGCTGGAGCACTGCATTTAGTTGAGAAAATCGACCCCAGGACTTATTCTTTGTAAGCCTAGTACTTATTCTATCGGTCTCTTTTGCCAAACCGCTAAGTTATGGGGATTTAAACACACCAGCATCGGTTTTCAAGCGATGTTGGGGGGACAAACACAGACACACAAACATATACAAACACGTACGTACATACATACATACATACATACATACACACACACACACACACACACACACATACAACAGGCTTCTTTCAGTTTCCGTCTACCAAATCCACTCACAAGACTTTGGTTGGCGTGAGGCTATAGTAGAAGACACTTGCCCAAGGTGCCATACAGTGGGACTGAACCTGGTACCATGTGGTTGGTAAGCAAGCTACTTACCACACAGCCACATATAATTTAGGTTCTTTTAGTAAGTTACAAAATATTTCAAAGTATACACATAATTTGATTAGTTGTTGGGAAGTGATAAAAAGCATTGAACAATACAAATGTAAGAAGTAGGTATAAAGAAAGAAAAGAGACAAAAACGAAAATTAGAAAATGAAAACAGAAAAAAAACAATGCAGCAAAGAACATGAATTGCAGTAAAACAGAATGGATTTCTTAAAGGGAAATTGATTAAATATTAGAGATGAAAAATAGAGGTAATAATTTAAGAAAATTAAAGGTTAAAAAGAATCTATAAACTTAGAAAGTTTTTATATCAGTGACGCCTGCGATAGAAAGATGAAGACACCGGGGATAAGAGTAAAAAGAAAAGCATGAGGTATATGTTTTATTGTGTAGTCAATTGTTTTTAAAAGGACTTGTACTGCAGATTTATTTATAAAGAAGACTTATACTGTTTATACTTATATAGTACATACTTGTACAGTCACTAAACAGAAGCTAAAAATAAGAGAGAAAATGAGGTGTAGGAGAAATTTAAGGAATGCTATAAAATTATATATGATATGGCATACATATGAGTAAGGTAATTGTAAAGTATTATTTATGATAACACAACATAGTTATATAAAGTTATGAAAATGTATGCATATGAAATATATATACAGAGCAATGTATGTGCCAAAGTGGTAACCCTATTGTGTATATTTGTATAGCATATTTGAATAATGTAATTAAATAATTACCAATATGGTAATTTATAGTATAGCAATTTAGAGTTTTTCAATGAAAATTAATAGCTATGTCTGAATATTCTTATAACAGAATAAACTTTCTAGTCTTTCAGAGAGGCACAAAACACAAAAATGGTTGTAACATGATACAAAATTTCTTAATTTGATGTGGACATTTAGTGTGTTTGTCTTTCTAACTCCAAATATATTTCGACAAAGTAGTTTCTGATCATTTGATTAGGTGTTTAAAAATGTAGTGTTAGTCATATCTCAATTTAAACAAGTTAAACTTTAAACTGGTGTAGTCTAAAATAATAACTGGTACATTTTCTACTCACACTATATAGTGTACAACATTTTTTTTTTATTGAATTGAATAAATATGAATTTAATTTAATTTTCTTAAATATTGCCAAACTACTACAAATTGTCGTTTGTTGGACATCAACCATTTAAAAGACATTACATAAATTTTAAGCAATTGCATGGTTAAAAGGTATTAGGATTATAGGAAGCACAAGTTTTATTATTTTTAAGATTAAAGTTCAACAAGGATTCAGTAAAATTACCCATGATAAAATGGCTGCCTTTAATATTTTTCAAAACTCTACAGTATGATATTTTGTTTTCTATTTGTTATCCATGTAGCATTATTGTTATTGCTCTGATGATAATAATAGGTTATAGTAATTGGATGCTAGTAAGTTAGAAGTTAATGCTTTGGTATATTTTCTTAAATCTAAGCTGGTGGGTGGTTTGAATACATATAAATATATTGTAAAATTTGAATTGGTTTTCCATAGGAATGGAAGCTATGAGATATTGCATGATTAATTCAAAACAATGTGAATAAATAAGCATTACATTTGACAGAGTCATCTGAATGCTAATGGATTAAGATATGTGTTGTCAATGATTTTCAAGTTTAAATATTTAAATTTATTGCAAATTTTTCAGAAATATATCTGTTTGTGAGTTAATAATTTTTAAAAGCCATTATCACAGTATAAACTATTTGCTAAAAATATTATGTTTAGGTGCAATATACAAAGACAGATTAATTTGCAAATTTCTGCCAAGTCCATTAAAAGTTAAAGTTAATATCAAAGGAAGTAATACCCTTTTTCTTTATCTCCAAGTTTTTGTCAAAAAAATAACAGTGATTTCCTTCCACGTAACATGATTTTAATAATGGAATACGAGAACATGACTGGTAGTGGACATTGATGCTTTGTGAAGAGTTTATTACTTGAAAGGTAATAATCTATGCTATCAAACTGGATAAATTCATATTGTTGATTATTATTGATGTTATTGGACTATTTTGTAACTAAAATACTTTTGTTCCATAACAATAAATTACAAACTTCTTTTATTTTTATGCCTATTTTGCATGAAAAATCTTTTGCAATTTAATTGACTTTCAGTTGGATTCATACATTTTGTAAATGGGCTTCTCAGGAAATTAGTTTAAGATTCTTAAATGTGATATACAGTTTGCATAGTGCTAAAGCTTCAATAATTTCATTTCTGTTTAAGTGAATTACAATCTTTTCATATCCAAAGTTAATAGAATCAAGAGTGGTGTTATTCATATTTCTGTTCTTTTTTTTTTGTTCTTTTTTTTTATAAATCCATGGTGCTTTTTGATAGAAAGAGTGATTTGCTTCATAAAAATATTTTGCTTTGTCTAATTGTACAAAAAATTCATATTCTTCATCTTTTCCTAATTTTTTTTTCCTTTCTTAACTTTTACCTCTTACACTATACTGTATTTGATAAAACATTAAGTTTTTTACACACTCTATTCATATCAATTACCAACAACCAATCAAATTATATATCTTTTCAAATCTTTTTGTGACTTACCAAGGGAACACAAACTCTGTGTGTGTGTAGATGTTCTAAATTAAATCACTAAAGTCTGATAAGTCACACAAGTGAAGTTCCAGCTACTTTTAGATTTTATAGTACTCTATATTGGTTATTGAGCACTTTTAAACCTCTGTTTTAATTATTCATTTGCATGTGCGTGTGTGTGTGTGTTTTGGATATGACCTTATTACACTTAAATGTAGTTTTTAGCAGCATGAGAAACTGGTATTAACTAAATGACAAGATACCCAAAAAGTATCAAAACAATATAAAAGACAATATGAGTTTTTGTCAATGGCGTTGGTTTTAACGTTTAACCATACTGACTTACAAAGAGAGACAGATAGCTAAGCATGTAAATATTTAGAAAGACTGAGGAAGAAGCATAAATACAAATAGTTAGATTGATAGATAGATAGGTGGATAAATGAAGAAATGGCTGTGTAGATATATTGATAGACATACAGATATGGAATAAATTCAAATTAATTACAAACGGAGTGTTCTTGTGAGATAAGTTGTTTATATATCTGATGATGGCTCAATTATCTCTCTGTAGATTAAAAAAAAAATGACGATGATCGTGATATGTGTGTGTGATATCACCATCATTTGATGATGTCCACCCCATGCCAGCATGGAACATGGATGCTAAATGAATGATTATCATGATGATGATGACTCTCCTGTCTTGGAATATTGCATTAATGTAGTGTGACTGTAGAAATACTCCAAGATGCTACTATAACTTGTCATTTGGAGTATGTCATGAATATCTTACTTGGCATATAAAACTTTCATCTGATATATTTGGTGTCCAAATATATTAGGTGAATCATTAGGCAATATCCAAGGGAGTATGTTTCCTGTGTATTGTTGCTGTATGATAGATATTGTCTAAGGGTGAACTGGTTATGTGATCTTAACAAAAAACTGTGACCCCTTACAGTTTTTTTTAAGTTTCCAGTCATTTCTTCATAGCATCAAAGATTGACATAGTCTCAGTTTCTCTTGTTTTTCTTTTTATCTTTATGTCACTTCCTCTCCCTTTTCTCTTTCCTCCCACAATCTTATTCTTTCCTTCTTTCTCTTTTGCATTTTCATTTCTGCAATCATGAATGTCCTGGCCGCTATCAGCTTTTTAGCTAGTCACTTGGTTGGCATCAGAGCCAAGTGGTCTGTGATTTTTTTTTTTTTTTTCATATCTTTATTGTTATCTCTATCATTCTGGTTGACATCATAAGTAGATACATGAAGTCACTAGAATATAAAAATCCAACACCGAGCACCTTGCAATGGATGGCTCCCTAAGCTTGCACAATCTCACCTTTGAGTATCTGTCTATTTGCCAACATACCTATCCATCTACCCAACTTTCTACCTACCAACTTACCTATCCACCTATTCAGCTATGCATCTATCTAGCCATCTATTTATATGTCTGTCTCTCTATCTCTCTAAATGTCTGCCTGTCTTTGTCACCTCAACTATCAATATGGTTGAACATTAAAACCTAAACCAGCAATAAAAAAAAACCCATTGTCTGTTATACTATTCTGATATTTTTTGATATCTTGTGCTTGAGAATACTTGTCCAGCCAAGTGAAATCATAGTCATGGCTGATACCAGTGCCACCTGACTGATACCCATGCCGGTGGCACATAAAAAGCACCATTCGAGTACCGGTTGTCACGGAGGCAGTGACAGGTGATCAACGGATTTGGCAATATTCTGTGCTTGTGAAGACCTGTCAAGCCAAGTGAGATTGTAGTCATGGTTGATGCTGGTGTCACGTCAATGCCGGTGGCATATAAAAAGCATTCACTACACTCTTGGAGTGGTTGGCATTAGGAACAGCATCCAGCCATAGAAACCATACCAAATCAGATTGAGAATTGGTACAGCTCCCTGGCTTACCAGCTTCTGGTCAAACCATCCAATCCATGTCAGCATGGAAAATGGACACTAAATGATGATGATGATGATCTTGTCATTTAGTTACCTCGGTGTCTCACACTGCTATAAAGTACATTTACTGCTAAGAAGTCATTAACTACAGTCTAACTACATTGTATCATAAACACCAGCACACACTCATTTTTTGCTTCATAAGTATGTGAAAGAGTACACGGTATTTGTTGTAAAATATATCTATTTCTTCAAAACTAGAATATTTACTATGTGTGTGTGTGTGTGTGTGTGTATGTGTTCATGATATAAAGATGTAATAAATTATATAGATATTCTAAAGTATATAGGTATATAAAATAAAAATCTTATGGGAAGTAAAAATGTTTCTAAAAGTAAATCCATAAGTATAAAATTAAAATTGGGAGAAAAAAAATTTGTCTTTTTTACTTTATATACTGAAGTCAATTCTTATATAAGAATTTTAAATTAAATAACTTTATATAAATCATATATAAACGGGAAAAGCCTAATAAAAGAAAATAAGCAACAACATTTTTTTAAAATAATGATATAGTACGTTTCTAAATATCACTGCAAATATATATATGAAAGTGGAAACTGGTAAGATAAGAACAAAAAACAAAAAAAAAAAAAAAAAAAACAAATTAGAAAATGTGAAGACCCTCACCTCAATCAATGTAGAACTCAAGAAGCACCGAAAAGAAGTAAGAAATGAAGACCAAAAAAAAAAAAAACTCTCATGGATTAGTATTAAGCAAGAGCGAATGGAGAAGTGAATCAACATGAAAGCCAAGGAAAAAAAAATTCTCAGGACGGAAAACAGAAATGGAGGATTTGGTTATAGCTGACTAGATTACTACTAAGACATCAAATATAAATATATACATATATATATATAAAATAATATGTTACAATTATATACATACATATAAATATACATATATATATACACACATATATATATACACACATATATACATATATATATATATATACACACATATATAATATATATATTATATACACACATATATACATATATATATATATATACACACATATATACATATATATATATATATATATATATACACACACACATACATATAAATACATGTATATATATACATACATATATATACATACATATATATATACATACATACATACATATATACATACATACATATATATACATACATACACATACACACACACATACACACACACATACATACATACACATATATATATATATAAACACACACACACACACAAAAATAAAGCAATAAATCAAGAGATGAAGATAAAATGCAATTTTGATAATTCTAACAATTAAAATTATCATTTCTGGCTATCCAGTCCTTGCAAAGACAGAATATACACAATCATATATACATATACGAGGGGGGTGCTGATAAGTTCTTGGCTTTAAGGGTCTCGTAAAAGGCCTGATTAGAAGCCCATCCTTCCAAGTTCTTTTACAGGGCTTAGAAAAGCCAAAGCCAGGAACTTTTCAGCACCCCATCAGATGTAATTGATAACTAATGTCAGTATGCCAAAACTTTGGCATAAAAACTGAAAAATAGTAGCATGAATGATTTTAAATCCAGTGAATACCCCGGATACCCTGGATAAGATAATCTGGGACACGACTGTCTAGATCAACAAGATCTAACCATCTAGATATAATGAAAGACAGAGACGAAATTTCCATGTAAAACATTCCTTGAAAAGTAAAAATAAAATTGTCAAAGGTAAGATGACCTGGAATTGGAAACAGTCAAAATGGTACCAATAATAGTAGATTCACTGTACAAAGGGACTGAACAGAAGAAATACATAAATGTAATCAAGGGTTCAAAAATTTACACACAATCCTCCAAAAGTATTCCTTTGCAATACAGCACACATTCTATATAAAATACAACTAGAACATACATCCATCTCTCAGAATATACATCAACAGACTCACAGTTCAATTGTATGAAAGTTTTCATAAGAGCAACATCAAAAACCAACATTCTCTTGAACCTTGAATGACAAAACCACATGCACTTTAGAAATATAGGTGTATGCCTAATGGTGCAGGAAAAAAACACTTACATGTAGCATTGAAAATATAATAGTATATTGGTACAAACATGCAAATTTACATCTCTATATATCTATATCTACATATGTATGTGTGAGTAAACATGAATTTTGTGTAATTGTGAATATGAGCATGATTGACTGTGTTTTGTTGTGAACGAATGTGAGTTTGTATAAATGTGCATGACTGTAATTTATGTATCACTCTGTAAAGATATCTTCTCTGTCTGCACAAAATATAATGGCTTTACAGCTGAATGTCTTTCCATATTTCATCTATTTTATGATAAAGTGAAAATAGCATTTATTTCCCAGACAGGCAAACACTAGTAGGTTATTTAAACACACAATGCCAGCAGTAAGGTTTATGCTTAAAAATATAAACAAGTCACACAGATAAAAATATATGTGTTTACATTAGAAGAATATTATTTTTCCTTTCATATTTTTTTCTTTAAATAAATTATTTACAGTTAAATGAAATGGTTTGATAGCCTATCAAATGAAAAAAAAACTTCACAGAGTTGTATTAACAACCTCTTTTCTAAAAGTCTTCACTAAAATGTTTTATATTACTTCAATCATCATTCCCTCAGATTATTCTAATTCTATCCCTAAATTTAACTTTGCATATAAATACATATATAGCAGATAATTATATATTCCAATTTATGAAACTGGTTTTAATTAGATCAGAAAATTTCACTGCATAATTCTCTTACATACCATTACAATAAAATTACTATCAAATGAAACAAATTTGTAACTTCAGATTTAAAAAATTAGCATTTTGTTTCTCTTTAACCATTTTTAATATTCCATGCATTAACATCAACAGTAACACATGTATTGCAGTGAATTACTTCATTTATAAATAATTCTAGTTTCCATTTATACTCTTGCATATTATTTAAGAATTGATTCATTATTGTTTCGGGAGATACGGTGAAGGCTAGACTTTGCAGAAGAGGCCAGAAAAGTTATTATATGAAAAGTTATTACCTGTACTCATTAGGAAAATATAAAACAATAATATTAGCCTTTAACGAATACTATTGATTTCTTCTTTTTTTTTCCTCACCGCATTTCTTGTTAATGTTTTAATGCCCTTCGCCTTAAAAAATGTTAACACAAACTGGCTTATTTGTCTGATCAGAACTGAAATATTCCTATCCATTAATGCAATAAGAGATCACAACGAAATCACAGAAGGAGAAACTGAATGGTATTGATACAGATAAATAGATATATTGAGTTTCTGTAATATTTAAACTAACTAAATGATTAAATTTAACCCATTTCAATATGGTTAGACAAAAAAAAAAGTTTGAAAATATCTTTTTTGCTTTGTATTTTTTCTGACTAGTGTCAAATTAGGAAAAAAAATGAAAGAAGAAAAGGACAAACAGACAGATTGAGGCATCACTGTTGCTTGGTAAACATCATTTTTTTTTTCTTGTTATCACAAAGTTGCTGAATTTCATAAAATTATGTACGTGTCACTCTGCTTACTGTATAATATTATGCAATCACCACTGAAAGAAAGTAAAGACAAAATAGAAGAACATGTTTTAAAATAATCGTTCCTGATACAGGTAAAAAAAATTGACATTTATTTTATGTGTCATCAGAAAAATTTTTTTTGATAATTAATATAGTTACAAATTCACCAGTGCTACCTGACTGGTACTCAAAAAGCACTATTTGAGTGTGGTTGATGCCAATACTGTCTGACTCGCTCCCGTGCTGGTGGTATGTAAAAAGCACCCACTACACTCTTGAAGTGGTTAGTGTTAGGAAGGGCATCCAGCTGTAGAAACCTTATTAGATCAGACTGGAGCCTGGTGTAGCCTCCCAGCTTGCCAGTCCTCAATCAGACTGTCCAACCCATGCCAGCATGGAAAGTGGCCAATAAACAATGATGATGATACAGCAAACAACATATTTTATGTTGTTGATATCAAACATTCAAAGGAATGTGAATTAACTCTTTTTTTCTGAAATGTGCATCTCTGATCATGTGCAGAAGTAGTGGGGGAGCATCATAGCCATGCGTTGAGAGGAAATCTTTGGGGTTTGGATGATTCGCCCTTGGAAACATAGGTATTTCATTCATCATCCTTAAACAAACCTTATTCAGGGACCTTTGGAGTGGGATGGGTTTCTCGACTTGAAGAAAACTCTAACTGTGCCCCACCTGCAAGGTCATGCGCAGTTTATCTTGATATGAGATCACCATGTCGTGCACATTTGGTTGTGATGCATGTGCCTGGTGTACCCTTATCAGATGGGTAGTCATGATGGGTATACTGGGCTTCGTATATTTTACCCCAGTGTAACTTTGATGGCATGCACTGCTCTCTCACTCAATAATAATAATAATAATAATAATAATAATAATAATTTCTACTGTAGGCACAATGCCTGTAATTTTGGGGAGGTGTAAGTTAATTATATCGACCCCAGTACTCAACTGGTACTTAATTTATCAACCTTGAAAGGATGAAAGGCAAAATCAAAGTCAGTGGAATTTGAACTCAGAATGTAGCAGCAATTGAAATACTGCTAAGCATTTTGCCAGCCATGCTAATGATCCTGTCATTAGCATGGCTGGCAAAACAACAATAATAATAATGTCAGAGGACTGTCTCATGCTCAAATATATGCTTTGACAGAGTTTCTATGGCTAGATAAAAGTTATAAACAATAGCATGTAAATATTGGATTGAAAATCCCTTTTAGTCAGAACAAGCAAAAGGCTGTCCATGGGACGTAAACCCACATCTCCTATAGATATGACAGGTGTTCTACTAAAGTAGTCCTTCATGAATTTCTCCACCCATTTTGGAAACTTTCTTATTTCTTTATTGCCCACAAGGTGCTAAACATAGAGGGGACAAACAAGGACTGACAAAGGGATTAAGTCGATTACATTGACCCCCAGTTCGTAATTGGTACTTAATTTATCGACCCCAACAGGATGAAAGGCAAAGTCGACCTTGGCGGAATCTGAACTCAGAATGTAGAGACAGATGAAATACCGCTAAGCATTTCGTCCGGCATGCTAACATTTCTGCCACCTAAACTTTCTTACTACCAAGAATTACACATTAATGTCAGAAGAATTTTAAAAATCACAGTTGTGGTCATTGCTGGTGTCATGTAAATGGCACCTGTGCTGGTGACACATAAAGTGTACCCACTACACTCTTGGAGTGGTTGGCATTAGGAAGGGCATTCAGCTGTGGAAACTATGCCAAATCAGATTGGAACCTGGTGCAGTCAAACCATCTAACCCACGCCAGCAAGGAAAGTGGACGTTAAATGATGATGATGATGATATATGCTGCAACCAGTACATATTTAGGATGAAAGACCTATGCCTAGTTATCATATGAAAGATTAACTCTGCACAGCCTTTCCATACAATAAAAAGATTGAAAACAATGCTTTTATGCTAAAAATATTGCATTAGTATGCATTGCTATGCTTAAATTTTGTTCATGCCCTTTGGTGGAGGCATATGGCCTAGTGGTTAGAGCAGTGGACTCGCAGTCGAGGGATCACGGGTTCGAATCTCAGACTGGGTGATGTGTGTGTTTATGAGCGAAACACCTAAGCTCCATGCGGCTCCGGCAGAAGGTAATTGTGATCTTCTGCTGACTCTTTCGCCACAACTTTCTCTCACTCTTTCCTCCTGCATCTTGCAGCTCACCTGCGATGGACCGGCGTCCCATCCAGGTGGGGAACCTATACGCCAAGGAAACTGGGAAACTGGCCCTTATGAGCCAGGCATGGCTCAAGAAGGAACAAACAACAACAACATGCCCTTTGGACAAGATTTTTTCTTCCTTAATTTATAAAAGGGCAGTGGCCTACTGGTTAGGATGTTGCAGTCACAGTTGCTATATCGTTCAGTTCCTAGACTAGCTGATGTATTGTATTCTGTATGTCACGTCACCCCAGTCTGCTCATCTGTAAATGGGTAACCTTGTGACAGATTGATGTACAAGGGTAAGATGGTTACTCAGGGAAATCACCTGAACCAAGGCCACATGAGCCATGTTCTGTACTCAGTAATCAAAGGGATGAATAGTACAATCCCTACTTGTTGGGATTGGTTGTTCAACCACGTTGAACATTATTTGGTATTTATTTAGTCAAGGTTTATTATTATTGCTATTGTGTTGTTTTATACATTACCTCTCAGCTGAAAGCTTATGGTTTAACAATTTATAGCTGAGCATAAGCATCCAGGGCAAAAATAGCACCCACTGGCTCATTGTGTTCGCTATGAACAAGCACCCCAAAGAACTATAGTTACATATATTGCTGGTACCTCAGGCTAGCAGCCATGATTGTCTCATACCAAGTACTACTAATGTGTTCTTACATTCACTTTTTAAGACTGTGGGGTATAAATCAAGAGAGAATTAGGTGCTATTTCTAGATCTGACAGCAAATAAGAGTTAATGACATCATAAGAACCATCAAAGACAACAAATATAGATGGGATGGTCACATCGTGTGACTGAAAGACAACAGTTGGACAGTTAGGGAGAGTGACAGACTGGAAACTAAGACAATGGACAAGCTCAAGAGGACAACCAAATACAAAATAGCAAGATGACCTCACTCACTCCCTGGGGCTTACATGGCTAATACTGACCAGAGACAGCTAGTGGTGAAAGGAGTTCAGGGAGGGGTTCCTCTTTCAGGAGTGATGGAACCCTAGAAATCTCAAAATTACTAGCAGATTATAAAAACACATAATGATTCTCACATTTGGCAGTATTATGGTCAGTGAAAAGAATCTGATCTGTGAGTAGAAAATTGATATCTATTGGTCTTATTGCTTAGCTACAAGTTAGCCACTCCTAGAAAACAGAAATCCCCCTAATTTCTAGGTGTAGGTTGCAAGAATCAAAGAACTCTCTTTCTCTCTCTCTCTTTGTCAACTCAAAATGTTACTCTTTTACTTGTTTCAGGCATGCTGGGGCACTAACTTGAAGGGTTTTGTTAAACAGATCAACCCCAGTACTTATTTTTAAAGTCTAGTACTATATTTCTGTTGGTTTCTTTTTGCCAAACTGCTAAGTGGCAGGAGACATAAATAAAGCAATACCAGTGGTCAAGGGAATGATGGGGGGACAAACAAAGTACAAAGACACACACATAAATTACAGGCTTCTTTCAGTTTCTGTCGACCAAATCCACTTACAAGGCTTTTGTCAGCCCAAGGCCATAGAAGAAGACACTTGTCCAAGGTGCTATGCAGTGGGACTGAACCCAGAACCACGTGGTTGGGAAGCAAACCTCTTATGCAGTCACACCTTCACCTATATCAAAACAGCCACACCTGTACTTATATCCACACAACAATGTCTGTTCCTGAATTCTTGTATTTTTGACTTACCATTATATTAATAAGAAATGTATTTGGATTACTTTAACTAAGTAAAAAAAATATTTAAACAAAAACAAGAAAATGTAATATTACCAATTATCATTTTTCAGTTTTTTAATACTTTCATTTACTTCTCTTGTTAGCTGCTTGTCTTTTGACTTGCTGCAAAATGCAAAATTAAATTATTTTTAATAAAATGAAATAATTTTATTCTGTTGTGTCTGGGGAGAGTCATTTTCTTTTTGTGCCTTATAATGTAACACACTCACCAGTAAAATTTCCACTTACTTCTTATTTTTATTTTCCTAAAATTTTCGTTGCGTCTTGCAACCCTTTCAATAGTCTTGACTCTTTATACATTTTATATATAATGTATATAAAGTATACATTATATACATTATAAAGCACAAAAAGAAAATGACTCTCCCCAGACACAACAGAATATGCTTCAACACACAAACTCATATAAAGAATCTTGCAAACCAAATCCCAAAACGAGAAATAATTTTAATTATCATTATATCAATAACAGAATTGGTTAGTCCACATTACGCTTTTAGGAGCATAAGACCGGTTTCCTGGTTTCTCTGGTGCATATGGTCCCCACTGGAGAGGACACTGGTCCATTCTAGGAGTACTCTTTTATACCAGCTGAGTGAACTGAAGCAACATGAAATGAAGTGTTTTGCTCAAGAACATAACAAATCACTTGGTCCAGGAATTGAAACCACAATCTTATGATCATGAGTCCAACACCCTAACCGCTAAGCCATATGCTTCTACAAATAATAGAATTAATAAAGTAAAAATAATTCAAATTAAGTAAATAATTTCTTAACCAGTAAATATATAAATAAATAATACTTTCTAACATAGGCGCAGGTCTGAAATTCTGGGACAGGGTGACAGTTGATTAGATTGTCACCAGTACTTGACTGGCACCTTATTTAATCAACCCCCGAAGAATGAAAAACAAAGTTGATTTTGGCAGGATTTGAACTCAGAATCTAAAGAGACAGAAAAAAATATCACAAGGCATTTTCCCCAAAGCTCTAACAATTCTGCCAATACACCATGCATGAATACATGAATGAATAAATAAAATAACAACCCTTCTAAGTGGCAGAAGGCTTTACCATAGGTAGGTGTTGGTTATTATGTAGCACCAATACTAAAATAACTGCACTACCTGTTTGCTGTTGCTGCCATTAAAATGCAGCAATGTCCTACATAGACTTCTCAGATGAATTTATAAGACTATCTTTTATATTTTACCTTGCACTTGTTTCAGCTGTTAGGCTGTAGCCACTCTGGGGCATCACCTCGAAGAATTTTTAGTCAAATTAATCAACCCCAGTACTTATTCTATCAGTCTCTTTTGCCAAACCAATAACTTATGGGGATGTAAACACACCAACACCAGTTGTCAAGCAGTAGTGGAGGGCAAACACAGACACGAAGACACACACTCATATATATATATATATTTAGTAAAAACAATTAAGATTCAAGTGAATTCCAATGAATTCAAATGAATATGGTTCTTAACTTAGATGCACCAGAATTGTTTATGGTATTAACCATAAAAAATGTGGGGTGATTATAACCAAGAAAAAAGCAACAAGAATGGATTAGTAGTTTAGTACAATTGTTTCATTCTAAGAACAATTTTATTTAAAGCTGCAAGTATTGCAGCAAATACAAATGTCCAGTATTCATCAGCTAAATCACATATATGTTTTCCAGACATCCTAGAGAGTGTGTCTATCCTCATGAAGTATTAGGAGTGAGTTCTATGAAATTTAAAGTCAAATTATAAGCAGACTTAAATTGCTTTCTAATGATGCACAGTTTTATAAAAAGACTAGCAGTATCGCCCGGCGTTGCTCAGGTTTGTAAGGGAAATAACTATAAAGCATATTTAGAGAGTTATAGCCACAAAATAGAAAAAAAATGGAAAAAAATGATGGTAAATTTTTTTGAGAGTAAAAAAAGGTGGAGTTGCGTTCCCTAGACAGTTTGCGGTTTGTGTTTCTGATTCTCGACCCCATGTCGAATTTATCGATTTTTTTCAGAACTGGGTGAACTTTTCAAAATTTTCGCTGCGTTAGTTTTGAATTATGACATTGGGCTATGTGTGTGTCAAGTTTCATCAGAATCGGTTGAAAGCCGTGGTCAGGGTGAGGGTACAAGCAAACAGACACACAGAAACACGCACAGACAAACTGCCATTTATATAAAGAGAGATTGTTAACTCTGGGAAGTTAACTCTGGGAAGTTAACAATCTTTTTATAAAACTGTGCATCATTAGAAAGCAATTTAAGTCTGCTTATAATTTGACTTTAAATTTCATAGAACTCACTCCTAATACTTCATGAGGATAGACACACTCTCTAGGATGTCTGGAAAACATATATGTGATTTAGCTGATGAATACTGGACATTTGTATTTGCTGCAATACTTGCAGCTTTAAATAAAATTGTTCTTGGTATGAAACAATTGTACTAAACTACTAATCCATTCTTGTTGCTTTTTTCTTGGTTTTATATATATATATATATATATATATATACAACAGTCTTCTTTCAATTTCTGTCTACCAAATCCACTCACAAGCTTTGGTCAGTTTGAGGCTACAGTAGACGACACTTACCCAAAGTTCCACACAGTAGGACTGAACCCAGAACCATGTGATTGAGAAGCAAGCTTCTTACCACACAGCCATGCCTGTACCTATGAACTATTTGAAGTTCATAGGGCAATTATATTAAATAGGTTAAGTCGTTGTTCATATAATTAATGCATTATTATCATTGTTAACATCATCATTGTTTTTCTGTTGGTATGGGTGAGGTAGTTTGACAGCAACTAGCAATGCAGAAAAAAACTGCACCAACTTCTATTGTCTGTTTTGGCATGGTTTCTACTGTTGGATGCCCTTCCTAACACCAGCTACTTTACAGAGTGCACTAGGTGCTTTTTATGTGTCAGCAGCAGCAGTGAAATCACTAAATAACTTGCAGGACAAGACCTCTCAACTGAATGGGAAATAGTATTGAGGGAGAGAGAAAGTGTCTTGAATTAGAAGAAAAAAACATGACTACCTTAGAGAGAGTGGAGGAGGAAGATATGATAGGGAGAGAGAAGAGAGCCTGTACACCCATTTTAGAGGGCAAATGTATATAGTGAAGTAGGCTGAGGATTGTAGAGGGTGAGTGCGTGGGTGAGTTTGCAAGATACTGAAAGGAGAGGGGGGCTAGAGGAAGGAGGGGATGTAATGAGTGGGCACTGATAGAGGGAGGGGATATTAGGTAGATATATTGTGGAGAAGGGTTCAAGGGAACATATGTGCAGGTAGGTACATGAGGGAGAACAGAGGGGAGAAGGAAGGGAGAAACAGCAGGGGTGAGAAGGGACAAGGACATGGATTTTACTTAGCTGGGTGGGTCTTCTTAAGCACAGTAAATCTCTAATTTGTCCTTTGTAAGGGAGGGATGAAAAAAAAATTTATCGATGACTTATATTATTTTCATTCTTTTGACAAGTAAGGGAAGCATCCCCAGGTCTGTCTTGGTCTTATTTATAACTTAATAAATACAGGAAGCTTAGTTAAAAGTATTGTGGTGAAAGTTTCAAATGGTAGGGACAGGCCAAGAACAAGGTAGGCAGTAAGTGAAGGTCAAAAGGAACGATAAAGAAAGAAATTGTACAAAAACATGCAGTGTATAGGACACATGTTTAACCCATGTCAACTGAAAAGATTTAAGCCAGAATGTAAAGTGGTTGGTGTTCAGAATGGCATCCATCAGTAAAAATCTTGCTAAAACTGACCTCGCCTGTGCTTGTGCTGCGTAAAAAGCACTAAGTCCACTTTGCTGAGTGGTTGGTGTTAGGAAGAGCATCCAGCTGTAAAACTCTTGTCAAAACAGTCACAGATGTCTGGTGCAGGCTTCTGCCTGGCTGGCTCTTGTGAAATCGTCCCACCCATGCTATGGAATGTAAACATTGAACGACGACAACAACGATGATGATGATGACAACAACAACGATGGCAATCATCATCATCATTATTATTTAATGTCCGTTCTCCATGCGGGCATGGGTTGGACAGTGGTGATAACAAAGACTGAAAAATATTCAATATTTCTTCCAGTTTTTATATTTCTTTTCTGAGACCATACTAGACTGAATAGATCTGGATTTGCAATATATTCATGTAGAAAAGCTAAATACTTTCTCTAAAATCAGCCCTATATATATTAGAGATAGCAACTAGGCTTAAGCTTAGCAAATTTCTTACCAAACAACAGAAAGGGGATTAAACTTTATTCTTTTAATAGTATCAGCTCAGGGCTGTGGCCATGCTGGGACATGCAACACTGTAATCTTTTAGCACTGTTTTCCCATTTAAAAAACCAATGCAGAAAAGAAAGTAGGAAAAAACAGCTCAATTAAAATACTTACCAGTTTTTGGCTGAAGAGTTTTTTCTATCACATGACAGGTTGTTTGTAAACTATGAAAAGAAACCAGCATAGGAGAAATAAGAAAGAATTTTAAAACAGCACAAAGAAAATATCAGTGTTAATGTTTAATAACAGAGGACTCCAGTGTAATCCATGGGCAGGAGAGATGCAGCTGAAGTGTACGAGAGTAGAAAGTTCAGGTAGAATAGTCCAGTGTAGAAGGTGTAAAAGTTCGTTGGGTAACGAGAGGAGACAGGATCAACTGGTGCAACCACGTAAGCATGTAATATATGGGGAGAATTCACAAAAAAACAAAGGACGAAGACTGGTGGTGTAAACAACAGGTGTATTAGTTTAACACTCGGGAAGTGAAAAAGTCTTTAATGTTTTGAGTCTATGCTCTTCTACAGAAAGGAACACAGAAAGAAACAAGGAGAGAAAATAAAGAATGTGTAATGGCTAGTGTTCTCTCTTTATTTTCTCTCCTCGTTTCTTTCTGTGAAAGAGCATAGGCTTGAAATGTAAAAGACTTTTTCACTTCCTGAGCATTAAACTAATACATCTGTTTGTTGTCTACACTACCTGTCTTCGTCCTTTGTTTTTTTTTTGTGAATTCTCCCCTTAATGTTTAATAAAGCAGAAGCTTCTATGTGGTCACCTAACTTTCTGGAAATAGTAGTCAAATCTCCCTTGAATCCAACCTTAATATCTTAAATAAAGTAGGATATATTGAACAATGTAGTTTCTGCTATAAAAAAAAATAGGATGTTTGCAGCATTCAACATCTTTAACCCTTTAGCATTCAGATTACTCTGTTAAATGTAATGCTTATTTATTCACATTGCTTTGAATTAATCAAGCATTATCTCATAGCTCTGAGATTTTCAATGATGTGATTGTTTCTTTTTTTAGGGTAAATGTAAGAGGCCAGATGTGGTCAGTTTGAACATTAAATGTGCAGAATATTTGGGCTGGATATTGCTGGTTTAATCCTTTAGCATTCAGATTACTCTGTCAAATGTAATGCTTGTTTATTCACATTGCTTTGAATTAATCAAGCATTATCTCATAGCTTGGAGATCTCAATGATGTTTATTTTCACAACATTGTAGGGAAGGCGTGAAAGGCTGGATCTGGCCAATTTGAACATAAAACAAGCAGAATATTTTGGCTGTATATCATCATCATTATCATCATCGTTTAATATCCATCTTCCATGCATGCATAGGTAGTACAGTTGACAGAATCTGGCCAGGTAGAAAACTACCCTAGGCTACTGTGTCTGTTTTGGCAGGGTTTTTATAGTGGGATGCCCTTCCTAACACCAACCACTCTGCAGAGTGGACTCGTGCATTTTATGTGGCATTAGCATAGGCAAGGTTAGTTTTGGTATGATTTTTACAGCTGGATATCCTTCCAAATGCCAACCACTTTACAGTGTGGACTGGATGCTTTTACATGGCCTGTTTAATTGCCAAAGGAGTTAAATCATAGATTTGGTCAACCATGACAGCTCTAGGGACTAAACAATGACAACAGTGTTAAAAACAGTTTCATTGATATAAAATACATCAACTTACAACAATTTCATCAAGAACTTCTTTAGAAAGATCAGCAGCAATCACTTGTATTGTAGAACCATTCAAAGGAGCCCATTTCAAACTTCCTTCAAGTTTTGAACAAATCTAAAATTAAAATTTTCATATCTTTTAGTGGATGTACATTATAAATGGCTCAATTATCACATTTATTTTTTTATTCTTATCACTATTTTTTTACTTGCTTCAGGCAATGGCCTGTAGACATGTTTTCATTTGTCTTACTCATTTTTACATTCTGGTGTTTTGCTGGGAATGGCGATTTGACGTCTATGTTTAGCATAAAGGGTGTCCACTTTAGTGGTCATTCCTCTTAATTTTATATGCAACACAATTTTTAATCTTCGGATATGCTAAGCCACTGGTTTTAATTGATCAACATCAATTTCTACCTTTATTATTCAATTTTATATATATATATAGAACTGTTGGTATACATAACATGGATATATATATATATATAATGTAAGTGGTCAACACAATATATATACAAATTATATTTTTGCATTGTTCTAATTAAGTTCTAATTGTTGCTATTGTTGTTGTTTTTCTGGTGGTGGTGGTGGTGGTAGTGAAAGTTTCATGCTTTTATGCTAGCATAGCCAACATGAGAGTTATAAACTTCAATCCCAAACCACTCCCACATAACAGATATTAAAAAAAAAATTACTTACTGCAGTTTCAATTTTACTGTTCCCATGCACTTTCTTGTGGTTGATATGGACAAATTTGAAATGAAAGTCATTGCTTTTCGCTGCAGGATCATTCTCAATGGGGTTTTCTGAAAATCCATCTCTGTAAAAAAAGTTTTTTTTAAATGGATGAAATAATAAAAGAAATAAGAACCACACAAACATCCAGAGAAGCACTCAATGTTATATATGAAATACAGATGGACAAATAGTTACCTGAGTTGTTCCATCAAATAATTGCAGTAGGATTCTACAATTTATCCATAAAAAAACATTTGAATTACAAAAAAACAATGCTAAGTGTTTTATAATATAATCAAGCACATCATAAAATAGAAAAATGGTTTTAAAAATTTTCTTTGATTTTATGTCCAAGATTTCCTAGCTCACTATTCATTAGAACTATTTATGTCATTAATTAATAGGATATACATTGAAAGAATCTGTCAAAGAGCTGCTTAAAATCATTAAGAAGCATGACCACATGATTAAGACGCTTGCATTACAACCAAATTGTTTCAAGTTCAGACCCATTTTGGAGCACTTTGGAGAAATATCTTTAACTTTGTCATCTTGTCTGAAAGGTCCAGTGTCTTGAGGTCATCCTTCAGTACTTTGTCCCATGTTTTCTTGGCTCTCCCTCTTCCTCTTCACCAGCCTTAACAACACTTCTGCTGTGGAGAATGGGTCTTCTTGAATGCAGCACGGCACCAGATATTTTGGTCCTTTGTCATCTTGTCCAAGAGGTTCAGTGTTCTGAGGTTGTCCTTCAGTACTTTGTCCCATGTCTTCTTGGGTCTTCCTCTTCCACAAGTTCCATACACTTGGAGTGAATAGTACTTCTTTTTGGAGGTGTTGGAAAATTAGAGAAATACTAATTGAAGCATCTGATGTGAAGGCATTATACCAGGTAGCTAGAAGAGAAGTTAGGCGGCAGATATATTGGAAAGAAGGTCTGTAAATGTCCAACAATGTGAGAACTATATGTATGAGATGTTCATGATTGCAAGACTGGGTATCAGAGACAATGTGGTGATATGTGTATGTGGATGCATAATAGTACACTTGAACTTCGTGATTCTTAAGAGAAAAAAGCATGGAAGTGTTGCTATGAAAGGTCATTAAATGTGGAGAATGCATGAGAGAAAGGAAATATTGATACATACCCTTTGGTTTGCTTTTTCTTTCTTTGCGATTTTCCTTGAGAATTATCAAACATGTCCTGTATGTAATAAGGAAAAAAAGAGAAGCAAAAAAATTTATATAAATGGGTATATGTGTGGATAGATACATTGACAAGTATTAAGAATGCAAAGAATGAATTTGATTCTACAAAATTTGCAAAATGTATGATTGAATGTGCTGTGCATATTTTACAAATCTATTTTCAGAAAAGGTGTATAATTTGTCAGAGCTTTTCGGTGTTTCCCAATAGGGGGAGATCGAGATAATTAGGGTGTGGTCACTAATGTTCAGTTTGAAATTATTTTACATTAAAGGTTGCCAAGAAAACACGACATACAAAGGCACAGGATTGGCTATTTGGTGAGAAGTTTGCTCTCCAACCACATATTTCTTGAGGAAGTATCTTCTAATTTAGCCCCAGGATGACAAAAGCCTTGTGAATGGATTTAGTAGACAGGAACTTAAAGAAGCCCATTGTGTGTGCATATAAACATGTGTGTGTGGGAGGGGGGACATAAATGTGCATGTGTGCACATATGCTTCTGCTTGTTTCCATGGCTGCTTGGCAACAAGTGGTTGGTTTGTTTATATCCCCATGACTTAATAGTTCACCATAAGAAGCCAACAGAATAAGTACCAACCCTAAAAATAAAATAAGTATTGCGGGTCTATTCATTCAACTAAACCCTTTCAAAGTAGTGAGTGCCCCAGCATGGCTACTGTCCTAAGACTGGAACAAGTAAAAGAAGGATGGATGAAGAATTTTTGCATTGTTTACTGCAAAATGTAATGGGAATATCAGAAAGAGAAGCAGACACAGTTGCATTGAGTAGGTTCAGCTGATAGCAGAGATTGCCATAATAGCCATAGGAAAGACAAAGTGAGAGAACAGTATACAAGCAATTATAGAGTATTAATGGTTATTTCTTTTGCTTATTTTGGGTGTAAGGTCTTGGGTAAGGGGTCGAAACCTACAGCACATATGGATTTCAATTCTGGTCTTCTGAAACAAGCTGGAATTCTGCTTTAAAAAAATAAATTTGTTGATGGGAAAAAAACTATTAGAATGCCTCTTGATATTTTAGATGCAGGCGTGGCTGTGTGTTGGTAAGAAGCTTGCTTCCCAACAACATGGTTCCAGGTTCAGTCCCACTGTGTGACACTTTGGTCAAGTGTCTTCTACTATAAATTCAAGCTCACCAAAGCCTTGTAAATGGGTTTGGTAGATGGAACCTGAAAGAAGCTTGCTGTATGTGTGTGTGTTAGTGTGTGTGCATCTTTGTCTGTGTTTGTCCCAACACCACTTGACATCTGGTGTTGGTGTGTTTATGCCCCCATAACTTAACAGTTTGGCAAAGAGATCGATAGAATAAGTACCAGACTTTAAAGAAAAAAATGTATTGGAGTCAATTCATTCAACAAAAAAATTTTCAAGATGGTGCCCCAGAATGGCCACAGTCTAATGACTGAAACAAGTAAAAGACAACAGATAAAAGATAAATGTAGTTACATTTTCCTATATATTTAATGAAAAGTTTTTATTTGTATTGTACATGTGAAAAAAGCAAGTGTACTAGTACCTATTTCTTTATTACCCACAAGGGGCTAAACACAGAGGGGACAAACAAGGACAGACATAGGTATTAAGTTGATTACATCGACCCCAGTGCATAACTGGTACTTAATTTATCGACCCCGAAAGGATGAAAGGCAAAGTCGACCTCGGCAGAATTTGAACTCACAACGTAACGCAGACGAAATACCGCTAAGCATTTCGCCCGTGCTAATGTTTCAGCCAGCTTGCCACAAGTGTACTAGTACCATGTAAAAGGCACCCACTCCAATGACACATGAAGAGCACCTGTGCTAGTGCCACATAAAGACCACCCAGTACACTCTGTGAAGTGGTTGGCATCGGGAAGAGCATCCAGCTGTAGAAACAACACCAAGGCATATAATAGACACCTGGTGCAGCTCTCCGGCTTGCCAGCTCCCGTCAAACAGTTTGGCACATGCCAGCATGGAAAACAGACATTCAATGGTGATGATGATGATGGTGATATTAGATTACACTTAATTCAGTGCAATCTTGAAAACTCCAAATAAATAAAGATTTCCTGTACTTGGTTTAGACTGTACATAGTTACAGAACTAAACCAAAATATATAAGCAATTGTAAAAAAAGAAGGCATGTGACCTAGTGGTTAGTGTTTTGCACTCACAATTACATAATCCTGGTTTCGATTTCCAGACCAGCCTTGTGTTGTGTTCTTTGAGCAGATCACTTCATTTCATGCTACTCCAGTCCACCCAGCTGTAAATGGATTGGCACAAATAAGTGAGACGACGATTCAAAAAAAATCACCTGAATGGAGGTCTTGCATGCTATGTTTTGTATTTAGCAATCAAAAGGATGAACAGTATGACCCATACAGTGAATTCTGATTGGTTAAGACTGACTGTTCAACCAAATTGAAGGTCAACAACAGTGTTTTGTAGAGTCTACAGCAGTAGTTCTCAACTGAATTATTTAGCTCAAATATTATGATGTCATCAATCCATGAAGATGTGATATTTTCATATAAAGTCAAAATCCAGTTCAATTAAAAGACTAATCTATATTATGTTATAAACATCTGAACATTTGCCATTTTCCAACAGAAGCAAACAGTTATTCTGTTATTGGTTTACTGGGGTAAGTTGTAACAAAAGAGTAGTCAAAACTGCCTGTTAGTTATGGTTTGGGTCACACACACACACAGCACCACCACCACCACCACCACCATCATTGTTTAACGTCTGCTTTCCATGCTAGCATGGGTTGGATGATTTGACTGAGGACTGGCGAACCAGATGGCTGCATCAGGCTCCAATCTGATCTGGCAGAGTTTCTACAGCTGGATGCCCTTCCTAATGACAACCACTCCAATAGTGTAGTGGGTGCTTTTATGTGCCACCAGTACGAGGGCCAGTTAAGTGGTACTGGCAACAGCCACGCTCAAATGGTGTTTTTTACATGCCACCAGCTCAGGAGCCAGTCCAGCGGCACTGGCAATGACCTTGTTTGAATGTTTTTTCATATGCCACCAGAATTTTTAATGCCACTGGCACGGAAGCCAGTCAGCTGCTCTAGCGACAATCACACTTGGATGGTGCTCTTAGCGCTCCACTGGCACGGATGCCAGTCATCGAATTTAATTCCATTTCGATTTCACTTGCCTCAACAGGTGTTCGCAAGCAGAGTTTAGTGTCCAATGAAAGAAAGCTACGCATAAGTGGGCTGGTTACGCCCCTGACATAAGCCATGGGTTATGGTCTCACTTGGCTTGCCGGGTCTTCTCATGCACTGCATATTTCCAAAGGTCTTGGTCACTAATCATTGCCTCAGTGAGGCCTAATGTTCAAAGGTCATGCTTCACCAACTCATCTCAGGTCTTCCTGTGTCTACTTCTTCCACAGGTTCCCTCAACTGCTAGAGTGTGGCACTTTTTCACACAGCTATCCTCATCCATTCTCGCCACATGACCATACCAGCACAATATATATATATATCATCATAATCATATATATATATGTATATATATATATCATCATAATCATCATCATTGTTTAACGTCTGTTTCCCATGCTGGCATGAGTTGGACGGTTCGACTGGGGTCTGGAAAGCTAGGAGGCTGCACCAGGCCCCAATCTGATCTGGCAGTGTTTCTACGGCTGGATGCCCTTCCTAATGCCAACCACTCTGAGAATCTAGTAGGTGCTTTTCACGTGCCACCAGCACAAGGGGCCAGAAGAGCTGGCATCAACCACGATTGGATGGTGCCTATACAAGAAGAAATATATACACCAGAGAAACTGGGAAACTGCCCTCTTCTTCTCACGGGGCAATGTGAATTAACCAGAGAAATGAGGATTAATATTCAGGGAAGTAAGGTTTTGAAGAATTGGTTAATGTATATGTATGCGGAAATGGCGACAGTGAAGGAAATGAAAAGAAACCTGTTGAGTGGACTTGAATCGAGGGGGACAAATAGCCAACTAGATCTGAGAAGAGGAAGCACAAATGAGTGGTAGTAAGAGAAATTTTGATTCATTATGATGTGTTCGATAGGCCAGCATTTAAGTTAAAAATAAAACAAATGATATGCTTTCCAAATAACTTACATAAGTTTTTACACTGGAATCCTTCATCACAACTGCTTGTGATATGACTTCATTCTCGCAAATTTTCTTTATTTTTTCCCAAGACTAAAAGAAAGAAAAGAAAAAAATTTATAACTTAGCTTATACAAAATACCCCTGATTTATCACATACACACAAATGCACTCAAAACTCATGCACACATAATTAAATGTGTCTGGTTGAAATGTTAAGAGGGCTTCTTTTCTTCCCTTCAATTAAAAACTTTTACATCTCTTTTTAATCCTTTCCATCGTATGCATAAGGCCTGAAATTTGCAGGGAAGGGGCAAGTTGAATACATTGGCCCCAGTGCTTGACTGGTAGTTATTTCATCAACACCAAAAGAATAAAAGACAAAGTTGACCTTGTTGGAATTTGAACTCGGATCATAAAGCCAGAAGAAATGCTGCTAAGCATTTTGTACGGTGCAGTAACAATTCAGCCAGCTCACCACCTTGCATAAAGCCATAAATAATAGTATAGGAAAAGATAGAAAAGTTAACAACTCTTCGTGGTATTTTTCAATCCGATATTTACATGCTATTATTTTTAGACTTTTGTGCTTTGAGACTTTTCGAAAAGAAGAATTATTTCACATACTCTTGAAAGTTTATAAATTCTTGACTTTTTATACTTTCATTTAAGTTCTTTTCTACTCTAGGCACAAGGCCTAAAATATTTGGGTAGTGGGGGCAGTCAATTAGATCGACCCCAGTACGAAACTGGTACTTAATATATCGACCCCGAAAGGATGAAAGGCAAAGTCGACCTCAGCAGAATTTGAACACAGAACGTAAAGACAGACGAAATATTGCTAAGTGTTTTGGCCAGCGTGCTAACATTTCTGCCAGCTTGCATTCTTTTAAGTTTATTACGCAATGTATGTCCCAGAATATGCACAAGCTGCTGTCATAGTGATGTTAATGACGACCGAGAAAGGAAGTACGTCCTTATTGATGAATCAGCTCAAACTGATAATAATGTTATCTCTAAATGAAATTATCCAAATATAAAGATCTAGAAATAGAGATAACCATAATATGGGGACCAGAAACAAACACAATTCCTATAATAATAGGTGCTCTTGAAATTATCAAAAAGACAAAAAAAAAAAAGCATGCAAGTAAATACATAGTCGAAAGCCCAGGACTTACAAATAAATATTACAAATATAAAATAACATATTACTAATACTACTAAACACAACACATATTATGTAAAATACTTTCAATACAATAGAAAATATAAAACCAAAGCAAAATACAGCACATACACTGCACCGAATAGATCCTCAATATTAAAATACAATGAAAATACTGAAAAATAATAAATGAAACACAAAGATTCTCTCTCTTTTACCTGTTTCAGTCATTTTGACTGTGGCCATGCTGGGACACCGCCTTTAGTCGAGCAAATTGACCCCAGGACTTATTCTTTGTAAGCCTAGTACTTATTCTATCGGTCTCTTTTGCCAAACTGCTAAGTTACGTGTACATAAACACACCAGCATCGGTTGTCAAGCGATGTTGGGGGTACAAACACGGACACACGAACACACACAAATATATATACATAT
Source organism: Octopus sinensis (assembly GCF_006345805.1). Taxonomy (NCBI): domain Eukaryota; kingdom Metazoa; phylum Mollusca; class Cephalopoda; order Octopoda; family Octopodidae; genus Octopus; species Octopus sinensis. The sequence goes on along the minus strand of NC_043016.1, from coordinate 31,383,480 downwards.
ATACGACGGGCCTTTTTTTTAGTTTCCGTCTACCAAATCCACTAACAAGGCTTTGGTCAGCTCGAAGTTATAGTAGAAGACACTTGCCCAAGGTGCCACGTAGTGGAACTGAATCCGGAACCATGTGGTTCGTAAGGAAGCTACAACAATGTCATGTTGCTCTATTTCATTTAGTAAACTTGACTGTTAACCATTCAGATTATTCTATTGAATGTAATGCTTCTTTATTCACATTATTTTGAATTAATTCCGCCAAGGTCAACTTTGCCTTTCATCCATTCAGGGTCAATTAAATAGTACCAGTTATGCACTGGGGTTGATGTAATCAACTTAATCCTTTCCCCCAAATTTGGGGCCTTGTGCTTTCAACAGAAAGGATTTTTTGTATTAATCATGTATCATACTGTAGCTTTAAGATTTTGATGAGGTGTTTGTATATTTTTAGAATGACATTGTAGGGTAAGTGTAAAAGACCAGATTTAGCTAGTTTGAACATAAAATATGCCAAATGTTTGGGCAGAATATGGCCAGTTTAAATGCTAAAGGGTTAATGAAAAACAAACAAAAGTAAGGTTATAATTTGTAAAATAATTAAATTTACTTGCCTCTTGGGTTTCATATAAAAGTGTTCCAGATATGTTCTTATCCCAATATTTTAAGGCTCTTTGGAATCTTTGTTTTGGATTTACTTTTTCTTCCATAGAACATATTAAATAGTCAGATTTATTTGGTATTTCATACTGCATACATTAAAAGAAAGAGAAAAATAAAATAAAACGATAAAGTAATGGTGGAACAAGATAATTTTAAAGGAAAATTGCCATTTGGTTGATCTAGATCAGTGGTTCTCAGCCAGGGTCCATATAGCCCCTGAGGATCCAATATAAGACTTTTGGGAGGGTCCATGCAACAAAATAGTAAACTGGAGATCCACAATGGTATTTTAAGGGCCATGAAAAAATGTTTGCTTTAGGCATATGTATTGGTATGTATTGCAAGAAATAGCTAGGATTCTTTCTCAAACATTTTACATGGTTCAACCTACACAAGTTAATGTAGGAATTCTGAAAGAAGTTTCTATAAAACTAGTTTTTAGACATAGAATGGCTATGGGGTGGGGTCCACCAGAATAAAATAGTAATCAAAGGGATCCATAGGTAAAAAAATGGTTGAAAACCCTGATCTAGATGACAGGTAAACAAAAATTAAATTATCTAAATATATATTTAATATATTTATGCATATAATATATATATATATATATATATATATATATATATTAATATATTTATGCGTATAAAGAGTTGTGTCAAAAGGTGTCAACCTCTAAATGTAGAGGGAACATGTGGGACGGGTAGACTCAGGATGACATGGGACGAAGTGGTAAGAAAGGATCTATAGATGTTGGGACTCACATAGTGGATGACAGGAGACTAAGACTTCTGGTGGTTTACTGTACTTGAGGAGACATCAAACTGAGTAAATATGTGATTGTCCTTGCATACAGGCTTGTCCCCTGCATCCCTCTCCAGCTGAGCATTCCTAATCTTGTGGGCTCATGGGTGTTGGTGCCACATAAATAGCACCTATACCATTGCTGCATAGATGCACCTGTGCTGGTGCTGCGTAAAAGCACCAAATACACTCTGGAAAGTGGTTGGCATTAGGAAGGGCATTCAGCCATAGATATCATGCCAAAATGGACATGAAGCCTAGGCAGCTCTTCAGATGACCAACTCCAGTCAAACCAATCAACACATGCCAGCATGGAAAACAGATGTTAAATGATGATGATGATTGCTGTCAAGACAATTCACTGTCAATGTTTCACAGCTGTATGTAATTTCATCTATACCACATATTTTTACTGAATCTATACTTTATATGGAGTATAAATTTCTTCATCAATGAAGAATATTATCACTTTAGCTGCTCCAGCCTACTTCACACAATAAACACTATTCTATAGCTGAATCAAAAACTAACAATAAAGAAATAAAAAAAACTCTCAAAATGTTAAAACTGAAATTGGAATATTAGAATATTTACAAAAGTAAACACACATAAATTAAAATTATTGAATCAAATAATTACCTTCTCTTCATATAATATATGAACAAGCACGTCAAATGCTATAAGAGCTCCAACTACATTAGGCTGTATTGTTGGTAAGTTAGCAGTTTGAGAAGAAGATTTAAATTTTTGAACCTGCAGAAAGCAAAGAAAGAAAGAAAAAGTTAAACATCTCTATATACATAAACGGCAAAATGTCTGTGTGTGTGTCCTTTATACAAATCCACAATTTTTCAGTTAGAGGACTCGCACTTTCTATGGTCATTCAAAACCGTCCAAGGGTGGTTGTGCACATCTTTACATTTCCCCAGTCACCCCACAAAGCCATTAAAATAGAAGTGACTTTTTTGTGAATTTTCTATCCAAAACCCAATCAAAATGCCCAAAATTTGATACGCCAATTGAATGCCAGCTAGCTGTATGTGATTGGTCAGAGATTTGGACAATACTCATGTGTATGTGCGCACGCACGCAGCTGTATATGCATGCACTGGCAGTATGACCCGGCGTTGCCAGGTCATAGTGCTAGTAATTAAATAAAGCATTTTATATATTCTTTAAAAAAATGCCCATAACATAAAATTGATATCTCATTAGAAGTGCATGTTTTAGCTAAGGTAATAATTTAAGTACACGCAAAGTCACATATATATTTTTTTTCTTTTTTAGTTAGAATTATTTTTGGTGCCATGACAATTATTTTAACACTAATTCTCTTTTTTAATGCCTGAAAGATTAAATTCTTCACACATTGAATTATATTCTTGATAACACTGAAGAAGAAAAAGAATAGATGCACAAAAGAAAACTACTGTGCAATAAAGGAATAATTGAGAGAAGAGAGGGAGGGAGGGTGGAGGAGAGGAGCAGCTGCCACTGTCCTCATTGTCATTTAGCGTCCATTTTCCATGCTGGCATGGACTGTATGGTTTGACAGGGGGCTGGCTAGGCAGAAGACTGCACCAGATTTCACTGTCTATTTGGCAGGCTTTTTTATAACTGGGATGCCCTTCTTAACACCAAACACCTTACAGAGTGGTCTGAGTGCTTTCGTGAAAACAAAACAGAGGAGATATGGAATGAAAAAATAAACATAAAAGTGTTGTTTGTCAAATTAAGAGTAGATTCGAAAAAACACCACTAAAAAGATAAAACTTTAAAAAAAAATAAATAGTGCTGGACAGTATGGTTAAGAAGCTTGCTTCTGAACAATGTGGTTTTGGGTTCAGTCCCATTGCACAGCACCTTGGGCAAGTGTCTTCTATTATAGCTGCAGGTCAACCAAAGCCTTAAGAGTGGATTTGGTAGGCAGGAACTGAAAGAAGTGTGTGTGTGTGTGTGTTTATAAGCACCCTTGTCTAGACATTACTTGATGGTTGTAAGTAAGCATCACTGTCATACATGTGGGGTTGTTGCTCCCAGTCTTTCATGAAAAATATGTTTGAGCATAGGGAAGTATTACTTTACTTGGAAACAGGTGAAGTTTAGTGATGAGAAGGGTATCCGGCCTTAGAAAATCCACATCAACAAATTCTGTCTAACTCATGCAAACATGAAAATTAAATGGACATTAAAGGATGATAATGCTTCTATTAGCATTATCATCCTTGCAATGGTGTGTTGGATAAAATGTTTCTTTCCATTTGGAGCTTCTATGTAATACTTTAATTTCGTTTGGAAAAATATTCCAGAAAAATGATATGCTTTTTGTAAACAACCTAACTGGAATTTTAACTGGAAAAAAAAAAAAAACGAAATGAAGAAACCCAACGGGACAAAACCCACTAAATTAAAGTGTAAAATAGGACAAAATTCTCCTAAGTTATATTTTTTCTGTTTTTGAACATGAAATATACGATACCATGAAATATCATTTAAAATTAGAAGAAAAAAATATAATTTAAATAATTTATAACTAGAATAATCATGAAAAATATTATAATCTTTCATTGTGTTGGTTCACTCCACATGATCACTGCTTTGTCCACATGAGTACCATAATTACCCATGTATAGGTAAAAACATATCTTCCTAAAAAAAAACCATCAGTGTAATGGAAGACCAATACTACAACCAGCTGTTAAGGAAAGAATGCAGACAGGTAAGGATAAGGAGAAACATTGACTCATTTCCATAAATAATCCACTTTAGAAATTATGGTACTCAGGTAGACATAACAATGATCATGTGGGGAGAACCAACACAAAGAAAGATTATACTAGTGGGTTGTCCGGAAAGTTCGTGCCGATTTATAGTAGCTTACCTTTCGACTTATTTTAGAACATGGTTGGGTCCATAAAATAGGATTTGACTACACCTCCATTTAGAGCACAGTTTAAGCTATCTTTTCATGGAAGAAGGTTTATGTCCTTATAACCTGTGTTAATTCTGTAACCCTTTAAAATGGAAGATAAGAAATTTCATTTTCAGCATTTGATGCTTTGGGAACCAAACAAAAATTGCTGCAGCTAAGCTGGGATGTGTTACCCCACCCTCCATATTCACCAGATATTGCTCCTTCAGATTTCCACTTATTCAGGTCTCTGCAGAATAGTCTTAATGGTAAAAATTTCAATTCCTTGGATGATGTAAAAAGATACCTTGATGAATTCTTTGCCATGAAACCACCTCAATTCTGGGAAGAGGGTATTTTCAAGTTAAAGGACAGATGGAGACGCATTGTGGAACAAAATGGTTCATATTTGGTTGATTAAAAATGTAATGGCAAGTATTTATTGACCTTTTTCTTTCCTTTAAAAATCGACACAAACTTTCTGGACAACCCAATATTTTTCTTGATCGCTTCAGTAATAAGTTACTCACATTTATTCTTCTAAATTTTAATGGTATTAAATGTGTTAAAGTTCAAAATCAGAAAAAAATATAACTGAAGGGGTTTGTCCTATTTTGCACTTTAACTTGGGAAGTTTTGTCCTAGGGATTTGTCTGGACCCCTAATGGAAGCACCTTGAGAGCTCCTTTTAAATGATTTTTTTTCTCTGCATTCACAACCAATAGAAAGAAAAGAAACAATGGTGTCATAGTATACTTTAGAACTTAGATAGAAAAAAAAGCGAAAAAACTATTAATGACTTACTAATTGGGCATAATTTCCCCCACTTGCAATGGTGTGTTGGATAAAACGTTTCTTTCCATTTGGAGCTTCTTTGTAATACTTTAATTTCATTTGGAAAAATATTCCAGAAAAATGATATGCTTTTTGTAAACAACCTAACTGAAATTTTAACTGGAAAAAAAAATGAAATGAAGAAACTTTACTTTATTTTTAAATTAATGATTTTTACAACATAAATAATGTTCAAAATATGAAAGATCTTGATGATTATAACTGTGTTAAAATTTTTATGACTAAAATTGTTTTATATTGATATGAAATATTAAATATAAAATTAATTTTGTGGCAATAGTTTAAAAACTCATTCATAATTACAAATTAATCATTTAATCATTGCTCATTTAAAAATTAATTTCACAAAAAGTTTAAACTTATTAATGTGTTAAATACATTAATCTTTATTAATATTCTATTCATTTTATTTGTATCAGTGCTCCATGCTGGAGCACCACCATAAGGGGTTTTAGTTGAACAAATCGACCTCAGGGCTATTCTTTGTAAGCCTAGTACTTATTCTATCGATCTCTTTGGCCAAACCGCTAAGTTACAGAAACATAAACAGCCAATATCAGTTGTCAAGTGATGGTGGAGAGACAAATACAGACACAAGGCTTTGGTCAGCCTGAGGCTATAGTAGAAGGCACTTGCCCAAGGTGCCATGCAGTCAGACTGAACCTGGAACCATGTGGTTGGGAAGCAAGCTTCTTACCAAACAGCCATGCCTGTGCCTATATTGAATAAATTATTTCATCACACTAATATATAATTGTGAAAGAAAGAATTCCTCCAAAGTAACCAAATAATTTTATGCTAGTCTTAGCAATAAACATCTTACAGTAATATTTATAAAGATGATAAATTACTTACTGTACTTGTTATTCCAAACATTTCACAGTATTGCAAGACCTTTTCCAGTTGATCGATTCCTCTGTATGCAAGATCTGATATCTTCAATGGTTGTTTTATTTATATTGAAACGAAAAATATATAAATTAGAATACTTCCAAAATAGCAACAACAATAATTTCAATATAGTTTTAAGCTGTCATTGTTGTGGAGTAGCAAAAGTTAGTTTGGCTTCTGCAGATTCCAATGACATGGAGACAGTAGACCAAATGCCGAGATTTTATAGGAATAGGTTGACATGTTTATCAATTGGAAACAAGCTTCAACACACGATCAGTGTTCAAACTGTGTTGTTCCACTCTTCAGTGAGAACATGGCAAATTCAAAAATTTGAGACAACCCTTTTGTTACTAACCCAGTCAAATCTGGCTCGGGCTCTGTGGTAAAATGTCTTGTTTTCATAAGTTTTGAATTAAAATATTCCACTAAACCTTAGTCACAATTTACATTCCTAACACTAGCTTAATGATAACTAAGTTATTTTACTAAATTCTTTGTTATATTAAAAATAACTGAAAGAAACACAGAGCATCTCAAAATAAATACAGTAACGAAAGGGTTAAAAATATGTGACTCATTTGATTGATAACTATTTGAAGGAAATTTGGCTTTTAGACTGAATAAATTTAATAAAAAAAAAAAGGAAATTTTCATGTTTAATGTATGCTTAAGCTATCCAAAATATCTAAATCCTACGCAGTAGTCAAAAAAGCTAAAATATTTATCTCACTCTTTATAAGCATTTTTTACTTTGCTAATTCCCCATTAAAATTTTAAAATATCTTTCAATGCATTGCAAATGACCTCCACTGGCACCATGCCCAAAGACATATTTTCTTACAGGAAGAGGATCAGAAACGCTTAAACCAACAACCTTCTGTGATTACTTCTCCATATGATTATATGCAATATACACTTTGCCTGCCTTCTGCTGTTATAGTTAGAAATATATTCAAATTAAAGCTTCAGACTCCTGAAGAAGTCAGTACTATAACCTACCGAAGAAATTATAATACTGCTGGAGCTATTATTGGTAGTGCTACAATTGAGAATGTTGATTTATTTTGACCAAGTTCATGAACCTATTTGTAATGAAACTGGTGTAAGAAAGTCAGAGCAATCTTTGTTCACATTACTGTTAAAAACCATACTGAGTAACCTTAACTGTTTAGCAAATAAACCAGTCTTGTCTGACCCAAATATTCTACCTGTTTTATGTTCAAACTGGCCAAATCTGACCTCTTATAATTATCCTACAATGTCATTGTAAGAATATACAATCACATCATCAAAATCTCAAAGCTATGAGACAAAGCATGATTAATTAAAAACGATGCAAATAAATAAGCATTACATTTGACAGAATAATCTGAATGCTAAAAGGGCAAAAAGAATTTTAAAGCAGAGACAATAAATGGTACTGTAACAACAGAAAGAGAAGGAAATTAAACTTTGCAACAATTCTTTTCTGAAAAAAATTCTTGCATTGGATCACATCCTAATTTACAGCATAAACAGATTCTGGAAATGCAAAAGGTCTCTATTGAAAATGACCCAATATATGTTTTTATTTCAACCTATCTCAGAATAATGAATATTCTTTGCATTCATCACACTTTCACATAGCTCTCTCATCACTATCATTGTTGCCTCTATCACTTAAGCTTCTCACTCTGTGAAGATGTGAACAAGCAAGCATGTCATGATGAGGACATGGTATTTCTCTAGTGCTGGTGTCATGAAAAATACATTAAATACACTCTTTAATGTGTATACATACATATGTGTGTGATATGATGTTGTGTTCAACTCATGCCAGCAAGGAAAAATGAACATAAAACAACAATGATGTTTGTAATGTGTATATATGATTATTAACAACGGAAGCAGTATTAGTATGAAAAGGCATTCTTTATATCCAACTTAACATGGATGCTCTTGTTAGAATGCCAAATACGACAGTATCAACTTTGAAAGGACAGTATTGGCTTTGAAAGGTCATATATAGGTGCATGGAGCATAAAAACACAGGCATAAATTGCAACAGACAAGAATCGTCTGTTCTGGGTGCCAGAACTGCCAGATCACATGATTTTAGTCTACTGGACTTCCTCAGTAGGAATCTTGTGCCTGTAAACCAGCCAAACTCACTGCCATGATTTATAGAATATCGATGTCTTTTCAGACACAGACATTGCAAATAGTCAGCAGGCTTCTTATGTACACATAACAGGAATCATTCAGTTTCCATCTAGCAAATCCACTCACAAGGCTTTGATCAGCCCAGGGCTAGTGTAGAAGACACTTGCTCAAGGTACAACACACACAAACCACATCAATAAAATAATATTGCCATAGGAAGCGAGGTTTCTAATGTTTTCTTCAACTCAACCTTTCAGTTTCTGTGACAAACTTTCTGCATCCTTCACCTCCATTACTACCTAAATTCAGAAGCATGTCTGTTACTAACTTCTCATTAGATTATTTATTACATTTAGATCAAAGAAACAATAACAGAGCAAGATGGATGTTTTATCACTTCTGGTGTCTAACCTGTCTGAATTTATCTCTCTCACTGCCTCTCTTTTTCTCTCTCTCTAATAACATCTCTTCTGGTATTTAACAAAAAGCAAAAAGGCATACAGAAAAACACACATTTAATTTGGCAAAATAAGAATGGCAAAAAGGTTTTTTCTTTACCTTTCTTGATGATTTTAGTAAAAATTCCAAAGACTTTCTAATATTTTCTAATGGTTCTTCTTTATTCAGTAATTTCAGTGAAAAATCTATATTATGGTCAGCTACATGAAATGATTTCAGTATATTCCTCATACTTTTTTTATTATCACCCTACAAAATAAAAGGAAATAAACTTGTAATTAAAAAAATTTGTTTTGCACAGTTTTATCATTGAAATTTCAACAAAAATGCAGTTAATAATACTTGTAGCTACATGTGTACCATTGCACTGTATTCCCACCTTTGTCAGATCTACAACAGACTTTAAAATTTCTCACTGTATAGTAAACTTTTACCTACGCATACATCTCCCCTACAAGTCCTACCTAGTCTTGCATAACATCTCAGTATCATGCATTCTGAGCAAACAACCTCTGCAGAATTACATCTGCTTGGAACTACTCACCTCTTTATTCCATCTTATCAAACGTTAATCCCCTTTTCCTTAGACTTGGAAGGCTACATGTATTGTAATATCAAACATTTCCTCACATGGACATGAAAACCATTTAAGCATTAATGATATATAAAATCTGTCTGTAGGTTTCTGAGGTCATAGTCTATTTGAATTTCCAAGGCATTTAAGTTGAGACTACAGAACTCTGAGTAGATGAGAAATTCATTGTAAAGTCAAGCCCCAGGTGCCTCATACTCTTTTTCAGCTGAGTATACTGGAGTAATGTGAAATAAAGTATCTTGCTCAAGAACAGAATGTACCATCTAGTCCAAGAATCAAACTTGTGACCAGCAGTTGCGAGCACAAAACCTAACCTCAAAACTACTGTGCTTTCACATAATGATATGTGTGTGTGTGTGTGTGTGTGTATTTGCATATACGTAATGTAAGTTTAGAAAAAAACCATTGGTTTCATACGTGAACTAGACATCTCTTCAGTTTCTCTAAACAGTAACTGTTCTCTGCAAAGAATGTTGGTTTTAAAATACAAGAATGCCGGTGATAGTTCAAGAAATAATCCTCTTTAAAAATATGGCTGGGCGAGTTGTCTTCCTTCGCTTGATAGCTAGGTTTTCCAATTTTGAAGTAAAAATTTCTGAAAATGTGGACAACTCCCCTGGCTCATGTAAGTTCATGAGAATTATAAATCTTTCTGCCAAACACAATTTACACAGTCTTGTTTCATTACTTTAGGGTCCACAGGTTCCCAATAATTTCCACCTGATGTTAAAGGGTGTATGATTGTCCTTTAGGTTCCATACGTATGCTGCAAGTGTTGTGTTGTGTCTTTCCGGCACCCTGAAAGAAGATCTGTGGTTGTTATGGTGAATTTAAAATCTGGATTCACAAAATCCGACATAAATTTTAGTTTGTGTCCCTGTGTTGGCATTGATATTATTTATATTTGTGCTGCTTCTGTTTGAGACCACCTTTGCTTCTCCTGATTTATGATATTGTAATGAAGATCTATATATATATATACACACACACACACACATATATATATATCATCATCATCGTTTAATATCCGTTTCCATGCTGGCATGGGTTGGATGGTTTGACTGAGGGCTGGCAAACTGGGAGGCTGCACCAGGCTCCAATCTGACCTGGCAATGTTTCTACAGCTGGATGCCCTTCCTAATGCCAACCACTCCAAGAGAGTAGTGGGTGTTTTTTACATGCACACCTACACAAGAGCCAGCCAGGCAGCACTGGCATCAACCACACTCAAATGGTACTTTTTACGTGCTCGAATGATGCTTTTTATGTGCCACCTGCATAGGTGCCAGTCAGGTGGCACTGGCATCAGCTATGACTATGATTTCACTTGGTTCAACAGGTCTTTACAAGCTCGGCATATTGCCTGATGATTGAAGGGTGCTTTTAAATGGGCCAGTCATGCGGCACTGACATCAGCCATGGCTATGATCTCACTAGGCTTGCCGGGTCTTCTCAAGCGCAGCATATCTCCAAAGGTCTTGATCGCTTGTCATTGCCTCAGTGAGGCTCAATGTTTGAAGATCATGCTTCGTCACCTCATCCCAAGTCTTCCTGGGTCTACCTCTACTGATATATATACATATATATCTATATATATATATATCGGTTCTATTCTAGCAAAAACTGTCCGACGAACGGGAAGGTGAAACTCAGAGTAACAGGTTTTGTTGAATTTTCTGCTGCTTTAAATAAAGTATATATATATATATATATATATATATATATAAAAACCAGTGATACGTTAAAGGTACCCACTACACTTTGTGGAGTGGCTGGCATTAGGAAGGACATCCAACCATAGAAACCAAGCCTAAAAATATTGGAGCATGGTACAGCTCTCCGGCTTACGAGTTCTAGTCAAATCACCAGCATGGAAAACAGATGCTAAATGATGATAATGATGATGATGATACACACAAACTCACACACACACACACACATACAGTGCAGTTTATGGATATAAAAACGTATGTGCAGTGGAATCAAAGGAAGGTTGACACAGAAAACAGACACACACATACACACACACTTTCTCTCTCATTCTCGCTCTCACTCTTTCGCTCCTGCCACCCTCCCAGCCTGTACATCATCTCCCTATTTTCTGATCTATTCCCAGATTTATACTTCTGCATTCCATTCTTCCTGCACTGCCACTTATCACCTCCTCCTCCCTGAGCCATTTCTATTCTTTCACCCTCTTCCTCCCAACCACTCTACTGATGTTTACCACTGACCACACCTCCACCCTTATTCATCACAACTTCCCCTCAACACCCATTTCTAACCATCTGTCGCTCTCTTCTCACACTTTTATGAACTTATCCACCCTCTCCTATCCATCCTCAGTTCATATTATTTTAGCTTGTATTTTGAGAGTATGCTTTTACAACTCATCATCACCAACACTGTCATTTTCCAGCTATTCCAAGCATTACATAATGTATCTCCTCTACAGCAAGACACCTTTGCTTGTCCCTCTATCATGCCCTAACTTTGTGTTTCTCAACCATCTTTTTACCTCTGGGTCCCTTTCATTCCTATTTTACTCTACCGGACCCCAACAGTAGATTTTAATAAAATCCAATTATATTTTTATAATTAAATATTATTAGGAACTGTATTAAAAAATTGGTGAAATGTTTTGTGTATTGTAGAAATATAACCCATATTCTTTTCTACTCTAGGCAGATGGGGGCAGTCAATTAGATTGACCTCAGTACACAACTGGTACTTAATTTATCGACCCTGAAAGGATGAAAGGCAAAGTCAACCTCACCGGAATTTGAATTCAGAAAATATTGCTAAGCATTATACTCGGCATGCTAATGTTTCTGCTAGCTCACCGTCTTTAACATTTGGATGTAAAGTAGACATTGTTTTCTACTCTAGGCACAAGGCCTGAAATTTTTGGAGAGGGGCCAGTCGATTAGATCAACCCCAGTATGCAACTGATATAACCCCCAAAGGATGAAAGGCAAAGTTGATCTCGGCGGAATTTGAACTCAGAACATAAAGATAGATGAAATACCGCTAAGCATTTCGCCTGGCATGCTAACGTTTCTGCCGGCTTGCCACCTTAGAAGTATAAACAATATTATTGCAGATGAATTTTAACAAAATCCTCTGTGGACTCCCAAGTGCCATATAGGCCCCAGTCATGAACCACTGCCCTAATTCTTCAACACCTAGCATAAAGCCACCTCCCTCTCTACTAAGTCAAGGAGTTTTGATGTTTGTCTTTTAAGTTATTGGTGATCTTAATGGTGCCAGTGTCATGAAAAAAAAGTAGCCTGGACACTCTTCAAAGTTGTTAATGTTAGGTGTCATGCAGTGGGACTGAACCCAAGATCACATGGTTGGGAAGAAGGGCTTCTTAACCATGTCTTACAGTAGGAAGATCTGGCTGTTTTTAGCAGTTGAATGTCTATGTTGAAGCTCCTTCACTGGCTAGAGTTGATATATTGTGAGTCAGATACAATGAAAGATGCTGCATTACAGGTATTTATAAAGAAAGAAATTAAAACAATATAAAAATGATGATGATGATGATGATGATGATGATGATGATAGTGACGACGATGATGATGATGATAGTGACGATGATGATGATGATGATGATAGTGATAATGATTATGATAATGATGATGATGATGATGATAACGAAGTCAATGACAACAACAATAGTTTGACAATCCTACCTGTCTTTCAACCATCTTGAAAAACTCTATGTGTTGTTCCTCCTCTATGTTACAGTGAAGTAAAAATGATCGAAGAAGTAACGCATGGTTTACAATGAATGTACAGTTCTTTTCCTGTTGTTAGATTAAAAAGATAAAGTAATAAATATCGCACAAACATTTAAAACTTCTTTTCAATGGTACGAACCTCACTTTCTTTCTTTTATCTTTTACTCGTTTCAGTCATTAGACTGCAGCTATGCTGGGGCACCACCTTGAAAGACTTTTCATTGGACAATTGAACCTAGTATGTTTTCAACTTGGTACTTGTTCTATTGGTCTCTTTTGCTGAACTACTAAGTTACATGGATGTAAACACACCAACACTGCTTGTCAAGTAGTGGTGGGTTACAAACACAGACATAAAGACACATGCATACCTATACATTATATGTGTGTATGTATGTATCTATATATATATATATATAATAATAATAATATAATAATAATAATAATAATAATAATAATATTAGGGAATATTATTCGAAACTTATAGAGAAAAATTCAATTTAGTAATACTAAATCAAATTTCACAAAATATAATATATGTATATAAATTAGAACAAAACCACCGTTTATCAATTCAACAATGAAATAATTAGATTATACCATACAGAAAAAAAATTAAGTATAAGATAACAACATATACCAATGATTAAGTAATGTACAAAATAATAAATAAAAAGTATATAATTGGTAAAATGACTACACGTGTTTCGTGACTATATTTAAAAACAGATAATAGTAAAATCAATTCAATTTAAATATAGCTACTCTTCAGGTCCAAGATAAAAACAATAAAATAATTAAAAGATAAATATACGTATATAATCTTGTAAAACACGAAATATCTTAAATATATTCTGGTGTAAATAAAACTAGAATAGCTATAAATATTTATTATACTGTTTTACTGTTTTACTTGTTTCAGTCATTTGACTGCGGCCATGCTGGAGCACCGCCTTTAGTCGAGCAAATTTGGGAGCCTCCTCAGGGATGACAAATAGCAACCACACCGTTTCATACTTGGTACCCCTGGAAATAAATTTTATATTTGGCAGGTATTCAGTCAACTCCTTCTCGATCTCTATCTCTTTGAAGACGGCAATGGTGTCAAGCGACTCTGAATAAGTCCTCAACACCATCGTCCTCTCTTCTAAGTCTTTCACCATTCTTTGGGTGGGACAATCTCCCACTCCAACACAGTATTCGTTTTTTCTGCCATGTTTTGGAAGAAGCAAGCTTCTTACCACAGAGCCATGTCTGCACCTATGTTTACTTCTCTTTAACTTAGCAGTTTGGCAAAAGAGATCTACAGAATAAGTACCAGGCTTAAGAAACAGTAAGTACTGGGGTTGAACTGTTAGACTAAATCCTTCAAGGCAGTAAGTACCCCAGTATGGCCACAGCCCAATGACTGAAACAAGTAAAAAGAAAACTAAAACACTCCAATCATCCAACACTTTCTTCTTTTATCATAGATCTCTCCATTATGACATCACTTATTGCTCTTCAAACATGCACACATATTTTTACTACTCAGTTTTTGGTTTATGTTAGATACCAATTTTTTCTGTTTTTCTATGGTTTACATACACATACATTCATACAAATGCATAAAATGTTGAAAAACAATAATGAACTTACGTATAATATAGGAAATTTATTTATCACATTTTCAAGAATATATAATAGTTCTCCTTCAGGAAAAGAACTGAAATTTAAAAAAAAAAAAATCAACAGTGGTGGTGGTGATGAAAGTGATATTCAGAATGGTGATAATTACATATATAAACAAATTTGTATGCATAACTACAAGAATAATCATAATTACATACATATGTGCGCACACATATAGACAGATACATAGAGAGAGAAGTTCACGCACATGCAGGGTCAGTGCTAGGAAATGTGGGACCAAATTAGAGAATTGTCGGTGGGGCCTTCTACTCTACAAAAGCTGAAGACCCTTCAAGGCATTCTCCAGCATGGCCCTTATTCGTAGTCCAATGACAGAAATGTGCAGAAGATAAACTTAACAATGACCATGCCTCACATCATAATAACAACTCTTGATAACAAATGCACATCGGCAAACAAGAATACAAATATAAAGTATATAGAGTCCATCTAGACCAGAGATTCTCAACCATTTTTTATCTATGGACCTCTTTGATTACTATTTTATTCTGGTGGACCCACATAGCCATTCGATGTTTAAAAACTAGTTTTATAGAAACTTCTTTCAAAATTCCTATTTTTGTTTTTCACATGTTCACTTGTAATAAGTTTGCAATAGCACTCTCTGAGAAAATGTGTTTCAGTAGCTGGAAACATTGAACTATGTAAAACATTAGAGAAAGAAACCTAGCTGTTTCTTGCAATAAATATATCTAAAGCAAAATTTCATCATGGACCCTTAAAATACTACTGTCAATCCCCAATTTACTACTTTGCTTGCATTGACCTCTAGGGATCATATTTGTTTAAACACCTGAAGAAATCAGTGCACTCACAAGCTGCATGTACTCAACACTGCCTAATCTCCAGAATCTGGAAACTGAGCAATTTTAAATTCCACTAAAAGTCTGAGTGAAGTAGTATCATTATTTTATGCACAGCCTGAAAAACTTTAGAATTAGCCTTGATAACACTAATCCTCACATGCCCCTCTCCAAACACAACATGCATTTAAACACCATCTACTTAAGTATCACACTACTCACAAATTACTGAAAAAAAGCCCCATATCTTTAAAACACAAAGTTAAAATCTCACATGTCAATCATTCTAACTACCCAAGAAGAAAGACTTGGGAATAAATCAGACCTTACCTTTCCTTTGAAGGTGTTACAATATCTACACTGCATTCAATAACTTCTTTAGGTTGTAACCCGGGTAACTTTACATGGAAGACTCGGTCAATATTATAACACTTCAAATTTTGAATGCGCTTACGTTTCACGTATCTAGCAAAGGGAACCTTTGGAAATAAAATAATTGAAGAAAGTTACTGAGAATTATTCATCTAGTGAGGTTTTGCCAAAACTACAGAACAGAAAATGTAAAATGTACAGAGTATGTAGAGCAAAATATACAGCCTAATGGAATTGTTTCATTCCTGAAAGAACGTTAATGTAAAGCAGAAGATAATTACGTTTCAATGCCAGCATCAGCTCCATCATTAACTGTTATTATCATTAATTGTATTTGCTAGCTGATTAATTAAAAAGCTACTAACTATTCAAGAAATATAACTAATTACACTACCATGACTGACATGACATAGCTGCTTTTTTTTCTTTTTTTTTACCTTTTTTTAAGTGTCTACCTTAATCGTTTAGCATTCAAATTACTTTGTCAAATGTAATGTTGATTTATTCACATTTAAAAAAAAAAAATTAATCATGTATTATCTTGTAGCTTCGAGATTTTAAAGATGAGATTGTTTATTTTTAGATTAACATTGTAGGGTAAATGTGAGAGGCTGGATCTAACCAGTAGAATATTCTGGCTGGATAGGCAGATTTAAACTATTAGCATTCAGATTTCTCTACCAAATGTAATACTTATTTATTCACATTTAAAAAAAAAAACCCAATTAATCATGTATTATCTCGTAGCTTTGAGATTTCGAAGATATGATTGTTTATTTTTAGATTAACATTGTAGGGTAAGTGTGAGAGTCTGGATCTGGCCAGTTTCATCACAAAAAAGACAGAATATTTGAGCTGGTTGTGGCTGGTTTAACCCTTTAGCATTCAGATTATACTGTCAAATGTAATGCTTATTTATTCACATTGTTTTGAATTAATCACATATTATCTTGTAGCTTTGAGATTTTGAAGACGTGATTGTAGGATAAGTGTGAGAGACTGTATCTGGTCAGTGTCAAAAAAAAAACCACTTAGAATATTTGGGCTAGATATGGCTGTTTTAAATGCCAAACGGATAATAGCTCTGCAAAGTATATTTTTCAATAGGAATATATTTCTGCTCTTGGTGTTTTTTGAAAGAACTACTTGAAATTACTGATCATCATGAAATACTTCTTTTTAATACTGTTCTTTAGGGGTGAATGGCTTTGAACTGATCTTAGATTTTTGAATAGCAAGAACAATACTGCCTTGACGTGAATTTGCTACCCAGGTATCGGTTAACCGAATTATCCATACTAAGATAATTCATTCAACTACTTATATATATACATGTATATACGGTGGGCTTCTTCCAGTTTCCACTCACAAGGCTTTGGTCAGTCTGAGGCTATAGTAGAAAGCACTTGCCACAGAAATTACATGCAGGAAAAACATCTAAGATATCTCTGATTAGAAATTCTTCAGACAGAGAATTAAACAGATAGGAAATTTTGCCATAAACATTTTTCCCATAGGAAAATTCACCATGAAAACTTTCATTTTAAATGACTCATTACATTTTTTTAATGTCTGATGTTAATAAAAACTTGCCTATTTAATACTTTTATAAAACCTGTTATCATTTATTTTTGTTATTTTGAAATATTCACCTTATCATTGTCCATATAGTACCTGTACAGTAAAATTTGTATTACTCATACATGAGTAATACAAAATTTACCATTCAATGAAGCCTTTATATATAGTTAGTAAACAAGAGTCCTATAGATAGTTGGAGGGGAGAAGAAAGAACAAAACTAGTAATATAGAAAAGAGAGAGAGGGTTAGAGATTGTTGACATAATGAGTGTATACACATACACATTCATGTTTATGTGTGTATGTCAAGCGCTGGGCCTCATGGTAGCAACTGCTACCTATGTCAGTGGCACATAAAAAGCACCTGTCAAGCATTGGGCCTCACAGAGGCAATGTGGCCTATGCTAGTGTCCTGTAACTGGCACCTGTGCTGGTAGCATGTAAAAGGCACCTTTCAAGTGTTGGATCTCATGGAGGCAATGTGGCCTATGCCAGTGTCATGTAACTGGTGGCATGTAAAAAGCATCCCTTCAAGTATTGGGCTTCATGGAGGCAACAACAAATGACTGAGACCTTTGGCAGTATGCCATGCTTGAGAAGAAGACCCATCAAGCCACGTAAAATTGTAGTCATGGCAGATACTGGTGTCATGCAACAGGCACCTGTGCTGGTGGCATATGAAAGCATCTACTATACATTTGGAGTGGTTGGCTTTAGGAATGGCATCCAGCTGTAGAAACCGTGCCAAATCAAACAGGAGTCTGGTGCAGCCTGGTCAAACTGTCTGACCAATGCCAGCATGGACAACGGACACTAGAAGATGATGATGATGATGATGAAGACGAAGATATATATAGATATACACACACATATATGTACATTTAAATA
This sequence comes from Octopus sinensis, assembly GCF_006345805.1. NCBI lineage: Eukaryota > Metazoa > Mollusca > Cephalopoda > Octopoda > Octopodidae > Octopus > Octopus sinensis. Next base: position 31,365,088 of record NC_043016.1, on the reverse strand, counting down.
GAGACACACACACACACACACATACACACACTTATATTCAAATACATAAGAACATAAACACATATATGCACATACACACATTTACCTATTTATATATATGTGTGTGTATATATAACATATTCATACACATACATATGAAACCATAGTTATGCCTGATGCCAGTGTTGCATAAGTGGCACCCTGCTGGTGATACAAAAAGAGCACCCTTCAAACGCTGGGCCTCATGGAGATAGTGACAAGTGACTGAGAGCTTTGGCAATACACTGTGCTTGAGAAGACACATCACACCAAGTGTGATTGTAGCCATGGCCAATGCTAGTGTTACATAACTGGCACATAAAAAGCACCTACTACACTCTTGGAGTGGTTGACATTAGAAAGGGCATCCAGCCATAGAAACCATGCCAAATCAGACTGCAACCTGGTGCAGCTCCTTAGCTTACCAGTTTTCAGTCAAACCGTCCAACGCATGCCAGCATGGAAAATGGACATTAAATGATGATGAAGATGGTGATACATATATACATATATACACAACACACTTGCATATCATCATCATCATCATCATCATCGTCGTTTAACGTCCGTTCTCCATGCTAGCATGGGTTGGACGGTTCGACCGGGGTTCTGGGAAGCCAGAAGGCTGCACCAGGCTCCAGTCTAATTTGGCAATGTTTCTACAGCTGGATGCCCTTCCTAACGCCAACCACTCCGTGAGTGTAGTGGGTGCTTTTTACGTGCCACCTGCACAGGTGCCAGGCGGGGCTGGCAACGGCCACGGTCAGATTGGTGTATTTTATGTGCCACCGGCACGGAAGCCAGTCGAGGCGGTGCTGGCATCGGCCACGAGTCGGATAGTGCTTTTTACGTACCACCAGACCAGGGATCCTGGCTGGTTCAATTCGATTTCGATTTTGATTTCGATTTTGCATATACATATACAAAATAAGACATATATTTTTATATACATATAGACACACATACATACACTTATACAAACATATTCACACTTACACACATTTATATTTATATATACACACTCACAGATAAACACATAGCTACATAGACACATATATTAGCTTATATATGAGCAAACACACATATATCTATATACATGCATAAATATATCATACATAATACATTACACATAAATACTTACATATATCATCAAATGCATAGACACATACAATTTATTCAGTGTTATCGCAATTTGATAAAACATCAAAAGGGGTATCCATATTTATGGAGGTACTAATACTACCCTTTTACTTGTTTCAGTCATTTGACTGCGGTCATGCTGGAGCACCGCCTTTTTAGTTGAGCAAATTGACCCCAGGATTTATTCTTTGTAAGCCTAGTACTTATTCTATTGGCCTCTTTTACCAAACCACTAAGTTACAGGACGTAAACACACCAGCATCGGTTGTCAAGCGATATTGGGGGGACAAACACAAACATATACACAAACACACACACACATATATATATATATATATAAATATATATATATATATATATATATTATATATATATATATCTCATCATCATCATCATCGTTTAACGTCTGTTTTCCGCGCTAGCACGGGTTGGACGGTTCGACTGGGGTCTGGGAAGCCAGGGGCTGCACCAGGCTCCAGTCTGATCTGCAGTGTTTCTACAGCTGGATGCCCTTCCTAACGCCAACCACTCCCCGAGTGTAGTGGGTGATTTTTCCGTGCCAGGGAAGTCTGGCATTGGCCACGATCGATTGGTGCTTTTAACGTGCCACAGGCACGGAAGCCAGCCAAGGCGGCGCTGGCATCGGCCACGTTCGGATGGTGCTTTTTATGTGCCACTGGCACAAAAGCCAGTCGAGGCGGCGCTGGCAACGGCCACGCTCGGAAGGTGCTTTTTATGTGCCACTGGCACAGGTATCACAACTACTATTTTCATTGATATTTGTTTCGATGTTCATGTACATGTACTTGACTCAACAGGTCTCCTCAAGCACAGCGGGATGTTCTGGGATCCAAGGTACTTTGAATGGGCAGGAGCTATGCGGAACTGGTGCAGGAAGCAGCCTGGGTCTTTGCAGTCACAGCACATCTCCAGAGATCTCGGTCCTTTGCCATTGCCTCAGTGAGGCCCAACGCTCTGAGGTCATGCTTGACTACCTCATCCCATGTCTTCCTGGGTCTACCTCTCCCCCTGATTCCTTCAACTGTTTGTGAGCGGCACTTCTTCACACATCTCTCCTCATCCATCCGCAGTACATGACCATACCATCGCAAGCGTCGCTCTTGCACACCACATCTGATGCTTCTTATGTCCAGCATTTCTCTCAGGTGCTTACACTCTGTCGTGCGTGCACACTGACATTACACATCCAGCGGATCATGCTAGCTTCATTTCTTTCAAGTCTACGCATGTCCTCTGCAGTCACGCCCATGTTTCACTACCGTGAAGCATGGCAGTTCGCACACATGCATCATACAATCTACCTTTCACTCTGAGTGAGAGACCCATTGTCGCCAGTAGGGGTAGGAGCTTTCTAAACTTTGCCCAGGCTATTCGTATTCTAGTGGTGACACTCTCTGAGCATCCACCTCCACTACTAACTTGGTCACCCAGGTAGCGGAAACTATCGACTACTTCTAGTTTCTCCCCCTGGAGTGTGATGGAATCTGTTTTCTGAGTATTTGTGGTGTCTATTGTCCCTGTGCATCTACCGCACATGAAAGCTATCTTATCAGTTAATTTCCCTTTGATGTTGCTGCACCTCTTATGCATCCATAGCTTACACTGGGTGCATCTTATGGAGTTTCTACCTACACCTTTCCTACAGATCGAGCAGGGCCACCTGCCCAATGGGGTGTGTGCTGAGTTCGCCTTTCTGCTTACTATAACTTTGGTCTTTGCTACATTTACTCTAAGGCCCTTTGATTCTAATATATATATACATATATATATATATACAACAGGCTTCTTTCAGTTTCCATCTACCAAATCCACTCACAAGGCTTTGGTCAGCCCAAGGCTGTAGTAGAAGACACTTGCCCAAAGCGCGACACAGTGGGACTGAACCCAGAACCATGTGGTTAGTAAGCAAGCTACTTACCACACAGCCACTCCTGTGCCTGTGTGGTAAATAGTTAAATATTTATACAGATATTTCCTTTCCTGAAATGTGGATACATTATTTTGACAGATTCTGTATGCTATATAAATTTTGTACATTGTTACAAATGTTTATATTTACATCATCATCATATGCAACTATATAAAGACAAAACTACTCGTACACAGATTAAATAAATGAATCAAAATTTGTGTTAAGATGATACATTTATACAAAATAAATTTCTAACCATGAACACAGAGATATTTTAAGAATAAAAAAATGTATTTTCTCTCACATACAATGGTCATTAATATATACCAAAAAACAATATAATATTTTAAGTATCTGTATATCTGGACACACAAACACACATTTATACTCTCTTATGCAGACATATTCCTATAGTATATTCTATAGTATAGACATATTCCTATAGTATATTCCTATAGAAAACACAAGTAATGTTGAATAAATAATACCAAAATTTTTTTTCCAATCTTCTGTTTTGATGTGCAATTACTCTACAAAAAATATTTTCCAGTATTTTTCAATCTTATGCATATTTCACACAAATATAACACCTACATACAATTTTGGAAAACTGGAATAAGCACACACTTCAAGAGGGCACAGGTTGGATTATATCTCTATCTATGTTATATACACATATAAATATGTAAACAAACACACTCACATATACACATATTTAAGTAAGTATGTATGTGTTTGTGTATCATCATCAACATTTAATGTCCATTTTCCAAGCTGGCATGAGGTGGATGGCTTGATAGGAACTGGCAATGCTGAGGGCTGCACCAAGTTCCATTAGCTGTTTTGGCTTCGTTTCTACAGCTTGATGCACTTCTTATTTCTTCATTGCCCACAAGGGGCTAAACATAGAGGAGACAAACAAGGACAGACTAAGGGATTAAGTTAATTACATCGACCCCAGTGCATAACTGGTACTTGATTTATTGATCCTGAAAGGATGAAAGGTAAAGTTGACCTCGGCGGAGTTTGAACTCAGAATGTAAAGAAAGACGAAATACCACAAAGCATTTCGCCCAGCGTGCTAACATTTCTGCCAGCTCGCCAACTTGTGTTGGATGCACTTCTTAATGCCAACCACTTAACAGAGTGTTTTTTACATGGCACCAGCACCCATACCAATGCTTTTCACATGACGCCTTGGTTTTAGGATCTCAATTCTGTTGTGGTAGGCAGGTCTTCTTGAGTATAACTATGTACTACATATATTGATCCTCTGTCATCTCCTTCCTAAGCCTCAGCATTTTTAGATCAGCCTTCAGTACTCCTTACCAATTCTTCCTGGGTCTTCCTCTTCCACAACTTCCCTCCACTTAGAGAGAGAGAGAGAGAGAGAGAGAGAGAGAGAGAGAGAGAGAGAGGGGCAGGGTAAGTAAATGAATCTGCCAGTTTTTATGGTGAGGATAGGAGTCAGTCAACTGGATTAACTTCTCAATGAAATTAGTGCGTAAATGGCTGAGCATTCCACAGACATGTGTACCCATTCACAAACAGAATCAGCATAACAGTGCATCACAAAATTGTACAATGAAGCTGATGAGTTTCCACATATTTCTGATTACTCACATTTATAAGACTTGGGTTGACTTGAGGCAATGATAAAAACAAGACATTTGCATAAGATGCCATGAAGTTAGATTGAACCTGGATCTTGTGATAAAGAAGCAAACTTCTTAACCATCCACAAATAGGATTATCATTGTTGTCTATCAATCACATAGTTATGCTTTTAAACCTTTCTGCAGTAATTGTTTTGTACTCTTTAGACAAGAGAAAATACTATTCTTAAAAAATATAGTTCAAGGAAACTGACAATCTCAGCAAAATTTACGCAGTAAAGATCAGGAGTTTGGTTAAGTTTAAATATTGTAGAGAGAGGATGAATCAGATGATTCAGAACAAACTCTTTGTCTAAGAGAAAAGAAGGCTTTTCGGTTATTCTGCTGAATTCATTCTATTATTTTCAGTTATGAGAAATAAAAAGATTAGACACGCAGGTATGAAATACTTTGTCTGAACAAAATATATTTAATCCTTTCACACTTAGGATTACTCTGTCAAATGTAACACTTATTTATTCACGTTGTTTTGAATTAATTACGCATTATCTTGTAGCTTCAAGATTTTGGTGATGTGTTTGTTTTTGGAATGTCATTGTAGGTTAGGCGTTGAGAGGATGCATCTGACCAGTTCAAACATGAAACGGGCAGTAGAATATTTGGGTCAGATATGTCTTGTTTTAAGCCTTTAGCATTCAAATTATTCTGTCAAATAATCTATCTATTCACATTGGTTTAAATTAATCATGCATTATCTCGTAGCTTCAAAATTTTGATGATGTGTTTGTTTACTTTTAGAATAACATTGTGGGGTAGATTTGGGAGACTAGATCTGGCTGGTTTGAACATAAAACAGGTAGAATATTTGGGATGGATTTAGCCGATTTAAATATTAATTACTCGAATTTTTCTAACTTTCTAACAAAAAAAATTTTTTTACAAAAATATTCACTTTTAAAAAGTTGAAGTGAAATTTTTAAAAGTACTGTTTAATTTATTTTGCATCCATTTACTTTGCTTAATGGAACTCTTTCTGATAGATACTACAATACCAAGTATAATCTGCATTTTTCCCCCAAAATTTAAAGGTCAAAATCCCTAGTGTGTACTATATACGAGGTTAAAAATCAAAAATATTTTCTAAGCCATGTCCGAACCTCTATTTGCCCTCCGGCAATGCTTATTCAGATGCATTTTTTGATGTTGGGCGCGAAAATGCCTTAAGCTAAGCCTGAAAGTAATGAAGTCATAAAGAATCATCCATAACTTGCAGTAAGCAACATTTATTAAAATAAAAGTATTCAGAACACAGAATAACATGTAACAAAAACAATTTGCAAACATATTTACATTCCCATATAGCAGTTAAAACATCGCCATTATTGTATTACGCATGCGCGGAAGTGTTTGTTCAACTAAGTGCTGCTGGCTTAATTATGCACAACTCAAGTTAGAGAAGGGGTGCGTATTATACACAAGGTTTAGGTTTTTCAGATGTACAGCCCCCTAAAAATCCCCTGCGTATTATACTCAAGGGTGGACTATACTTGAGGATTTACGGTAAACTTGATATTAATATTTAGTAGTTCTAAGAGTTGACAATAAACAATTTTGGTAACTTGATTTAATAGTAAAGGGAATCTAACTTCTACTAATTAGACCATTTTATCCAGCTGTAAAAGTACAAGAGATGTGACATAAAAGTACTAGATATTCTTCAAAGAAAGACAGTTACTGGGCAGTAGCACACTAACTTTTGTAAAGATAGTGTCCTTTTAGTCCATTTCTGAGAGAAATTAATTACACTATCCTCTTTCTTATCCATGTTAAGGTAAATTTTGGATATAAATTTAACATTCTTCAGCTGCAATACATGATTCCCAAAGTAGAGAATTGTATCTACCATGAGAATGAGCTAATGGGGGGAACCTCCATGCAGTTATTTGACCTGCTACAAACAGAAGCCAATTCTTGCTCAAACAATCGAATCCCACTATCTTAAAAATGGAAGAACACACTCTATAAACAATTTAGCTCCACACAGGTATACTCAGTGCTGAACAACAATAACCATGTTAACTTAGTCAGTAGAAACTCTTGATTGAAAATATTGATGACTGTAAGCCAAATTTAATAACATTTTTTTTTTTGAAATGAAATACTTAGGATCTTACCCTTAGATTATTTGGCAGACAGAGTAACTGTCCTTGTTGGTCCATAACAGTCATTGGTGAGTCACTGCTTAATTCATGTACTTTATTTTGTGGCATGAGCAAAGGCGTTTGTATTCTTACCATTCCATGCAGGCGGAACAGTGAAACAAGAATTTCTTGTACTTTACTCTGAAGCAGTATGTTCTTCTGGTTGTAAAACTGAAATATATGAGAAAATATAACTGCTTTATTTTGTGATGGGAAAATGTACAGAGAGAAAAAGGTGGTAGCTAAAAGACTCGATACAAATATATTACTGGTACATAATTAATAAATGACCAATAGAATGACTAAAAGAGAGGGCAATTGCAGAAGGCAAACTTAGGAATGAGGGAGAATACGATTGGCAGAAGACAGTGAGTGTGGTGAGTGTAGTGGAGGAGGGAAACAGGAGAGAGAATACTAGAAAAACAATGAGGAGAGGTAGTAAACATTGTGTGTAATGAGAGAGGCAGTAATGGCATAGAATAATGGAGAGAGAGAGAGAGAGACACTAAATGCAGGTTTACATGTTTGCTGCTGCTGCTGTTGTGCCACTGCTGCTGGCACGGAAGCCAGTCAAGGCGGCACTGGCATCAGCCACGTTCGGATGGTGCATTTTACGTGCTACTGGCACAAGTATCACAATTACAATTTCCATTTGATTTTTTGATGTTGATGTACTTGACTCAATAGGTCTCCTCAAGCACAGTGTGTGTATATATTTATATTAAATCTCCATACATTGCACTCCCATCTTCTTGTTACTTTCTCACCTATTGCTCAACACCCCTACCATCAAAATTCTTTCTTACTAAAACTCTAAATCTCTCTTCCATCCCACTGCTTGTGTAATGAGTGATAGCATCACATTGGATTTGTTCATATTCGGTCTTTCCCTTAGTATTACCCATCTTTTATTGCTTGTCATCTCTCCTTACCATCACACTCTATTCTTTCACTCATTACTGACATCCATCTCATCTCACCCTCATTCATCCACTGTTATTCATCACATTCTCTTTCATTAACACACTTCTTTATTATTTTTGTCACTTAGCACTCCCTTATTTCCATATTCTCCCTTCTATCATCCTGTCCCCTTCCTATTACTCTCTACTCATGCTGTTTCTATTTAACCCTTTAGCATTCAAATTATTCTCTTAAAAGTAATGCTAGTTTATTCACATTGTTTTGAAGTAATCATTCATTAACTTGTAGCTTTGAGATTTTGATGAGGTCACCATCATCCTCATCATCGTTTAATGTCCGCTTTCCATGCTAGTATGGGTTGGACAAATTGACTGAGGACTGGCAAACCAGATGGCTGCATCAGGCTCCAATCTGATCTGGCAGAGTTTCTACAGCTAGATGCCCTTCCTAACACCAACCACTCCGAGAGTGTAGTGGGTGCTTTTAAATGCCACCGGCATGAGGGCCAGTCAGGCGATACTGGCAACAGCCACACTCAAATGGTGTTTTTTTTCTGTGCCACCTGCACAGGAGCCAGTCCAGCGGCACTGGCAACAACCTCACTTGAATGTTTTTTCACGTGCCAGTAAGGCAACGAGGTAACTTTTAATTTTTAGAATGATATTATAGGGTTGGTGTAAAAGGCCAAATCTGGCTGCTTTGTACTTAAAACACGTTACATATTATGCGCAACCAGTATGAGTGCATTTTACATGGCACCAGCCCCTGCAAGACAAAGAACTCTTGGCTAGATGAGGGAACAGAAGCATTGCCATGGTTTAAATGGTGAAGATGATGGTGGTGGTGATATGGTGTTTGGAAAATAACTTAAGACAGTTATCATCGCCATTTAATGTCCACCTTCCATGCTGGCATAAGCTGGATGGTTTGACAGTAGCTGGCCTAGTAGAAGACTGTCCCAGGCTATTGTGCCCATAGATAAAATTACAATGAGAGGTTTAATTTAGATATAAAAACTTTAAAATGAGAGATCAAATATGAAGGATTCAAAGCCAGTCTCAGATGGTTAATAGCATCAAGGTTAATAAGAACAACAACATAAAACTAAGAAAATTGAGTGATATATAATCTCAGATATCATATGTAATGAATTACTTACTTTATTTAATCTATTTCCTTCATCTTCATACATAACATCACATACTTCATCATACTTTTGATCAAACAATGACTTTACTATATATTTGAATGTTTTGCTAAGTGGATTTGCAGTTGCAGACTCAACAACGGTATTGAATTTTGTGTCTTCAATCGTAAGGCGTTGCAGAAACTCATGTATGAGTTCTTTGCTTGTAAGACGGACTTCAGGGTCATGATTCAATAATTTCTTAATAATGGTTTTCTGTAAAAACAAAAATAGAAAATTTTTAATAATAAATCTGCCTATAAAATGTCAATTAACAATTTTAGATACTTACAATTATAATTTAATTGTAGAAGAAAGCAATTTAAAGAAACATTTTCATGAAAATATTAAGTTGTTCCAAGATGGTTAAGCATTCTAAACATGCGATGAAGAAGCTACTGTGTTTTCCAGCACAGAAGTTGAATTCTTCAGACCAAAATTTACAGCTAAAAAAATATAGGGTGACTTATACGCCAAGATGATTTTGGAGGACCATAAATTCTATGTGAAATGCAGCAGAATTTAGAAGGATGATGACAATGTTTGAATGTTTACACTACATGTTTTACACTATATACAATGTTGACTTGTATGCTGGGAAATATGGTAAGTATAGTTCTTCAAGAATGCCACCCTGCATAATTAAAAATGTATATATTAAATACTTTAAATAACACCCCAATTCTACTCAACAGAAATTTTTTTAAATAAAAAATAGAAATGATAATGATATTTTCATATAACAGATAAAAATTTTTTACATTTATTCCTAAATATTTGTTTACATTTTAATCTTATTTTCACATCGATTTATCATTTCCATGCCTTCTTGAAGCATCTGGGTACAGGCCTGAGTGTGTGACCTGCAAGTTTACTAAACAACAATGTTCAGAGTGAACTAAAGGTCAACATAAGAAATTACCAGAGGTTGTGAAGTCTACTATTTGTCACAACATTGAAAATTTTGCTAAGTTGTTTATGTGTATCCTATAGGCATAAACTCAAAATGTTATAACATTAATATATGGCCAATAACATAGGGAGACTGCCAGCTAAGATTCAAATGTAAACTGTCTGGATAACACTTGTCTATTTCCTTTTTATTATTGTTTGTTGTATTCTCACTTACACCAATAGCCATCTATGCCTATGAAACCTGGATGAAGGTGGTGAAGATTTCTCAATTGCATAGTTGAAAAATACAAACATCAGCTTGGAAAGCGATAAGCAAAATTCATACTAAAATACTTTATTGTATTTATTCCACTTGAGTTGCACAATAACTCCATTAACCATTGGAAATGCTGTGAATTACTGACTGGTCATTGGAAATTGATAATCAATGATGCTATCATTCACAAAATACTTGATGCAAAAATTAAGTAAATAAAATTAATGTTTCATAAATAAAGTAACTGAGGTGATTACACTAGCCAAATGGATAATGTACTTATCTCTATAATATTACTAGTTATTACTTGGCTTGAATACTGTTCTAAAATGCTTATACTCTAAAGCAGTGGTCCACATGACCTTTGGGGGTTCATATAAGATTTTGTTGTTAAAATTTATGTACAATAAATTGGTTTTATTTCTACAATATACAAAATATTCTAACAATTTTTACACAATTCCTAATAATATTTACTTAGGAAAATATAATAGAAATTCTTTAAACATCAGTTGGTTGTGAGGATTCGTCTGAATAAAATAGAAATCGATGGGGTACATAGATAAAAAAGAAAATAGTTGAGAAACACTGTTATAAAGCAACAATGCTGCTTTGGCCAAATTTCTTTAAAGTGAAAGCCCACTGATGAGTGACATAAGAGAGTTAGATTTTGCTCTGTGGAAATCATATCAGTGGTCACTGATGAGAGAGAGAGAGAGAGAGAGAGAGAGGGAGAGAGAGAGGGAGAGAGAGAGAGGGAGAGAGAGAGAGAGAGAGGGAGAGAGAGAGAGATTCAAGGAAGTGGAGAATGTTGTTGCTAATAACAACAATAATAATAATAACAATTGTGTACAGTGCTCAGGTGCACTACAACTCATCTAAAGTGTATATATAATCAGGTGTAGTTTCGGCGGATTTCAGAAAGCATGAGGGCCTTAAAGGATGCAGTGTCATGGCAGTCAACAACTGATGCAGGCAGTTTATTCCATGCTTCAGCAACTCTGAGCGTGAAAAAATGTTTCCGAAAGTCATGGAGCTGTGTTGTTTTCTGACTTTGTAGGCATGTCCACGTGTGTTAGACACATGGAGATCAAAAAGGTGTTCAGTGTTGTTGTTGGTGAGGTGGTTGATAACTTTGTGGGTGTTTACCAAGTCCGTCGCCAGACGCCGGAGCTTCAGTGAATCCATGCCCAGGGAAACAAGGCGCTCAGAATATGGTAGGTGTCTGATGGAGGGTATGCGTTTGTTGCACGTCTCTGGACAGATTCCAGGAGGTCAATGTTCTGAGCAAGATAGGGGTTCCAAACTGATGATGCGAATTCCAAGTGTGGTCGTACCATAGCTGTATACAGTTTTAAATAGATGGCTGGAGAGCAGCTAACAAAATGATTAACTCCATTACCTTGGACATGTTAGAAGACAGAGTTAAATAAAGCAAAGAAGGAACCTTACCTGGGTTACTAAATTTTCATCAAAATCATCAGGAAATATAACATTAGCATTATTTAAATTGGTTAGAATTTCATGTCGCTCAGATAGTGTTTGGAAAGGTGGATAATTCATTTCAAAGAATATAATACCAAGACTATAAATATCAACTTTCTAAAAGGAAAAGAAAAATGTTTATTCATTAAATTTTCTTAAAGAAATTCCATTCATAAATTTTGCTGCATATATTGTAATTAGAAAAATATTTGTAACATGCAGCAAACTTGTTGCATCTTTTAGACAAAAAAACAAAAACTGATAGGTTTTTAAATAAATTTTAACTAATCTCAGATAAGTCTTAAGTGATCAAGAAATGTATAAGATGAGTAAATGACAACTGAATTTCCTGAACCAGAAACTAACTGTTAGACACAGAAAATAATATATTCAAGTGTGGCAAGATAAAACTGCTTTCTCTTTTGTTTTTGATATATTTTTATTAGTTTGGTTAAGAGGAAGGACCTGTGCACATGACCATTGCAGGCCTGCTGAAACCAATGAGATCAATGCAGCTAATTTTCCTTGAGTTTAGTTGCAAATCAAAAACTGTAAGAAAATGAAGTAGGAAGGGAATTTCAGATGGTTGAGGTTCTAGGAGAGTGACACAAAAAAATATTTTTACCATATAGTTTTATGAGGGGCTTTTTTTTCTTTGTAGTTCTGCTCTTCCTCTGCAACTTTTGTTTATCATTTCTGAAATTTGAATAAATTTAGCCACTTTCCAGACATGTAACAATAGCATGTCACATGAAAAGAAAAAATGATGACCACTCCTTCCCTTTGCTTTCAATCAAGGTTCCAAAGTTGCCAAAGCCACTTGAAACATTTGTGCTATGTACAGAGAAAGCATTATTGTTGAAAGAACACCACAGCAATGGTTTTCACATTTCAAGGAGGGGAAAATTCAACTGCACAGACTCTCTATGTTCTAGTCAACTTATTCAGTTCAATAAGCATCAACTGAACTAGCTCATTCACAAAGATCTATGCCAATCCACTAGGGAACTGGTCCAGCAGATGGGATGCACTCATGATACCATCTGTCACCTTCACTTAATGGGTAAGGTCCAAAAGCTTGGTGCATGGGTGTCACATGCTCTGAGCAAAAGAAGACTAACTACAGTACTTCTCTATCACTGCCAGTTTGCTCAATCAACACTAGGCTACTCATGGATAGAGATGTTATTTTACCACAATATCACTGGTGACAAAAATGATGTCTTTATACCAGTTATGAACAGAGGAAAGGATGATGGAATCACAACAAGCAAGCAACACCTTGAGCCAAGCCAGAGCTGAATTCACTTTTGGTGGGATGAGAACTCTACAATGAAATGCTTGGAAACAATGATACAATCAATGTAGAGCTTTACTTTCAGCAAATGTATCCGATCAACGAAGCAATCCAGCTGGAACAACTCAATTGGCATCATACCATGCTTCTGCAACACAACAATGCTCATCCCCATATTGCCAATATGACGAAAAATGCTATTCAGGAGCTTGGTTTGGAAGTTCTACCACACCCATCATGGTCTCCTGATACACATTATCATCTTTTCTGATTGCTCCCCTGCAGTCTGCAAAGCATTTCATTCAATAACAATGTAGAGCTGAAAATGTGGCTCAACGAATTCTGAGTCAAGACTCATTGATTTTTATCTTCAACACATTGGTAATCTAATAGAACATTGGCAAGAATTCAGGAACAATGAAGGAAAATATGTCATTGACTGATTTGTTAAAATTTGATGATGAAAAATAATGATTAAAATAAATGGAGGAAAAAAAGCAACCAAATTTACCTGACAACTCAACAGTGACAGCTATTAAGGTGAGTAAAAAAAAGTTACATTGCACTTCTATGACCTAAGCATAGATGTAACTTCTTGCACCTGAGAGTCACTGATCAGGTTGCAGAAATGTGATGAAACTTTTCGACATTTCAAAATATGTATTAAGAAGAAAATGAGTGAACGTAATTGCTTCTGTGTTCTTAAATGGATAAAATGTGTTTCAAAATACAGTCTCAAATCAAGATATTTTCCAAACATGTACACATTTAAAACTGTAACACAATATTTTAGAGAGAAAGGAAAAAATACTCTCGGATAAAATTCAATCATCAACTAACCTGGTCATATTTTCCTCTCTCTGTTTTCAATTCTGGGCTTATGTAGTAAGAAGTTCCTATATTAAGAGTTAAACTCCCTGTGAAACCTAAACTTTGGATAGAATCAGGCATACATATTCCAGATTTGTCTTGTAAATCCTGAAATGTATAGAGTATATATGAAAAAAAAAATAATAATAATAACAATAACAATAATAATAATAATAATAATAATAATAATAATAATAATAATAATAATAATAATAAATAAATAAATAATAATGTGCAGAATAGACAACACTACTAACAGTAACAAAAGCTGAATATGTGGTGAGAGGTGTGAAATGGTATGGCACATCGTGAGTACCTGAAATTGGCACAATGCGAATATAAATGACACCATGACAATATGGCAAAAATGATCCATTGGGAGCTCTGTAGAAATCACTGCCTCCAAAGAGGAAAGATGTAGTATGATCAAACAAACTCCAGAATGAATTACCGAGAATGAGAATTGCAAAATCCTGTGGGATACAATGATCTAGTGCAATCACCTGACCAGACATAAGAAACCGGACATTGTTGTGGTGAATAAAAAGAAAGAACATGTATGATATTCGACATAGCGTGTCCCGGTGACAACAGGATCAATGTGAAAGAAGAAAAAATAAACAATGACGATTTGAATTTTTTTTCTTTAATAATATTAACTGCTATCACTTACTAAAAGTGAGATTTTAACATTTTTTTTTCTTGCTATTTTAGTAGCAAGTATAAATAATATTAAGGTCAACTTCAAACTATTAGTTAGATATAATTTTTTTGTTACATGTCACTGTTACTAGATGAACATTTCCAATTTGTTACAACTCAAACTTAAACCATGCCTGCATTACTAGCATGTGAAGCTTGCATCATTCCTGATATCGGTTCTGTCGTCAGAGAATGTTTTCATCATGACAGTTTTCATGTTTTGTAATTGCAATATACTTAAATTCATTATCCTCTTCTATGGTCATTATTTTGCTCACTTCTGATGAACCATTTGCCCTCAATGGAAATTTGATAGTGGTCAATTTTCAGAATATTTCCATAGTTACACATATAATTCTCAAATTACAATCTTTTATCTTTTGCTTGTTTCAGTCATTCGATTGTGGCCATGCTGGGGTTGCCGTATTGAATGATATTTAGCTGAACAAATCAATCCTAGTACTTATTTTTTTTAAAGGTTAGTACTTATTCTGTTGTATTTTGCTGAACTGCTAAGTTACAGGAATGTAAACACACCAACACCAGTTGTCAAGCAGTGGTGGGGGACAAACACAGACACAAACACGCATGCACACACACACACACACACACACACACACACGCGCGCGCACGTGCGTGCGTGTGTGTGTGTGTGTGTGTGTGCATGCATGTTTGTGTCTGTGTTTGTCCCCCACCACTGCTTGACAACTGGTGTTGGTGTGTTTACATTCCTGTAACTAGGAAAATTCAGTCCCAGAAAATTTGGTCCCAGACAATTTTTCAAATCAGTATCTAGTCATTTCGCCCTCTATGGAGTCAGTTTACCCACATGTCATTTTGCCCGCAGGATAACAAATATGATTTTTAAAATGAGAATATCTGAAATAAACTCAAATTCTCTCACAAACACAAATACTAAAAATGAACCGGACTTCTCTCAAAAGTTTTTTAAAAAAAACAGGAAAAATAATCCAGAATCCTTGTCCAGTACTGGATCACTCCCAAAATCTAATGAGTGCATGCCAGTCACGAGACCAAACAACCCTGAAAGTTTCATCTGAATCCATCCAGCGGTTCTTGAGATATCTTATCCATAGCAAACAAACAAACAAACATGACTGAAAACAATACCTCTGTTTTTGCTAAGGTGGATGTAATAATACCCATTTTGAGGAAAATTTGCTCAGAAAAACAAATCTTGTTTTGTCAAGGAGAATAATGCAACGACAGGGTTGTGGTTTGAAGTCATTACTTTTTAATCAGAATCTGAGAAACAACTCAAAAACTGCAAAGCACAACCCAAAACCTCTAAAAATTAAATAAGTGGTTAACAAGATGTGTATATGTAATGCTTGTTGATTAGATGAGTGGTTTTGTATGTGAACTGGTATGTGTATAGGTGGAACAAAAGATTGCCTTCAAATTTTGGCAGAAGACCAGTAATTTCAAGGAAGTGGGTAAGTTGATTATATCAACACCTGTACTCAACTGGTATTTATTTTATCAACCCCAAAAGGATGAAAGGCAAAGTTGAACTTGGTGGAATTTGAACTCAGAATGTAAAGACAGACAAAATGCCATTAAGCATTTTCTCTGCCAGCTCAGTACCTTATAGGTGGAATATAATATTAAATGATAAAAAACAGTTTCTGCAAAGTTTGGAAATGTAGCCAAAATCAGTTATGAGAACAAAGGAAACAAATACAACAATAACAATAAAATCTTTTTCAAAATTGATATAATTTAACATAAGGTGTAGGAGTGGCTGTGTGGTATCTAGCTTGTTTACCAACCATATGGTTCCAGGTTCAGTCCCACTGCATGGCACTTTGGGCAAGTGTATTCTACTATAGCCTCGGGTCAACCAAAGCCTTGTGAGTGGATCTGGTAGACAGAAACTGAAAGAAGCTGGTCATATAAATGTATATATATGTGTGCGTGTATATGTTTGTGTGTCTGTGTTTGTGCCCCCCATCATTGCTTGACAACCGATGCTGGTGTGTTTATGTCCCCATAACTTAGTGGTTCAGCAAAAGAGACCGATAGAATAAGTACTAGGCTTACAAAGAATAAGTCCTGGGGTCGATTTGCTCAACTAAAGGCAGTGCTCCAGCATGGCCACAGTCAAACGACTGAAACAAGTAACAGAGTATATTGACTTGTGAGAAAAATGAGTGTAAGCAAGTGAACATTTTACAACATACACACCTTAGCTCTACGAGTTGTTGCTAGTCCAAAGTCTCCAATCTTTATCTGGTCTTGGGAATCTAAGAAAATGTTGCCAGGTTTTAGGTCACGGTGAATAATGCCCTGTAAAAAAAAAAAAGTAAAAAAAAAGTGAAGGGTGATAATTATGAAAACATAATTTTTAATGATAACATAAAAAAGATGGACTGTGATATTGTATAATAGTAAATAACAGTGAGTCAATGTTCAAAGAGACTCTGCAGCAGCAAAAGATTAACAAAATGACCGTTATACTTGTACAATACACAAAATATTTCAACAAATTTTTTCCATACAATTCCT
Organism: Octopus sinensis; assembly: GCF_006345805.1. NCBI lineage: Eukaryota > Metazoa > Mollusca > Cephalopoda > Octopoda > Octopodidae > Octopus > Octopus sinensis. The sequence goes on along the minus strand of NC_043016.1, from coordinate 31,348,016 downwards.
AATAATATTTATTTATAAAAATATAACAGGACATGTTTAAACATCAAATGTTTACGGCGGGGTCCAGTAGAGTAAAATAGGAATCAAAGGGGCCCATAGGTAAAAAAATGGTTGTGAACCACTGAACTGTGGCATTTGCCATATTCTGAACGCCTTACTTCCTCTGGGTATGGATACATTGAAATTCTGATGTCTGGCAGCTGACTTGGCAGACACCCATAAAATTATTAACCATCTTACTAACAATAACTCTGAGCACCTTTTCAAACTCCACCTGGCTCCTGTGCAGGTAGCTCATAAAAACACCTTTTGAGCGTGGTCGCTGCCAGAACTGCCTGACTGGCCCTCATGCCGGTGACACATAAAAAGCACCCACTAAATTCTCAGAGTGGTTGGCATTAGGAAGGGCACCCAGCTGTAGAAACTTTGCCAGATCAGATTGAGCCTGTTTGCAGTCTCTGGCTCACCAGTCCTTAGTCAAACCGTCCAACCCATGCCAGCATGGAAAGCGGACATTAAATGATGATGATGATGAAGATGATGAAATCATGGAAAAAATTCAATCACATTTTATATAATGAACAAGAGTGATAGGCGACGGTGACCGCCGCCATTAGCACCACATGATGAAAAGCTTCATGAACTTTAGTTCAAAGATGATTTTTTCTTACATGATTTTTCCTGTACAAAAAGGAGAATGCATGAAACAGTACAATTGCAACATGTACGAAAATTCAGCAAAAACATTTTAGCCTAACGTGAAGAAATATACTCACTTGTCCATGGATATAAACTAAAGCATCGACTATTTCTCTAAAAAGTCTCCAGATTTCATCAATGTTTTTATTTGGATTCTTATCAATATATAACCGCAATGTTTTCTTTTCACAATATTCCATCTGAGTAAAATAAATAAAAAAAATATATATGTATCCAATCAAAAATTTTACTTTTTGGCAAAATATCTTTCTATTTTAAATCTTGCTCCTACCTGAAAACAAAAAACCATTTTGTAAAGCAGACTATAAAAATAATGAAACTACCTATGGAATAACCAATTATTTTGAAAATTTTAAATTGCAAGAATTTTATAGAGAACCATCAAATAAATAATTTCTCTTGAAATTATATTTTGTTTAAAATATTTGATTCTTGAGCTGGTAAAAAAAGTCTATATAGGTAGTACTGAATGTACAGACATAAGAAACAGTATATCTAAAAGCTATAGTCTTTATTATACACTTGTCTGCTCTTCTACTTAAGAGCTGTTATCTAACCAACATGGTTCTAGGTTCAGTCCCACTGCATGGCACCTCGGGCAAATGTCTTTTACTATAGCCTTGGGTGGATGAAAGCCTTGTGAGTGGATTTGGTAGACAGAAACTGAAAGAAGTCTGTCGTGTGTGTGTGTATCTATCTTTCTCCCTCTCTCTCTCACTGCATATCACCTTGGGCAAATGTCTTTTACTATAAACTTGGGCTGATGAAAGCCTTCTGAGTCGATTTGGTAGACGGAAACTAAAAGAAGTATGTTGTGTGTGTGTGTGTTTGTGTGTACATACATACATGTGCATGTGCCTTTGTGTTCATGTTTAACAACCAGTGTTGGTGTCTTTATGTACCACTTGAGAACCAGGGTTAGTGTCTTTATATCCCTGTAATTTAGCACTTCAGCAAAAGAGACTGATAGAATATAAGTACCAGACTTTGAAAAAAGAAAAGCACAGGGCTCAATTCATTTGACTAAAACTTCTTCAAGCCAGTACCCCAGCATGGCCAATGTCAAATGACTGAAACAAGTAAAAGGTAAAAGATAAAAGAATGTTATGCCAAAAGATGAATAGGCAAACAATCTTAACTATGGAACAAGATAATCTGTCTATACTCTTATTCTGCTATTCTAAGACTATATTGGTAAAACTTCAACATTATGCATATCAGAACATTATTTTCATATCAGAAAAATCTTCATATATTCAGCTGCCCCACTTTGCTGTGGATTCTCACAAAAACATATAGGCTAATTGCAACACCAGCAACTGTTCTGGCACTACTTTTCGATATATCACTGATGGGTAAACAAGTCACTGTTATCTCTAACAGTCAAATGTCCATCAATGATAAGACCAAGGAAGGTTGAAATCATGTGATCCAGTTGTCTCAGTGCTAGAGATGGTGGGCATTTATCTCCCCTGCTCGTGATATAAACTATAAACGAGAGTGCATTTTGCACTAAAAGACAATATGAGAATTTCTCTCATGGTATCTATCACAGTATAGTTTGTTCTATAAGAACATCAACTTTTAAGTGGGAATAAATATTACCCTTCAGTATTAATACTGCTTCTGTTACAAATATATATTGGTAATGAAATCGAAATCAACTTTGATGACTGGCATCTGTGCTAGTGGGGCGCAAAGAGCACCATATGATCGTGATCATTGACAGAGCGGCTAACTGGCTTCCGTGCCAGTGGCACATAAACGGCACCATTTGAGTGTGATCATTACCGGCATCACCTTACTGGCACGTGAAAAAACATTAGAGCGAGGTCGTTGCCAGTACCACCTGACTGGCCCTTGTGCCAGTGGCATGTAAAAGCACCCACTACACTCTCGGAGTGATTGGCGTTAGGAAGGGCATCAAGCTGTAGAAACTCTGCCAGATCAAGATTGGAACCTGGTGCAGCCATCTGGTTCGCCAGCCCTCAGTCAAATCGTCCAACCCATGCTAGCATGGAAAGCAGACATTAAACGATGATAATGATGATGATGAATATGGCTGCAGGCATGACTGTATGGTTAAAAAGTTAGTTTGCATCTTTGTTTGATCCCACTGTATAACACCTGGGACAAGTGTTTTCTGCAATATCATTAATCATGACAATTAATGCTTGGGTGAAATTTGATAGACAGAAACAGTACATAAGTTAGAAGCCAATCGTGTGTTTGTGCGTACGTGCGCATGTATGTTTTAAGCCACTTAAAACCAATGCTGCTGATGAAACACAACAAAGCAGTTTGACCAAAACATGTTGATGAAACAGGTACTAAATTTAAAATTAATTACTGCACTCAATTTCTTAACTAATTCCAAGAAGGCAGTACCTCAACAAGAGCACAGCCTAATTTCTGGTAAAACACTAAATGAATAGAAAATATATAAACACCATCCTTAATTTTATGTATTGATAGAAATATAATTACAACAGTTACCTTATGGCATTTAAAGATATACATGACATAACTGCAGCTAGTTACATCTTGATTCATACTTAGCTTTTACAAACATATACATAGAAATTCACACACACATCCCAGCTGACAGGTCTGTCTTGCAAATTACTTGGTGACTTTGCTGGTGCTGATGCCACATAAAATGCACCCATTACACTTTTGGAGTGGTTGGTGTTAGGAAAGGAATCCAGCCATAGAAACCATACCAAAGCAGACAGTGGCATCTGGTGTGGCTCTCCAGCTTGCCAATTACTGTCAAACCCTCCAATCCATACCAGCTTGAAGGACAGACATTAACTGATTATGTTGTATAGATCTTGGCCTCTTTTTTTTTTTCCTGTTCTTGTACAGTAATAATTATTTTATATACTCAGATACAATTCAAAACACTTCAAAGAAATGCAGAAATGTCACAAATTTTGCTGTCCTGATATTCTTTCTTCTATCCCTCCATCTTCCTCTCTATACAAACATGAAAAGAGAATGTAAAATAGTAAAAATATATTACCTGAATATATAAGAATCTTGCCTCATCCTGAAAAAAAAACAATTGAAAAATACATTTAAATAGTTAATAATAAACAATATATTTTGAATACATATATCCAAAATACATAGAAAAACAAAATATTGGAAACTAAAGCAAAGTATTGTTAGTATTTGAAGATGTACCACAGGTACTCTGATTTCTAAACAAGAAAAATGGAAGAACTTTATATGTTTATGTATTTGTTTTGCAAGGTCCTTCATGTGAAATCATGTGTTGAAACAGATACTGTTATTCTTGGGGATATTCATATATTTGTCAGTTAAACACATGAACTATATATTTAGTCTTCACTTCAATTGTACTATTATTATTATTGTAGTTTCTTTTGCCACACATCCTGTGACTTCTTCAGCAACTCTTTATCCCACATGTCTCCTCTTGTTCTACTTAATCCATTTTGCATATGATGAGTTAAAATTGCCTAGTATTAAAAGTTAAACCTACTTTCAGTAACATACAAAAGAATTAAGATGAAAACATTCTAAAAGTAGGGTCTTGCAGTCAGAATTCAGTAAATTTATGTAACATCTCAGGAAATGAAAATAAAAAGTTACAATTATTAACAGAAATATTTAAATTGAAATGAAAGGGGTACAAAATAAAAAAAATAAAAAATTACAAACAAGAATTCTTATACCAATGGTACAAGAATTGTTGTAGGACTGTTATAAATATAGTTTGGCTTGCTGGCTGAATGGCTGGCTTTTTGAAGTTATTTTTGCAAATGGTTAAGTCATTTGCTTCACAGAACTCAAAAAAATGTTTGTCCTTTTTCATTCTTTGTACACTATTCATAGCCATGAACACTGAGTAGCCAATATGGCCTTGTCACCTAATACATCCATTAAAGTCCCAGCCATGATGATAAGGTCACTGTTAGTCATTATCAAGGTAGTCTTTAAGAGAGCCTTGTAAAAACAGTTTTTTTTTATCATCTATCAATCTCGATTGTAATACTAATGCAGAGATTAATTGTTGTCTATGACTAAGCTTTCTCTCACATTATCTACCTACAACAATTACTTTATCCATTTCTCAACTAACAATATCTACTCTATCACTCACCCCAGTGTTATTATCCAACCAGAAAAAAAAAACTTGCCTACAAAAAGTGTGGCTGAGGTTTCTCCCACACATCTATTCACCACCAATCTTGTATCTCTGCCTTTCTAGCTCTATTGTTAATCATGCTAATATTAAGGTAGTAGCCCTGAAGTTTTATACCTGATAAGATGAAGGGGGTCTCTAGTGTTGGGTGAGTTATCCAATGTCTACTTTTTGCATCTGGTAGAAAGACAGTCTTTATGATTGTTGATGATGGTCAAGAAGTTCTTGCACATGGATGTTCTCACCTATCTATCTCACTACCGTGTGTAATTAGAGATTTTCATCTGATTGTCATGTTTGGTATGTTTTTTACAACTGAATACTCTTCTTGTCCTGAACATTTTACAACATGAACTAACTGTATTTTATTTGTGTACAAAAGGACTGAAGGTATATGGAACAGCTATCACTGAACAGCAAAATACAGTTAGGATGTGTAAAACAGATATGATCACCAACAATATAGTGGGAAAACAGACATGATCGTCATTGTTTAATGTCCATCTTCCATGCATGCATGGATAGGACAGTTGACAAGAGCTGGCCAAGTAGAAGATTACACCAGGCCACTGTGTCTGTTTTGGCATGGTTTTTATGGCTGGATGCCCTTCCTAACACCAACCACTCCGCAGAATGGACTCAGTGCTTTTTACATGGCACTAGCACAGGTGTAGTTAGTTTTGGTATAATTTTTACAGCGAGATGCCCTTCCAAATGCTAACCACTTTACAGTGTGGACTGGATGCTTTTTATGTGGCATCAGCACCGGCAGGGTCACCAAGTAACTTACAAGACAAAAGAATTTTGAGAGGAGAAGGGGCATTGGAGGAGGGAATCTTGTGCCAGATGACGAAAGCTTAGAGTGTGACAGAGTGACAGTGGAAGAAAAAAGTGTCTTGCTATAATGGAGGGGGCACTAAAGGAGGTGGTCCGGTGTCAGATAATGAAAGGTTAGAACTAGACAGAGAAATAGAGAGGCAGAAAAAAGTGGGGATGTGTGAAATATTTACAATCATTGACTACAAATATTTAGAAAAAGTGTATAGAATAAAGGTGTAAAGGAGCCTCTGTGTGTGTGTGTGTGTGTGTGTGTGTTTTGTGTCTATGTTTATCCCTCACCACTGCTTGACAACCAGTATTGGCATGCTTACATCCCTGTTACTTAGCAGTTTGGCAAAAGTGACTGATAAAATTAGTACCAGGGTTAAAAAAAAAGTACTGGGGTCAATTAATTTGACTAAAAATTCTTCAAGGCAGTGTCCCAGCATGGCCATAGTCAAATGACTGAAACAAAGTTATTTCTTTTGTGCTGCAAACCATTTACCATTTCTTTGGCGCTTCGCTTCCCTTGATGCTTAAGCACTGCTTATTTTGCTTAATGGTTAATCCTGTGCTTGCAGTATGAAGTGATAGAAATAATGGAAATCATATAAGTTCACAGTTAATTATCTTCCTTTTTTAATAATATAAATAAATATTACCTCAAATATTAATTCTTCATTATCATCTTCATCATTATCATCTTCATTTTCTTCTTGACCATCAGATTTCCTAATAGACATCAAATGTAAGAGAGAGGGAGGGAGAGAGAGAGAGAGAAAGAGAAACCAGTGATTAAATTTTTTCCTTTTCAAACGTATCAAAATAGGCTTTTCTTCAATAGCATACTAGCATATTTCCTATCAATGTTCCTTTTAAAAGTTTTGAACACCTAATAAAATATAATAAATATTTATTTAATATAGGCGCAGGCGTGGCTGCGTGGTAAGAAGCTTACTGCCGAACCACATGCTTCTGGGTTCAGTCCCACTGCGTGGCACCTTTGGCAAATGTCTTCCACTATAGCCTCAGACTGACCAGAGTCTTGTGAGTGGATTTGGTAGACGGAAACTAAAAGAAGCCCAACGTGTATATATATATATATATATATACACACACACACACATATATATATGTTTGCGTCTGTGTTTGTTCCCCTAGCATCACTTGACAACCAATGTCGGTGTGTTTACATCCCCAAAACATAGCGGTTCAGCAAAAGAGAGCAATAGAATAATATTGGTGCCGATTTGTTTGACTAAAGTTGGTGCTCCAGCATGGCCAGTCAAATGACTGAAACGGGTAATAGAATAAAAGAATTTTCATTTATTGTATATATGCAGAGGTGTGGTTGAGTGGTAAGTAGCTGTCCAACCACATGACTCCAAGTTCAGTCCCACTGCATGGCACCTTGAGCAAATGCTTTCTACTATCATCTCGAGCCAATCAAAGCCTTGAGAGTGGATTTCGTAAGTGGAAACTGAAAGAAGCCCATTGTATATATACATATGCATCTTATATGTGTATGTCTTTGTATCTTTGTTTATACCCCCATCACTACTTGACAACCAGTGTTGGTATGTTTACATCCCTGTAACTTAGTGGTTTGGCAAAAGACTGTTAGAGTAAGCACCACAAGAAAACAATATAAGTACCAAGCTTACAAAAAATAAGTACTGAGTCAATTCATTCAACTAAAGATTGTTGAAGGCAGTGCTCCAGCATGGCTATAATCTAATGACTGAAACAAGTAAAAGAGATAAAAGAGGGAAACATGGCCATGTGACTAAGAACTTCACTTTGCAATCATATGACCTGGGTTTGATCTTACTGAACAGCCACTTGGGCAAGAATCTTCTACCCAGCCTCAGGGTTACCGATGCCTTATTAGTGAAATTTGGCACATGAAAATTTTGTGAAAGCACACACATTCATATGGAGGTATGTGGCTTAGTGATTAGGGTTGCTGCACTCATGATCATAAGACTGTGATTTCAATTCCTGAACTGGGCAATGTGTTGTGTTCTTGAGCAAAACACTTCATTTCCTGTTGCTCCAGTTTTTCTTCTGATATGCAATGGTGAAAGACCTCGCCCCGACACACACACAGACATTCATACATGTGCATGTGAAAAAGAAAACAGATCAGATGTCGTTCCTGAGACAAAAGCTACTCTGTCAAATGCAATGTTTATTTATTCACATCATTTTGAATTAATCAAGCATTATCTCATAGCTTTGAGATTTCTATTAAATGACTGTCTATGTTTAACAAGATACTCTATCATAAGTATGAGGCAGGTTGGCAGAAATGTGAGCACGCTGGGCGAAATGCTTTGAGGTATTTCGTCTGCCGTTACGTTCTGAGTTCAAATTCCACCGAGGTTGACTTAGCCTTTCATCTTTTCGGGGTCAATTAAATAAGTACCAGTTACTGGGGTCGATGTAATCGACTTAATCCCTTTGTCTGTCCTTGTTTGTCCCTTCTATGTTTAGCCACTTGTAGGCAGTAAAGAAATAAGATACTCTATCGTAAGTATGAGAAACCAGATCTGGCCAGTTTGGTCATAAAACAGGTAAAATATTTAGGCTGAATGTGGCCAGTTTAAATGCTAAGGAGTTAAACATGTGCCATAGTTTATAGAATGGTATAGTCCATTCCATTTTTTATAATCAGAATATGTCACAAAACATAAGTAGTTTATCTTTTATCATTTACTTGTTTCAGTCATTTGATTGCAGCCATGCTATCACATAACTGTGAAGGAGACATGGCCATTTAATCAGACCAGCAAAAAAAAAAAAAAGCTTTACTGAGAAGGTATAATGCTATGACAAAAAGGTTACACTCATAACCATAGCTGGATGAGTGAGTGTAAACTAATCAATAGAAGTATTAAATAATGTCAAATGCTTTCATAATTCAACCTTTAGCATTCAGATTATTCTGTCAATTGTAATGCTTTAAATGTTAAAGGGTTAAAGTAGACTTAAACAATAAATCTTTGCTGAAATTTAATATACCCGTGTAACAAAACATTATGAACAAAATGACTAATTTTGTAAATAAGAGAAAATTTCATTCACTTACTCAAAGTAAACATCTGACAAGTCATAAGATTTTTCTTCATCATCATAAATTTCTTCTGATTCTGAAGATGCTATACTACCTTCAGAAGAAGTTTGGTAAACTTCCATCCACGAATTGTAGTATCTAAAACAGTAGAGAATTGTTCTTTTTAATTGAAACACATACAATGAGTATTAAGGAAAGTATGATAATAAAGTAAACAAGTTAATTAACATATATAATTAGTTACATTTATGTGATATGGTGTGTGTATATGAAACTAAGATTCACAATGGAGAATTACTGTCACCTCCTGGCATGTTTCAGGTATCCATGATTGCATCCAGAAAAGAGTCACCTGTCTAACTAGCTCTAGTCTCTGGCCTACAGGCAAGCTGTCTCTTCTCTCTGCCTTTTCTATTCCAACAATGGTCTCTGCTCTTTGGACCTGGATGGGCTTATATCATGTCCATTCAGGCATTTCCTCTACTCAACACTCATATCCAACCCCATCCAAATTCCATATTAATCAATACTCCCAGTTTTTCTCTCAGAAAATGTCAACCTGTTAGAATTATCTCCTGCTCGTATTATTACTGTGGAGGCACATGGCATAGTGATTAGGGTGTTGGACTCATTATTGTAAGGTTGTGGTTTCAATTCCTGGACCAAGCAATGTGTTGTGTTCTTAAGCAAAACACCTCATTTCACATTGTTCCAGTCCAATCAGCAGGTAAAAATGAATAATCCTGCAATGGGTTGGTGTCCTGTCCAAAGAGGAATATATATGCCAGAAAAACCGGGACACTGATCTTATTCTCTTTACCGTTAAGATTTTGAGAGAAACATTAATGGTACCAATCTAAGAGGGTCTATAAATGCTTTCTTCAGATCAGTGAATATAAAGAAAAAACAAGACAAAGGAAAGGATGAAAGAAAGAGAGATAACATGACAGAAAACAAAAAAAAAAAGACAAAAGAAACAAAATGCAGACAAAAACTGGTCTTATTTTTTACTTCATCCAAGAAAAAAGTATCAAGCACTTGTCTCCAGAGATCTTCAGGTAAGGTTAGAAGAAGACCCCCTTCCGTCATGAATGACCATGGGATTGCACCTAGAAAGTTCCCTTCTGAGGCACAACTCCAAGCAAAGTTGTTTACAGAAAACCAGCAGTTGGCCAGCCATACCAGGTTCCTCTCTCCATGCCACTGATGTTATCCAAGGGAAAGGCAAAGGCTGATACAACTTGGCACCAGTGATATCACAACTCATTTCTGTAAAATGAGTGAACTGGACCAGCATGAAATAAAATGTTTTGCTGAAGAACACAACACACAGCCTGGTCCAAGAATTGAACTCATTCCTCATGATTGTGAGCCCGATGCTCAAACCACTGAGCCATACACCTTCACCAGGTAAGGTTAATGTAAATAATATTTATCTTCTATAAATTAATGATTTTCAGAGAGTAATTTAGCTAGGAAATATTCCAGAAGAATACAGTTTTTGAGGAGGAAGGACTGAGTGTGTGTTTCGGCAAAATACTTTGGGAAAGTTAATTTAAAACTGGCTATTTAAGAGGTTTGGTTGTCCTCTAATGAAATAATTGCAATAAAAGAGATAGGAATATTAACTTTGTGTCAATTATCTTTAGAGTAGTTTTAAGCAAACATTATGTTAGAAAAGGAAAATAAACAAGATTGAAACATTTGAATTGTCAGACTCTTATGAAATGAAAATATAATACCTAACAATATTTTCATGATTCAGTCGTGATAATAGCTTTACTTCTGTTGTGATGTTTTTAAAATGCTTGACATTTGAATGTATAATCTTTATAGCATAATGTCTTGTATCCATTTTGTTCTTCACCTATGAAAAAAAAAAGAGATTATCAAATAATTTGAGTATGTAGTTGTTTTAATTTAAGAGAAAAAAGTTGTAATCTCTAGGGCCTGTTTTGATGTGAATTTATCAATGAAAAAACAAACAAAGCCTGTATGAGCCTTTTTTTTTTCTATGAAAAGTTCACTAGTCTAAAGAAGCACAGTATCCACAGTCTCGTTCAGATATTCCTTGACAGGGAACAGTCATAAAAATGAGGTTACAACAGTTTGTCTTCAACTTGGTTTATTGGAAGTTTATAGAAGAATGGAAAAATGGGTATGAAATGATTTTTAATATAAGTTTTGCAGTAAGCAATGTTTAAAATAGTATACCGATGAGTTAGGCACAGCATAGCAGCATTGAGAAAAGAGAGAAGGTAGCAAGAAAAAGTGGATTTTCTTCATGATGGTAAACAGTCACCAAGTTCAATGAATAGAGACCACAGAATGATCAATAATTTTTTTTTTAATGAATGTAAAAAAAATGGGATATATATATATATATAAACAATGATGCCTTTTAAAAAATTATTCGAAATAATATTCTTACTTTTATAACATTTCCAAAACCACCTTGTCCTAAGAATTCAATTACTTCAAATTCATTTTGAAATCTCTGTGTGTTTAAAGCCCATCGATACTGTTTTCTTAATTCTATCTTCTCTTCATCTTGGCTATCTGAATGTTAAAAAAAAATGAGACCAATGATAAAGCATACACTATAAACAATGGGGGATATCCATAGATCTAGTTATCTTTAATAATGCAAGATACTCTGAATATCAAGTAATTTGTCAAATAAGTGATGACTGTTCAAAGGATGGTTTATAATACTAAAGCCATGGCTATGTAAAAGCACAGCTGTGGTTGAGGTAAATGCAGCCATGGGACTATGTGGTAAGATGTTTGCTTCCCAACTAAATGATTCAGGGTTCAATCCCACTGTGTGATACCTTGGGCATGTGTCATCTACTATAGCCTCAGCTTGACCAAAGCCTTGTGAGTGAATCTGGTAGGCAGAAACTGAAAGAAGCCCATTGTGTGTGTGTGTGTGAGAGAGAGAGAGAGAGAGAGAGTGTGTGTGTGTGTGTGTAGGGGAGTATCTTTGTGCTTGCACCCATACCACCACTTGACAACTGGTGTTGCTTTGCTTACATTCCAGTAACTTAGCAATTTGGCAAAAAGGGAAAACAGGGATTGATAGAATAAGTACCAGGGTTTTAAAACAAGTACTGGGGTCAATTAGAGGGGTGCAAAAAAAAAAAAACAGATTCTTACCTGAGTCTTCAAGGAAATGATATTTACTGCAAAATGAAAAAAAAAAAAAATTATTATTTAACTGAAGAATAAAATATTTTAATTAGCTAAAGAAGCACAATATAAACTATGACATGTTTATAAATTACATGTATTACATGTTTTAATATTGGTTTAAAAAAAAGAAACATTTAAGGATCGATAAATTATATATATATTAAATTCAAATTATGATAAATGTAAACAAAGTTTGCTTTTAGAAGTGCTGAGATGTATTGAAAGATACAGATAAGGAAATAATCTATTCTCAAACACAGAATAATACTGATAGTACAGCAGGAACAGGATAAAATATCCATATTTTGCGGAAAAGTTTGTCAGCAGCCAGCCATGAGACTCAAACTCACAGTTGTTACTGGTCAAGTGCTTTACCATTAAGCTAAACTGCCCACTGACAAATTAATCTGACACTGTATGTTAAATTCAAATTACAATAAATGTAAACAAATAAAGTTTGCTTTTAGAAGTGCTGAGATGTTTACATTTATTGTAATTTGAATTGGGATTAATTTGTCAGTGGGCAGTTTAGCTTAATGGTAAAGCACTTGACCAGTAATCACAGAGATGTCAGTCTGAGTCTCATGGCTGGCTACTGACAAATGTTTCCACAAAATATGGATATTTTATCCTGTTCCTGCTGTTCTGTCAGCATTTCTGTGTTTGAGAGTAAACTATTTCCTTATCTGTATCTTATATATATATATATATATATATATATACATATATATACACACACACATACTGAAAATTCAACATCACTTAAACGGTATGATAAGTTTGCTTCCCAACCACATGGTTCCAGCTGCAATCCTTCTCTATGGTACCTCGGGAAAATGTCTTCTATGATAGCCCTGGGCCAACTAAAGCTTTGTGAGTGGATTTAGTTGACAGAAACTGAAAGAAGCCCATCATGTATGTGTATTTATGTTTGTCCCCCACCATCCTTCCTGTTACCAACATTCCTTCACCTGTTTCCAAGTAAGGAAATATTTTCCAATGCTCAGATATAAGCAGACTGGAAATGAACAACATAGTTTGTATGATGGTGATGCACATTTAGAATCCTAACATAATGTCAAGACAAGGATACATATAACACACACACACACACACACACAAATACAACATGCATACAAACAAATATAGATACACATATATGAAGGGCTTCTTTCAGTTTCCATCTACTAAATTCACTCACAAAGCTTTGGTCAACCTAGTAGAAAACATTTGCTCAAGGTCTTATACCATACGAACAAACTGAGACCAGATGGTTGGTGCCCACTACAAAGTCACATCTGCACTTATGTATTTAATGCAAATACACCTTCCAGTCAGAATACCCATCTATATACTGAACTACATGTTGACATTAAAAGTTGTTATTTTCAGTACTCTACAAATGTAACAGCAAATCAACTAAGCTTGCATTTTCTTCTCTCGGTATAGAAAATGTAATATTTACTATACTGACCAGAGATACTGTTAAACATCAGAAACAGCTCAGCATTTAATAAGCAAACAGAATTTATAGCATTTTATCCAACTAGACATGGATTTGTGTTTTTAAGTGTTTGTGAAAATACAAAGAAATGTATGTTTTGTGTGTGCTATATTTTGGTATATATTCGGTACTATATTTGGTATATATTTAAGGCAGTGAACTGGCAGAAATGTTAGCACACCGGGCGAAATGCGTAGCCGTATTTCGTCTGGCATTACATTCTGAGTTCAAATTCCGCCAAGGTCGACTTTACCTTTCATCCTTTTGGGGTCGATAAATTAAGTACCAGTTACGCACTGGGGCCGATGTAATCGACTCAATCCGTTTGCCTATCCTCGTTCGTCCCCTCTGTGTTTAGCCCCTTGTGGGTAGTAAAGAAATAACTATATTTGGTATATATAGTGTTGATGATTTTTGAGAAAGATTAAGAAAACCGAAGAATACTTTTAATCAATACAAACTTTTTTATATCTTCTTTTATTTTAACCTCTCCACTCTGTATTGACTTGTCAATCTCCAGACTTTCTGTTCTAGTTAGTGATTCAGGCTAAATTCAAAAGAAATAGAAATGTTAGCAAGGATTCTCGGTTTCTTAATGGTAATATTGATGATAAATTAGTAACAACATTAAGCAAGATGTAATATGAAATTACCAAATTCCATTCTTAATGATAATAAACCACTTCTTTAACCAGTTGCAATAGTAACTTTGTTATTGAGATTTGTAATATTATCTAAATTTCGATTGCTACAACAAAATCTCTCAAAATAGTTTCCATCTATCTTCAAAATTAGGTTAATACATTCCATCCATCCATCTTCTCCACCTATTATTCCTGGAAATGTTATAGGAGCAGAGTCCCCGAGTACATCTCTTCTGTAGGGTCCTATCAGAAGCAACCATCATTAGACTCTCCAACTGGATTCCCAAACATGACTAACTAAGATTATGGACATTATCCAACCATCTCTTTTTTGGTCCACTCCTAGGTCTCCCACCGAATGGCTCAGCTTGAAGAATCTGTCTTGCAATTCTTTCCTGTGATATTCTAATTACATGTCTGTAGCACCAGACATAATAGTAGCTCAACCTAAAGAAACTCCCTGATCTCTGAGTTACACACTTGACTAAAGTAACTTTACTCTAGAGAACCTTTGGAGGAACTCAATTTCAGCCTTTTCTTTTTTAGTAGCAATCATATTCTTTTGGTTATTAGCCAACATTCAAGACCATATGTGAAGGTGCATGGCTCAGTGGTTAGCTCATTGGGCTGACAATCATGAGGTAGTGAGTTCAATTCCCAGACCAGGCTGTGTGTTGTGTTACTTTACATTACTTCAGTTCACTCATCTGTAGAAATGATGTCACTGGTGCCAAGCTGTATTAGCCTTTGCCTTTCCCTTGGATAACATCAGTGGTGTGGAGAGGGGAGGCTGGTATGCATGGGCAACTACTGATCTTCCATAAACGACCTTACCAATACTTGTGCCTCAGAGAGTAACTCACTAGGTGCAATCCCATGGTCATTAATGACCAAAGGGGATCTTTACCCTTTAACCTGTGAGGATAGGTATGAAAACCAAATTAAAAATAGCAAGTTTGGCTTTTTTGCCAAACTCTTCTCTTCTGAAAACCAAATGCTGAAACTGGAATTCAATTCTAGTATTCAATTCAGCCCTTTGATTTCCATCACTCATAAATACAGCTCCGAGATACCTAAACTTTTCCACATGCTTCAGTGATGTTCCACTAACATGCAGTGTGGACTGGGGAAACTTTCATGAGAAGATCAATGTCTCAGTCAATTGTAACACAAATTCTCATATCTGCCATGCAGCACTCGGCAGCAAACCCATTATAATAGTTGATATGTTCTGTCATAAAATAAGCTAATTAAGGCTGCCTCACTGACCAAATATTGAAGTTTGACAGACACCAACATACAAGACATCTTACATTCCATGAAGCTCCAAAGAACTCTATGGCGAGATAGCTTAATCAAGGTTATTTAAAAATAGCTAGTAATTAACTTCATGTTTTTGATTTTTTTCACATAGATACAAAGCTTGGTGTTAAAAGAGTAAGTGAATACAAATGAGACATGGTATTCTTGTCTTTCTCAAGAGTCATGAAAAAAAATATTTAATGGAATTGGCTTGCAACACAACCTGTACATGGCTAATTATAGAAGATAAGTTGAAAAATGAAAAAAGAAGTGAAGGACAGAGAGGAGGAAATAAAAAAGAATAAAGGAGGAGAGAGATAACAGGAGGAAGAGTGGGAGAAAGGAAAATGAAGAGGAGGAGCAGAAAGAGAGGATGCAGTAAAGAGGGTGGATAAGGGAAAGACAAGGAAGATAAGAAACAAGAGCATGATAATCAATGATAGAATCAGTTACTCATTCAATTACCATGAGGTACATGATTATAGAATTTATAATATATAGTGTTTAATTACATAGCAACAACTTCAACCTACAAAACCAGTATTTGTTAGTCATTTTTGATGCAACAGAGACATCAGTAACAATATACTTTTAATCTTATTTTCATTTTTACTATTCAACTGATAGAATCACTAAAATGTTTCAAAAAGTATCTTTGTGGCATTTGG
This sequence comes from Octopus sinensis, assembly GCF_006345805.1. Taxonomy (NCBI): domain Eukaryota; kingdom Metazoa; phylum Mollusca; class Cephalopoda; order Octopoda; family Octopodidae; genus Octopus; species Octopus sinensis. Next base: position 31,331,914 of record NC_043016.1, on the reverse strand, counting down.
TCCGGAACCTTGAGTTCTAAGTTCAAATCTTGCTGTTCAAATCTTGCCTTTCATTCCTCCAGGGTCAATGAAATAGAGTATCAGTTATCTACTGGAGTCAATAATATTGACTAGCATTTACCCTCAAAATTGCCAGCCTTGTGCCTACATCATAGATTATTGTTGTTGTTGCTGTTATTAGTGTTACTATTATTAGGGTAGGAAGCTGGCAGAATTATTAGTATGTCAGATGAAATGCTTCGCAGCATTTCTTCCAGTGCTTTACATTATGAGTTCAAATATCGCCAAAGTCAACCCTGCCCTTCATCTTTTTCAGGTTATAAAATAAAGTGCCAGTCAAGTACCGGGTCAGTATAATTGACAAACCACTGATCCTTAAAAAGATTGCTGGCCTTCTGCCAAAATTTTAGATTATTATTGAAAGAAGTTCATTGGCTACCTCAGGGTAGTTCATTTCTTTTTTTTTTTTTTTTTGGCAAAACAGATGTAGCTTAATACAGTCTTGCAGCTTACTGAATCCTGTTGAACCATTCGTTCCATACCAGGGAAAACAGACATTAAATGATACTGAAGAGTATATCTGTGTTAACCTAAAATATATTCTTTATAAGGATATATTATTTTTGCAAGATTAATAAACAAGTTTCAAGAAAAAGATAAATATAATAGCAGTGCCCTAACATTGCTCCAGCTCTTGAGCTGAAACTAGTCAAGGAATTTTATGAAAATGGTGTAGTAACTAGCTTGTTTACCAACCACATGGTTCCAGGTTCAGTCCCACTGCGTGGCACCTTGGGCAAGTGTCTTCTACTATAGCCTTGTGAGTGGATTTGGTAGACGGAAACTGAAAGAAGCCCATCGTATATATGTGTGTGTATGTTTGTGTGTCTGTATTTGTCCCCCTAGCATTGCTTGACAACCGATGCTGGTGTGTTTATGTCCCCGTTACTTAGCGGTTCGGCAAATGAGACCGATAGAATAAGTACTGGGCTTACAAAAGAATAAGACCCGGGGTCGAGTTGCTCGATTAAAGGCGGTGCTCCAGCATGGCCGCAGTCAAATGACTGAAACAAGTAAAAGAGTAAAGAAGAGAGAGTAAAGAGTAAATGTATTAATACTTACAACCTCGTTTATTTGCTTTCTAATATAATTTTTTCTCTTCCTTACTTTATCTTCTAGAATTTTATTCTTAAAAACAAAACAAAAACAAAGAGAATAAACAATCAATTATGAAAAATATTAATGTGATGTATATACATATAAGTAAGTGTATATGCATAAATACACACGCATACACAGACATATACATACACAAACTAGGCTCTGGTGAGACTGCATACTGAGAAAGCATCAAGTAGAGACATAATAGTCAGCTATTAATACAAGATCTTCAATCCAGAGAATATCACACGTGTGTTTAAAAGAAAAACAGAAAGCCAAACTGAGATACAAAACTGGTTTGCCATGAACCTGAACAAATCTTGTAACCAAGAAAGTGAAGCAGTAACTCGGCAGAAAAAAAATATAGGTTACTAACACCAGCCGTTTAAATTAACTCCTTCAAGTCTAATTTAATGTCAGTTCAACACAGTAGTGACTATTGAATAATCAGGTCGATTGAACAGGATGTAGGGATGTTCTGAAAAACTTTCAATTAACAAAGCTAAGTTGTCTGAACAAAAACAAAGTGCAGACACGTGCACACACACACACACACACAGGGTTGGCCAAAAGTCAGCTGACAGTAAATCAAAACCATCTAATTCAAAGATCTTATTTATGTTTCACAACTAAATGAATTTAATAAAAGCATCTAAATATGAAACAGCATGAAAATTGTTCAAACTGAAGTCCTTCATAATCGGAATGAATAAATAAAATTGAATATTAAGTGTTTATGGAATTTTGATTTACTGTCGGGTGACTCTTGGCCAACCCTGTATATAAAGCACAGATGTGGTTGTGTGGTAAGAAGTTTGCTTCCCAATCACTTGGTTTCAGGTTCAGTCCCACTGCATGGCAATATATTCTACTATAGTCCCAAAGCATTGTTAGTGGATGTGGCAAATTGAAATTGAAAGAAGCCTGTTGTATGTGTGTGTGTGAGAGAGAAAGACCATGATGTTCTAGTGATCTGATATCCTAGCTTTCTTTATCTGCACTGATTTGTGAATATACAATTACATTGTATAATGCATAGCAATCATATTAATGCAGACATATATGTATAATTTATTACACATGAAAATCATTATTACAAGAAGAAGGCAGGAAAATGGGTGTAATTCTTATGGCTAATATCAAGTGGTTAAATAACTATATTCACTTCTCATACCTCCTGACTTTTTATGGTTTATATAGTCCTCATTAAATAATTTCATTGATTGGATCTTCATGGAACTTTGCATTACACTCCTCTGTATTGGATTCCTATGTGCTTTGTTAGCAGAGTCTGCTGGAGAAGCTTTCTGTGATAGCCACATAATTCTATGAATCCATACATTACACAACAAAATTTATATATACATATACACACATATAGGTATATGTATATATATATATATATATATATATATATATATACACACACACACCACACATATGTATATATACACACAAATATATTTAGATATAGATATGTATACACATACACACACGCAGAGACACTGATATGTACACACACACACACACACACACACATCATCATCATTTAACGTCCACTTTCCATGCTAGCATGGCTTGGATGATTTGACTGAGGCCTGGCGAACCAGATGGCTGCACCAGGCTTCAATCTTGATCTGGCAGAGTTTCTACAGCTGGATGCCCTTCCTAATGCCAACCACTCCGAGAGTGTAGTGGGTGCTTTTACGTGCCACCGGCACGAGGGCCAGTCAGGCGGTACTGGCAATGGCCACGGAAAAATTGTGTTTTTTTTTACATGTCACCTGCACAAGTGCCAACACACACATATATGAAGAGAGTGAGAGAGACAATGACACAGATACAAACACATGCATATACATTCACATGCACGCATACACACACACTCATAAATATTTATATTTAGTCACTCTTTGGAACAGTCACATTAGACATTAATATAAGTAAAACAGAAAATATACATAAATACATAAGCTTACAAATTTTTCTTCTTGTAACCGATTATTAGCCAATTTCTTTTGTTCTTCAGAGTCTTTGAATTTTTGTTGTATCTGTTGGTTCCACAACATTTCTTCATGAAAAGATTTTGGCTTTTTTGTGTTGAATTGTCTTAAACTATCTTGAAGATGAAGTGCCAAATTCAACACCATCACCTGATATTAAAATATATAAAACTAATCATTGAGACAGGCAAAATTACAGTTCATGATTATGTTATACCCTAACCTACCTAGTCAATTTAGTTGCATAACTAAGCATTCATAAATTTCTTGTGCCATGAACAACAGTCTGGAAATCCACACAACATACAACACCTTTCTAGAATACTTACTTCATGCACCTGATCTCACGTTTCGGCTCTTTACCTTTTGACCGACAGATTTAAAAAATAATCTTTTGTAACTAAGCACTTTCAAACTTCGTATACTGGTAGAATGTGTCACATAAAACATCTTTTACTCTTGTCATTGTTGAGAAAATTCTGTATTTTGGAAGTTATTTTTTGTTAAAGTTGTCATGTTTCGGTAATTTCAACCAATCAATGACGTGTATTCAGCTGAATAAAATTACTGCTGTTGTTTGTCAACAACAACTATCGGCAGTGTATATTTCGTTTGTCACTGTTCATCTCAGTTATGTTTGTATGAATAAACAAGTGTGTCTGAAGCATGTTTACTTCATGGCACCACCATAATCGTTTGTGCTTCATTTTTCATTTTTTTCCGTAACTCTAACCCTAAAACCCCAACACTAACCTTAACCCTAACCCTAAAACTTTAAAGCTATAGCCAGTACAAAAGCACAAATGATGTCATAAATAACAGTGACAAACAAAAAATACACTGCCGATAGTTGTTGTTGACAAACAATGACAGTAATTTTATTCAGCTGAATACACATCTTGATTGGTTGAAATTACTGAAATACGACAACTTTAACAAAATATAGCTTCCAAAATACAGAATTTTTTTAACAACGCCAAGAGTAATAAGATGTTTTATGAGACACATTCTACAAGAGTACGAAGTCTGAAAGTGTTTAGTTACAAAAGATTATTTTTTAAATCTGTCAATCAAAAGGTAAAAATCCCACGTTTCATTTATTAGTTTAGTCTAAAAGAAGATTCAATGCCTATGAAATTTACAGGTTCACTGAAACTGGTGAAGTCTATACAGTTGACATTCAGATTTAACATCTGTAAGTGAACGTCTACATGAAAAATACCAGTGAAGAGTAAATTTCTGATTGTTGGCATTCTGGAGAAAGAAGGTTTAGCCTTAGTGATTTGTGCACAACCTGATAAGTAGTAGGAATGATACAGAGAGGAGAAACAGATGTGCTTTATCAACCTGGGTGGAGATGGTATTCAAAATGTTAATTCAGAGGACAAGCCATAGCAGTAGTGATAGAATGGCAGAGCAAGGAAACATATGTCTGTGAGCCAGAGGTTACAGTTTTTTGATGAGTGAGACTTTGCCTATCAGTCAAGTGGCTTCTTTTGGATGTAGTCTGGAAAGTTTGTGTGTAAAGCAGCAACACAAGCCTGAGTATGGGAGTAGTACTCCATTATTGTTACTACTTGAACTCTGTAGACAATCAACAGCTAATTAGATCTAAGAAACTGTCCGGACCTGAAGAAAAAGACTAGTCTTTGGAAGGGGATCACCAAGATACATTATGAGACCTATCATTTGTTGACTTTGATAGATTTAAGTGTGCATCATCCAAGACTACAGAGGGAAAGGTACAAGACTGTTTCCTTGGTATGAACAGTGATTGTGTTTCTGTGCTCTCTATCAGTGTGTTAATATACATAAAATTTAATCAGCACCTTGGGGGTTAAAGACAAAAATTTATAAATAGCTATTTATTTATCTCTCTAAACTAGCTTAGGTACATTGAATTCAGTTACACCAGATTTCTCTAAAATACCTTTAAGATAACTTCAGTCAATAATAATTTTAATTTTGTGGTTACTGTTACCATAAATTCCTTAAATGTTTGTTATTTACACATACACATAAGATTTAGATATATGTTAAGTGTCATAAATGCCACCATAGAAATTACAAGAAATATATTAACATTAATTACACAAGGACTTGTATGCCAGAATAATTGTCTTATTAACTTATTTCAAAATCAAAAACTCAGTTTTCTTAACCAATCATTTAACCTCTCTGAAATTACAACTCAGTATTTTAGCAATACTCTCAGTTATCAGAATTTTTAGATATAGTTTCTGAGAGATTGCTGAGAACACTCTGTTAACCCCTTAACATTTAAACCAATCATATCTGGCCAAAATATTCTACATGTTTTATGTTCAAACTGCCCAGAATTAGTCTTTCATGCCTATCCTACAATATCATTCTAAAAATAAACAATCACAACATCAAAATCTTGAAGCTACAAGACAATTCATAATTAATTCCAAATAATGTGAATAAATAAACAGTACATTTGACTGACTAATTTGAATACTAAAGGGTTAATGGAACAAATTATATTTATGAAGACTGCTTACAATGAAAGAAATAACAGAAAATGTAACAAGAAAGATTCAGAATACAAAGGAAGAATTTAAAAAAGAAAAGACAAATTTATTAAAATGCAATCTACCACTACAAAATCAGCTTGTTTTAAAACAAATTATTGTTACTTACTTCACCGACTTTGGTTTTAGCTAATTGTACAAGATCATTTTTCAGAGTTTCTATTTTTTCTAAAGATATTCCTTTGACATTTTCAAGTTCAATCTTTGGTATTCTAAAGATGAACAAAAATTATATTTTAAAGACCTATTCACAATCTGTTTTATTAGTAACAGTTAATATAATAATAACATTGCTAAAATAGCAACCAATTAAAATTTGAACAAATCTCAATTCATATTTAATTCCAGACAACTTTTCAGAAAATTTCTGATTAGCTCACATGCAAGTGTATTGAGCTGTTATTATCACTGTCATTTTTCCATCCATTTTTTTTCCATCAAGAAATGAGCTGAATGCATTTAATACATCTTACCATTTACTACTGTCATTGCTATTTGGCATACACAGCAACCTAAACTTTATTGACCTGTACATCCAATAGCATAAACAGGATGCATTTTACTGTGCCACTAGCAGTGGACTGTTTGCAGCAAGACTAAAGAGTCATGCCTAGCCCATATCAGTTACTTGCAGTTATTACTCTTCTGGATGGTTAGCCTGCAGTTGTGGTTTTTGTCTCTCTCAAATGTTAAATTTTTGGCATGTTTTTTCCAGTTAAATATATGCATGTTGCTTAAGCCAACAAGGTTATACTATTCTATATTTTCAAGATAAGGAATTATGTACATAATTTACATTAGTCAAATAAAGGGTTGGGTTCAAAATTCCACCAGAACACCTGATGAAGACTGGAGAGTACATCAGCCGAAACATTGTGATAACAAACAAGATGAGGACAACTGTCCATCCATTGTAAATAATGTATCAACAAAGTAATTTCACACTCAATTGTCTTAAAAAGGCACCAAGATACCACTAAACTAGTGGTTGTCAAACGAGGTCGACATGACCTTTAAGGGTCTATATAAGATTTAGTTTTTAAAATATATGAACAATAAATTGCTTATACGTCTACAATACACAACAATTTTTTTTACAATCATCATCATCCTTTAACATTTGTTTTCCATGCTAACATAGGTGGGACAGTTTAAGTGAGAGAGTTGCACCAGGTTCCAGTCTGATTTGGCTTGGTTTCTACAGCTGGATGCCCTTCCTAGTGCCAACCACTTTATAGTGTGTACTGAGTGCTAGAGGTGGCAAGCTGGAGAGCTGCACCAGGTTCCAATCTGATTTGGCTTGGTTTCTACAGCTGGATGCCCTTCCTAGTGCCAACCACTTTATAGTGTGTACTGAGTGCTAGAGGTGGCAAGCTGGAGAGCTGCACAAGGTTCCAGTCTGATTTGGCTTGGTTTCTACAGCTGGATGCCCTTCCTAGTGCCAACCACTTTATAGTGTGTGCTGAGTGCTAGAGGTGGCAAGCTGGAGAGCTGCACCAGGTTCCAGTCTGATTTGGCTTGGTTTCTACAGCTGGATGCCCTTCCTAGTGCCAACCACTTTATAGTGTGTACTGAGTGCTAGAGGTGGCATGATGGAGAGCTGCACCAGGTTCCAATCTGATTTGGCTTGGTTTCTACAGCTGGATGCCCTTCCTAGTGCCAACCACTTTACAGTATTCTTGGGTGCTTTTAATGTTGCACAATATCATTATATTTAATTATAAAAATATAATAGGATTTTTTAAACATTAAAAGGCTCAGAGGGAATTCATTAGAATAAACTAGGGGTTAAAATAGTCCACATGTAAAAAATATATAGTTGAGAAACACTGCAGTAAGCAGATGGGAGAGTCATTACAGAAATTCTTTTGATTATTGATCTGTTTGATCAAGGTTGACCCAGGGTAAACAGCAACAGGTACTAATGAAGAAGATTTTCATGAAGACATTACTAGCAAATTTTGGGATTTACAAATTTGTTGAGTGAGACAGTTGTTTCTAAATAACAGTTGATGGATAGTAATGAAACATTTTTCTCAATTAAATTAATGAACTATCTTTTCAATTAATGGTATTAATTTCTAACAATTTGTTAAACTGAAATAAATGAATTTCTTGAAATTGAAAGTGTGTGTCGTAAGAAGCTTGCTTCCCAACTACATGGCTCCAGGATCAACCCCAATGTGTGGCACCTCAGGCAAGTGTCTTATTCCATAGCCTTAGGCCTACTAAAGTTAATTTGCTTCAGTCATTAGACTACAGGTTTGTTGGGACACCACCATGGAAAGCTAATGCCGGTGTTGGCTGGGGAGATGAACCTGGATCAACTGCTTGGAAGGTAACCATGCTAACTGTTACATATGTTTATTTTTTTTCCTTAAACCTCACAAGTAGTATATGCAGCCCTCCCGTTGTGACTACCACCTCTTATCTTTATTTTCCATTTCAGGTATTTCCAAAGCACACTATAATTAAACAAGCCATTGAAGGAGCCTCCATAAAGTCATTCCTCCTGCTAGAAATAACAGCCAGTTCTCCTTCAAGATGGGATAAAAAGTGGAACACATTTATTGGTGTTATCTAAGGGAAACTAATAAGGTAAGATGGTCACAGATAGAATGCATTTTATCACAGACCTATTCAATCTCAACTGACCTGGTGCAACACAAAAACAATAGCCGTCATTTAATTCCACCTTAATCACAGCAATTTCATTTATCTCACATTCAATGTATATCTTTATATATAAAAGAGAGGTTGTGTGCTGTCTGCCTCTTACGATTTAGATTCCTAACTACTCCCACATTTTGCGGTGCAGTTTAACCAAAACCGGGTATCTTATAGTCGTGATTCATATCGAGCCCTTCTGGGTATTAGCGCACGTCTATGATGAGTCTATGATTTAGACTCCTAACTACTCCCACATTTTGCAGTGCAGTTTAACCAAAACCGGGTATCTTATAGTCGTGATTCATATCGAGCCCTTCTGGGTATTAGTGCGCGTCTACGATGAGTCTACGATTTAAAAAAAAATTTACCATCAATTTTTCCCATTTTTTTATGCATTTTTGGCATATATAAGGGAAGTAACTCTCTAAAAATTTATTATTAAATCTCAGAACGTAAAATGCTACAGTAACACGCCCCCCCCCCTTTGTGGTTAGCCATATTGAGATGGCTATTATACTTTACATCTCTAAAAATGCTTATATAGTTATTTCCCTTACAAACCCGAGCAACGCCAGGCGATACTGCTAGTTATACTATACAACTAATATACAAACACTCAATACTCAGTCTAAAACATATGGTAATTTTCAGCTCATAACTTGCATCTTTCTCATTCCTTTTTTTACAATAGTTTTAAATAAACCGAATGTGATATATCACATTCGGTTTATTTAAAACTACAGTAAAATTTGGACAGTTTTTTGTTTTGTTTTTCTTTTTGTTTGTTTTTTTGTTTTTTTTTCTAAAAAGAAATGTCATTAACATTATAAACTGGAAGGAGATATTTCTCTGTTTACAAACCTGTATGGATACCCTTCATTATACTGGATTATCATATGAACACGGACATGTTCACACCAATCATCATTATCTCTTTCAGGTCTCAATGACAGTTTAAAATGTGGAAACTGAAATTTAATGAAAAAAAAGCTGATAAAATTTAACAAAATCATTGATATTTTAGCTGAAAAATGCAGATACTTATTTCTTTACTACCCACAAGGGGCTAAACACAGAGAGGACAAACAAGGACAGACAAACAGATTAAGTCGATTACATCGACCCCAGTGCGTAACTGGTACTTAATTTATCGACCCCCAAAAGGATGAAAGGCAAAGTTGACCTCAGCGGAATTTGAACTCAGAAAGTAATAGCAGACGAAAAACCGCTAAGCATTTCGCCCAGCGTGCTAACGTTTCTGCCAGCTCGCATGCTGTTATGATGGAGATATTAAAGTATGACCTTTGTATAATGCTTGCTAAAACCAAGCAATACTGACCACTTATTCAAACCTTTGTTAATCTGAAATAAAGTTACCATTTTTTTTTTTTTTGTTCATTTAAACAAAATTAACAAGCACACATTTGAACAAAAATTTCCATATTTCTGAAAGTCGACAAAAACACAAAATAGACAATATCACCATCCCTAAAATGGCTTAAGTGGAAATTAATTTAAAACATATCAATACACTCATTTCTTCAAAAAACCTGAAACAAGATATCACAATATAGTTTTTATCTAAATAATTTTGGCAGATTTTATTGCTTTAAACATCAAAAGTCAACTTTGGTCTACTCTGCTTAACTTTAGCAAAGTACGCCAAAGTTGTCAAAAGACAATTACCATGAGATGAATAATTACTGGGAATGATACAGTTGAGAGAAAATTATATATATATATATATTATGTATGATGGAAAGATTTTTGGTATTAAATTTGATAAGGGATATAAAGTATGAGAAATACATCAACCATTATCAGAAAACCATTATCAGAAAGACTTGCAAACAAAAATAAGAAATTTTCACAACTCCACTTTGTAAAACGTGATTCATATAACTGTCTTAGTAGAAATAATATTAATTGTTATAAAATGATATGCTGGAACATACTCATGGATATTAGCAACTTGGGACCAAATGTCATCCCCAACATTTCATTGTAAGATAGAACCAAACCTCTCTGCCCTAAGACCCCTTACTTCGCTCCTTAGTTTCATTAAAACAGATTTCCATATGAACACTTGGATCATTTTGATTAAATTAAGTCTGATATCATGAGAATTGGTAAAAGGATTTTAGACAGAATAAGACATAATATTAAAGAACAGGTGAGGTTAAACTTATGGATGAACACTGAAGAAATTACTAGTTGGTTTAGTAATTATGGCAATAGGAACAGCGCCTATCTTTTTTACATTTTTGATACTAATATTTAGTATTACAAGGCAGTAAACTGGCAGAATTGTTAGCACACTGGGCAAAATAATGAGCAGCATTTCATTTGTCTTTACATTCTGAGTTCAAATTCCGCTGAGGCTAAATTTGCCTTTTGTCCTTTTGGGATCAATAAAATAAGTACCAGTCGAACACTGGGGTTGATGTAATCAATTTACCTCCCTCGAAATTGCTGGCCTTGTACCAAAATTTGGACCTAATATTTACTAAACTTCTGTTACTCATAATCCATTGGATAAAGCAACTGAATATAGTAGAATAATAAACTCCAACTGTTGACTTCCAAACAAAAGTAACACTAGAGGCTTGAAAACTATTATTTTCATTGACCAGTAGCACTGGATTAAAAATTTTCCAGTTACTCCCTTTTAAGTAAGGGAGCAAACAACTCAATCAAAGTAACTAACTTCATTATTTTGTACATACCCCACCCAGCTTAAAACCCAATTCCCAAGATTAACTGGTGGCTTATAATGTTATGACCCTTACTTGTATTAATCCAAGCCCACTGTAAGAACAAGGAAAGATTTACATACATGTTTCTAAAAATCTGAGTTTTATCATTACTTCAGAGTTTGATTCAAAACTGTTTAACTTCTAAGAAAGCAAAAAAAAAACCCCCAAAAAAAACCTTACTGCTATATAAATAAAGTATTTAGCCGCCCTGAGAACATAACTAAGAATTTGGTTAAAAATGTCTTCCTTAGAATATATATCAGCTAATAAAAAAAAAAATTATTAAGTGTGTTACTTACTATAGTAATGCTTTCAAAAAGAATGGCACAAAAAGATTTTCTGTCATTCTATCTAATACGACAAAAAAAACCCCAAAAAAACATACTAATCTAAGAATATCAACTGGTACCATCTACTACATAACTTAGCTCTATACTAAGCAAGCACTTTTCCTTAATTATAAAGTACAGCCATATCATGTTGAAAGCACCAATTCTCATCCGATCACCAAAGTTAAGCAACATCAAGCCTAGTTAGTACTTAGATGGGTAACCGCTTAGGAAACCCAGGAGCTGTAAGTGTTCATTTATAGGCATAGGAGTGGCTGTGTGGTAAGTAGCTTGCTTACCAACCACATGGTTCTGGGTTCAGTCCCACTGCATGGCACCTTGGGCAAGTGTCTTCTACTATAGCCTCGGGCCGACCAAAGCCTTGTGAGTGGATTTGGTAGACGGAAACTGAAAGAAGCCCATCGTATATATGTATATATATATGTATGTGTGTGTATATGTTTGTGTGTCTGTGTTTGTCCCTCCAACATCACTTGACAACCGATGCTGGTGTGTTTACTTTCCTGTAACTGAGCAGTTTGGCAAAAGAGACCGATAGAATAAGTACTAGGCTTACAAAGAATAAGTCCTGGGGTCGATTTGCTCGACTAAAGGTAGTGCTCCAGCATGGCCACAGCCAAATGACTGAAACAAGTAAAAGAGTAATAGAACATTTAATGACAACGCGATAAAACTTTCCGACTCTGTAACACCAAACTTCCCACAAAACATCACATAATGCTTAACTAAAAGTAAACAACAATGTTGGTTACAACAGGAATCAAGATTGCAATTCTAATATGCTTAACCATCATCTTCATAATTCTGTTCAGTAAAAGAAACTGTTTATAAATATACTTATAAATCATATATAGGACTAAATGTAAACAATTTTAAGTCTTATTACCATCAGTGTAGTCATTCGTTTAGAGACCTAACTCAGAGATTTATGGAAAACTTGTCAGGAGAAACATTACGTTTATTAGATCGATATGTAATACCCAAATTGTAAATGATAATCCATTTTCCAGTGTAACAGCTTGTCAATTTTTCATGTCCTTTACTGTTTGTTAAACATGTAGCTTACAGAACAGAAGTCAGTGGTTTATAGTAAAATACCAATTTGCTAAAAAGTGATCACTCACTTGCTTTAACATGATGTTTTTTACCGGTCTTTGAAATGTCTTGGAAGAGAAGGTTACATGATGACTACCTTCAGTTCCAAATGGCTACAATTAAAACATCGGATTTGTCTGTCTCAATGATATGGACACATTGATAGCTTTTACTAAATTCCTGCTTCAGTTGATGAAATATATTGGCATGTAAAAAGCACCATCCGAATGTGGCCGTTGCCAGCCTCGTCTGGCCCCCGTGCCGGTGGCACGTAAAAAGCACCATCCAATCGTGACCGTTTGCCAGCCTCGTCTGGCACCTGTGCAGGTGGCACGTAAAAAGCACCCACTACACTCACGGAGTGGTTGGCATTAGGAAGGGCATCCAGCTGTAGAAACACTGCCAGATCAGACTGGGCCTGGCGCAGCCTTCCAGCTTCCCAGACCCCAGTTGAACTGTCCAACCCATGCTAGCATGGAAAACGGACGTTAAACAATGATGATGATGCTGACAACATGAAACTGTCAAATTAAAGTGGCAGACATTGTTATATCCTGAATATAATAAGGTAAAAAAGGGACCAAGAACACCATGAAATGATTTAACCCTTTTATTACAATATTTCTGATGAAATATACAATCTTTGTTACAACTAATTTTGAAAATAATAAAATATTTATTAAAATAACTTACTCAATGTTAATTTTATGCTAATTTATGTTTGGAACATAAACTAACATAAAATTTTGATAGATAGCATAAATTAAGAAAGATCATTTTAGACCAGAATGTTAGTATCATAGAGCCTATGTGGGAGGGGGGGGTCACATGGGTTGGGATCAAAAGGTTCTTGATCCACATCTTGTATGCCTCCAATCATTGTGTGAGCCATTTTTGCTCAATAATTGAATCTATGAGATACTGGAAACAAAGCACATCATTGGACGCTCCAAGGGAAATTCAAGTAAACTGATAAAGGCTTCCTTTACCTTTGATTGTGAAATATTTTTTCGATTGGGGACTTGGTAGAAGGCATTTTGAAAGTTAACTGAACTCCCAATATCAATAGAAGGTAAAGGATACTTATCAAGATGTGTGAACCTGTTTATGGCGTCAGCGTAATTAATAGCTAGATGCCTTTTTATGTGTTTTACTATTTACAATAACAATCTTATTTCCAATGTAACAGCTTGTCAAGAAATATTGGGATCAATTATTCCCTACCTTAAAAACCATTAGATTTCTGTTACTATAAAATTTACCATCTCGAGGAGAATAACAACATGATTTAAGCACTATAGGATGATGTATAAGTAAATAATACTGGAGGATCAATGTATAAGGCAGTGCTTTTCAAACATTTGCTGGAGCGGAACCCCAAGGAAACATTCCACTGGCTCAAGGAACCCCTGTGCAATAATTTAATAGTCTTATGCACACATATCTGCACAGGAGACTTAAAAATTACTGCCGATTTTAGCAGTTTTGTAACTTCTTGCGGAACCCCTGCACTGTACTGGTGGTACCCTAAGGTTCCGCAGAACCCTGGTTGAAAACCACTGGTATAAGGTATTAAATCTACAAATAACTATAAATCACCTCCCTATTTTAAACATTACACTGTCATGAAGCTTCTGAAAGTTCTGGCTCAGAATAATGTCAAAACACAGCTAAAGTACAGATATGTATATATTAGGCAGTTGTTTATTTTGAGGTCCATCATACAAGAGACTACAAACTTGGGAGTAAAGAGCAAAATAGCAGTCATAGAAACAGAGTTTCTCTCAAGCTATAATCTTATTAAGTGACTCTTTTCTAAATCTGGATGGATAAAACTTCCAAAAGTATCACTTTCTATCAGACCATCTACTTTATGTCCCTAGCAAACTAGTTTCACACGTTTCCAATACCATCATCCCAAGTGTTACAGCTTAAGCTGTTGCCAACATTATTTAATTAGCGGAAACAGTTTCATGTTCAGGACACCTGTTCCATAGCTGCTTTGAAACTCGCAGAAAAGACATATAGCATTGATTGCTGCTATTACCAGAATAGAATCTATGCTAATTTTATGAGTTAAAAGTTTGGTCAAATATAAATGGATTAATTGCCAACAGTCATCATCATCGTTTAGCGTCCGCTTTCCATACTAGCATGGGTTGGACGGTTCAACTGGGGTCTGGAAAGCCAGAAGGCTGCACCAGGCCCAGTCTGATCTGGCAGTGTTTCTACGGCTGGATGCCCTTCCTAACACCAACCGCTCCGTGAGTGTAGTGGGTGCTTTTTACGTGCCACCGGCACAGGTGCCAGACGAGGCTGGCAAACGGCCACAGACGGATGGTGCTTTTTACGTGCCACCGGCACAAGGCCAGTCGGGGTGGTGCTGGCAACGGCCACATTCGGATGGTTCTCTTATGTACCACCAGCATTGGTATCACAGCTGCAATTTCCATTGATGTTGATCGATTTTGATTTTGATTTTCACTTGCCTCAACAGGTCTTCAAAAGTAGAGTTTTGTGTCCCAAGAAGGAAAGGTATGCATAAGTGAGCTGGCTACATCCCATGTAGAGGCCACGGGTTATGGTCTCACTTGTCCTGTCGGGTCTTCTCACGCACAGCATACTTCCAAAGAGTGTAACTCGGAATTTCTTTGAGCTTAATCAAGAGCTCTTGCCTGATCAATGATGAACTCCAAGCCATGGATTGACTTGTCAAATGTTCAATTGTGGTCACAGGATGACGGTTCTTAAGTCTTGTAAAGATGCCCTGACAGGCTGCTGCCAAACTACATGGTGGTTATATGTAAAAGCTTTATGGGACGATTTGACAAATTGTGTGTGCAAAACACCATTAGTATTTTCATAAGTAGAGATAGTTTCATATCTTTGATTAACACAAAGTTTATGAGAAATTTCAACAGGTTCAAAATGTCTTGCATTGTAAAGAAATGTTCAAAGGTATTAAACCTAGGTTTCCTTTCTTAGGC
This sequence comes from Octopus sinensis, assembly GCF_006345805.1. Lineage (NCBI taxonomy): Eukaryota > Metazoa > Mollusca > Cephalopoda > Octopoda > Octopodidae > Octopus > Octopus sinensis. The sequence continues at coordinate 31,316,337 of NC_043016.1, read as the reverse complement.
AATCATTCAGAAAGTTGGGCTCGTCAAGTCACTTGAGGTCAAAACACGGTTTTCTATTACAAGCCCAGAGTTACTGAATGTTTATACAAAGTAAATTGTGATGTAATTGGAACATAGCTTATCTGAAGGCTTTATTCAACACAAAAGTGTGAATAACATTGTTACACTTATCTGATGGTACACTTCAATAAACAGATTACTATATTCGTTCAACAAAACTCAACAAAAGTTTGTTAAATCACTATTATTATCTTATATCACTATTATTATCACAAGACAACATGTCACATTTGTCAACAGAGAAAGTGCTAAAAGTGAATTTTGTCTTCCTTTTATAATGGAATAATTAATTCAGTCTCTTGTTTAGTCAGTCCATTTCTAGAATGATTACGAATTTCTTCGCGTTAGCAATTCACTGGTTTAAATGATGTTTTTTACAAAATATATGAAACTTGTTTATTCAATAAAACACATCCGACAAATGATATATATATAAGATGGATTAAATGAATCACTGTAAGTGCTTCTATATGGTCGCTCGAACTACTAGACATGGTAGCCAAAAATTCCTCAAATCACATTCTGCTATAAATAAAGGACATATTGAACAATATTGTCATACAATCAGACGAGATGATCACGTTTTGATCATAGGTCTGCTTGATCAGGAACAGCCTGGGACATCAACTAATAGATGAAAGTGTCTACGAAGTTGATCGACCTGTTACAAAGAACAGTCAAATCTCCCATATATCCTGTCTGAAAAGGGGAAGGACACACACTGGATAACGTAGTCAAGAGTGTGTGTGTGTGTGTGTGTGTGTCAGCGTAAAATACGAGATGGTCGCGACAGGAATGTCAACACAATTAGAATTACTTGAAGCTAAACAAATATTTTTAGCGTTTTATTATTTTTATTTAGCAAATAAAAATAACTATATGGAAAGATAGCACGTCTGTTACTAGAGAGGGGCTAATTATAAAACTCGTTTATCACTGAGATGTTGCATTTTAACATTATGACATTTTAAGGTAAATAAAAAAACTAAAATTGCTTCATAATTCAAAACCACAACAATTAACGAAAGTAAATATAGCTTAATTAATTAATCAAATAGTTTCGAAAATATATGGTCAACTATTACATCTTATTTTGTCTATCATTTAGTAAAAATAAACTTTGAAAATATTGAATAGATTGTAAAAAAAAAATAATTAAGATATTGCAAATAATTCTTTAATAAGTTTGTTCGTGGGTTCTTTTCTTCGTGTTTGTTTTAATTTTCCCTCTGTGGTAGACAAGTGAAATAGTTTAGAAATATATTTGTTAACCAGTTCCTGATCTTGTTCACTCTTTGCACACACAAACACACACATGTATGCATGCACGTATGTTTTTTTTTTGCTGAAACGTGTTTAACCCCAGCTCAGCACCGGATATTCCTGTCTGCGTATATCCATCTAAATTACAACTTGACTACTTGCGTCAATCTTTTTTTCTTTTTTTAATAATCTGAAAGTTGAATATTCTTTCCCAGATATGGTATATTGAACAACATTATCCAATGTGTCGTTTTTAAGACGGGTTTTAGTTGCTATTTCTAGCAATTCAAGCTGTCAAGTAGAGATTCCTTCCGTCAAATTGCAAACCTATACCACTTCGTAATCCTGGTTTCCAAAGTATACAAATTCAACACATTTCCGGTTAGTAACCAACAGCAAATAGATTTTTGTCATGCATTTCAGTTCATTGTTAGTTGTTAACGTTACATGCGAAAAGCCCTCGTGTTCTTTGATAAATATATTACAGAAATATAAACAATCCTTACCCAAGAAGTTTCCTTTTCCAATAACTGGAAATCCTCAGCATAGATTGCCTGTAAAGCTTTCACCTCATCCAGTTGTTTTTCCAAGTTGCCGTCAACATCGTTAATTCCACTAGACATTTTGACCTAAGTTCTCTACCAGTACCTGTAATGTTTATTATTATTACACGTATGTAGTAATAACTGTCATAAGTGCTCCATTAAGAAATAAGTTTCAGGAACTGGAAAAACAACCAGTAATTAGAAATGTTTATGAGTCATATTTTTAATTTAAAATGTGTATGTTTGTAATTATAACAGAAATATTTCCATGCTTAACTTTTTTTCGTTAACTTGGTTATTAAAGGGATGAAAAAAAAGTGTCTTCCGTCAATCACACGTTGAAAAAGGTGGGGTAAAATATGATTCTCTCCCTTACATGAAAAAAAATCAACCAATCAAAAGTTATGAGTTTTTTTTCTTTCTTGTTGTGTTGTTTTTATATTACGATCTTTTTTTATAGGAATTATGTAAATGAATTTTTGACACATACACACGTGTAAGCTATAAAACCAGATTTATAAACAAGAGATAATTATGATAAGAACATTTAGTTTAGACCTGGCTCGTCAGACTTTGGTGCCTGGATGGGGGTGCTTCAGAATATTCTGGGGGGGATTGATTTGTAATAATGCTGAAGTGGAGTAAATCAGAAGGGGCAGTGTCCCTTAGCAACGGGCATGGTTTAGACTTTATCTCTACCCACAAAATTCTAAACTTTAGTACAAGTGCCCTAAATGCCGTCGTATTTTCGTATGCCTTTACCATTCCTTGTTTATAGAGGGGATTCTACTCTGCTCGTGCAGACGACAGCTTATTTAACTTTTATTAACTTTTCCATTACCAACAACTTATTTAGAATAGTGATCGATGCTTATTTTAAATTTGTCTCATTTATTCATATTTTCACATTCATTTTGGGATTTGCTGCTTTACATTTCTCATCCTTAGCATCATCATCAACTCATCTCAGTTTGAGGCCCCGAAAATCTATGCATGATTGCATCACTTTCTTAATTAGGAGTTTTGTCAATTGTCATTGTCAAATATTCTATTTACATTTTACATTTTTTTTGGCGAACGAAACGTTGCCTTTTTTTTTTTCACGAATGTTTCACACTGGATTGGTGAGCTTTGAAAACCATTCTAAATTTAATAAAATATCAAGTTTCAAATTCACGACAGTTAGCGTAATCCGACTTATGGTAGCTGTGGCCATGTAATGTTTTTGTTTACACGACGATAGCATAAAAACAAACGTCACGTGTATGAGAAACACTTTAAGAAATCGAGTATTGCTATCTGGTAAGTGATTCTCTTTGAAACCTGCATATATTAATTAGCTGGAGATTATACGGACATATCCTTGGATTTTGACTTCGGTGTGGTGCACAAAAGGAATTTCGTCCCCAACTTTGTGAGTATACATACGCTTGACATGAAGAAGAAAAAGTTGCGATATAAGACGTTAAGTAGTACTTCATTAACCTTATTTATTCGGAATAAAGTGCAACTTTCGTCTTATCTCCATGAAATTTCAGGAGTGAAAACAGGATGGTTTTTCGACTTTGTGAAAGTAAAAGTGTTTACCTTATCGGAAGCGAAAGTGTTCTTTCTGGATGAAAACAGAACTAGTGTCTTTTGTTCAAATCTAACATAAAATCTTAAGAGATATTTGATTTCGCCGCCGTTGGGACAAAGTCGAATATCAAAAAAGCCTATAATTTAGAAAGAATGTAATTTAATTTGCTGATAATTGCTCTCTTTTCTTATTTCTTTATTGCCCACAAGGGGCTAAACATAGAGGGGACAAACAAGGACAGACAAAGGGATTAAGTCGATTATATTGACCCCAGTGCGTAACTGGTACTTATTTAATCGACATCACTTGACAACCGATGGTGGTGTGTTTATGTCCCCTTAACTTAACAGTTCAGCAAAAGAGACCGATTCCAAAGAATAAGTCCTGGGGTCAATTTGCTCAACTAAAGGCAGTGCTCCAGCATAGCCGCAGTCAAATGACTGAAACAAGTAAAAGAGTAAAGAGAGTAATTACATGTCTGTGGTACTGGAGCACTGGAGCTGCAGCCTCTGATTGCAGAGAAGTAGCAGGTCAACCTAGAGAGATTCCCTGATCTCCAAGCTGTACATCCTGTCAGAGATTCTTTGGAGGAACCCCTTTTGGCCACTTGTATTCACAATCATACTCTTTCAGACGTAAGCCAACGTTCATGATCATAGCACTGTGCTGGCTAAATACTATAAAACATCCCGTGTAGATAGACATCCATCGGTCTCAAAAGACCATGGATCTGCACCTGGAGAACTCTTTGTCAGCTACTGATGGTGGTGCAGCTTCTGCTGTGGCTGTACAGGTCCACACATGTGTGACAGTCTTGCAGCGATTGCATTTGAAGAAGCTCTCCACCATTGCTACAGACTTTTCCTTTTTTCAAGTGTACTTTTCTTCAGTGGAAAGTTTCAATTTCTCTTCTCGCTCCATCCCCTTGCATAGCGCTTGTCTTCAGTGTAGGCAGTCATTTGCGACTTCCTCCCATTTTAAGACATCCAGATCTGTAGACTGCATATCTCTCTTGCAGAAGTCCTTGAAATGAATACAAGATTGATTATATTAATAATTAACATGAGGAAAACATGGCTATTAATTAACAGAAGAGAGTGAGGGAAAAAGTGATTAACAGCTAACAAATTAGTTTTCTTCTAAAATATTGTCCTTTTCACCATATTTGACTTTGCCACAATTGCAATGAGGATATGAAGCTCTATAAGGACCTACTTATGATGGATTTGAACAATTATTTTTTTGAGAATCTTGAAACATCATTTGCAATAAATAAATAGGTGATCTTTCATTTCATGATCATAAAAGTGAAACCCACTGAAGTCTGCAGAGATCATTGTTTGTTTGTTTGTTCCTTCTCAAACCAAAGATCTCACATTACAACAATGTGTATATATATATATATATATAGGTGCAGGAGTGGCTGTGTGGTAAGTAGCTAAGCGCTGTAGTGGCTATGGTTCCGGGTTCAGTCCCACTGCATGGCACCTTAGGCAAGTGTCTTCTACTATAGCCTTGGGCCGAGCAAAGCCTTGTGAGTGGATTTGGTAGACGGAAACTGAAAGAAGCCCGTTGTATATATGTATATATATGTATATATATATATATATATATATATATATATATATATATATATGTGTGTGTGTGTATATGTTTGTGTGTCTGTATTTGTCCCCCCAACATCACATGACAACCAAAGGTGGTGTGTTTACGTCCCCATAACTTAGCAGTTCAGGATAAGAGACTGATAGTATAAGTACTAGGCTTCCAAAGAATAAGTCCTGGGGTTGATTTGCCTGACTAAGTCAGTGCTCCAGCATGGCTACAGTCAAATGCCTGAAACAAGTAAAAGAGTATAGGTGCAGGTATGGCTGTGTGGTAAGAAGCTTACTTCCCAACCATGTGGTTCCGGGTTCAGTCCTACTTGTATGGCACCTTATGCAAGTGTCTTCTACTATAACATTGGGCCAACCAAAGCCTTGTGAGTGGATTTGATAGATGGAATTGGAAAAAAAGCTCATTGTATATATATATGTATATGTGCCTGTGTTTGTACCTCCCATCATCACTTGACAACCAGTGTTGGTGTTTTTACATCCCTGTAACTTAGCAGTTTGGCAAAAGAGACCAATAGAATAAGTACCAGGCTTAAAAATAAGTTTTGGGATTGATTCATTCAATTAAAAATTTAAGACGGTGCCCCAGCATGGCCACAGTCTAATGACAAACAAGTAAAAGATAAAAGATATATATATATATATAAAATTATAATTTAGGGTATCTAAGAGATACCACAATGCTGGAAATAGCAGCCAAAACTTGACTCTAAAACCACATTAAATGTTCATAGAGTTTTAGAGTCAAGTTTTATACTGCTATTTTCAGCATAGATACCCTAAATTATAATTTTAATAATAATTATTACCTTTGAAGGTTTTTATTCCCATGCTGGCCACCTGATAAGATTGGTATTTAAATATCAATCTTATCCTTATATATATATATATATATATATAAAATTAAATAAGAGTAGAAATTGATATTAATCAATTAAAATCAATTAAAACCAGTGGGTTAGCATATTTTTAACAAATCCAAAGATTAAAAATTTTGTATATAATACAATATATATATATATATATATATATATACATGTACATATACATACACACAAACACACATGCATACTTAATATGATGGGCTTTCAGTTTCTGTGGACACTCATCACAAGAAAATTGTTGAAGACAATGTTGCACTCGACATCAACAAAGCATTCAACCATGTCTGACACAAATATTCTGGCAAAAGTGTTTCCACCTATGAACTCCATCTGTCTCACATCTCTTGGTCAGTGACTTTCCAGTAGATGGCACTATTGCTTTGTATGCTGATGGAGTTCTTTCTGTCACCTCTAGCATGCCCCTAGGATCAGTTTTGTCCCCTGATTTTTCGTCCTCACTAAGTCCAGTCTTTCTTCCCTAGAATGTCAACCTTCTGGACTTCCTAGTATTTGTGTGTGTTTCTTGTAAGTGTCAAATCAGTGCTGTTATATGGCTGTGAAGTAAGAACGCTGACAAAGAAATTATCAAATGGGTTAAATGGATGCTACACAAGGATACTGCGAATGGCCCTAAATGTGACATTCCAGCAACATATGACAAACGAATACCTTTATGGAAACTTGCTGATAGTTAATAAGAAGATCAGACGAAGATGGCTGTGACTATGTGGTCACTGCGTGTGCCACCCTGAGCTGGAAGCATTCAAATTGGTCTTGTGGAACCCACTTCATGATGATGTAAGAAGAGGAAAACGTCATCAAACTTACATCAACAGCTTGATTGCAGACACTGGCCTAGAATGTATCCAGGATCTCAAAGCAGTGATGATGAATCGAGATGTGGCAGGTAGACTTTGTTGCTGCCAGGGTGGGAACCCAGCCATAATAATGATATTCATTTCTACTAAAGGCACAAGGCCTGAAATTTATCGGGGAGGGGACTAGTCGATTACATCAACCTCAGTGAATCACTGGTACATAATTTATCAGCCCTGGAAATAAGGACATTAACCTATTAACCTTGCTGATACTACAGTATTGAAGAGACTTCAAAAATGATGAGCACAACTCCTTCCCTCAGACCATTCCAATGAGAAAAATGGTTTTATTTGGCCAACACTTTGTGAATGAGATTTATTTGGTAGAAACAGTTCAGCAGCCCTTCATATGTCTGTGTGCATGTTTTAGTGTCTTTATTTACTTATACACAGGTCTAAAACCTTGACTATATATTGTATCCCCTTATGTTACATAACTTAGCAGTCCAACAAATATATATCAATAAAATAAGTACTGGACTAATGCAAATAGTTTGATATGATTACCTATAACTGTTGAAGCCACGGCTCAGCAGGGAACAGTTCTATAGCTGAAACCAATAAAAGGATATAGATGTGCAGCAGGCAGTTTACCATGCCATCAGATACAGTTTTGGTGACAGGCATGGCTGTGTGGTAAGAAGTCTGCTTCATGACTACATTGACCTCCTGGAATCTGTCCAGAGACGTGCAACCAAATGCATACCCTCCATCAGACACCTACCATATTCTGAGCGCCTTGTTTCCCTGGGCATGGATTCACTGAAGCTCCGGCGTCTGGCGACGGACTTGGTAAACACCCACAAAGTTATCAACCACCTCACCAACAACAACACTGAACACATTTTTGATCTCCATGTGTCTAACATACGTGGACATGCCTACAAAGTCAGAAAACAACACAGCTACCATGACTTTCGGAAACATTTTTTCACGCTCAGAGTTGCTGAAGCATGGAATAAACTGCCTGCGTCAGTTGTTGACTGCCATGACACTGCATCCTTTAAGGCCCTCATGCTTTCCGAAATCCGCCGAAACTACACCTGATTATATATACACTTTAGATGAGTTGTAGTGCACCTGAGCACTGTACACAATTATTATTATTATTATTACATGTTTCTGGGTTCAGTCCCAATGCATGGCACTTTGTGCGAGTGTCTTCTACTGTAGCCCTGGGCCAACTAAAGCCTTGTGAGTGGATTTGGTAGACAGAAGCTGAAAGAATCCCATCGTATACATACATACACACACACACACACATACACACACACACACACACACACACACACATATGCATATATATATATACATACAGAGGTGGGCAATTAGCTGACAATTCTCACACTGAAAGATCAAAATGAAATACCAGAAAACTGGCTCGCAGCACATTTTTTATTTCCACCTATCAAAGGACTGACCCTGTTGGTATATACATGTATGTTGTTGTTGTTAAGACTATCACTTTCACCAAGTGGGAATGGTAATGTTTTGTGTGTTATGGTATTTTTGCAATCGTTTCGCTTATACAAAATGTCAGGATTTTCCCTTTTAATTAGAGAGTTGTCACAATTCCAGCTGACTTTTTATTGGCCAACCCAATGAAAAAGTCACTTCTCTTGCTCACTCATTCTCTCACCTCGCTATGACACACTCCCCCTCTCTCACGCTCTCGCTCTCTCTCTCTTTCTCATGTTTTTTGTAACTTAAACTACACTAATGAAGAGAATGTTTTCACTGAAACACCATATTGCTGAAAAAAAAACCCATTTGATTACGCAGAGGGATTGGTACTGTGAGACACAGTAAGCTGAGGTCATCTTATACTTACATACACACCCACATGCATATTTAGCATCAGTCACACTGTATATGATGTATGCATGTTTGCACACACACACACACACAAAGAATTTGTCTTTTGGTAAGATAGATCTTGACAAACAGGATGACATTTCTTACAACTATCTTATTTTTCTGTGTAGAATTCATAATCTGTAGACCATTGCAACTGATATTTGTGAAAAGAACATTATTTGAATACTTCAATCTTTGTATACTGATCAAACATTTATAATTTTCCGCTGGATGTATAATGTCAGTGTGCATACACAACAGAGAGTAAGCGCCCTGAGAGAAAAGGTGGACATAAGAAGCATCAGATGTGGCGTACAAGAGAGATGACTGTGCTGAGATGGTTATGTGTTACGTATGGATGAGCACAGCTGTGTGAAGAAGTGTCACACCCTAACAGTGGAAGGAACCTGTGAAAGAGATAGACCCAGGGATGAGGTGGTGAAACATGACCTTCAAACATTGGGCCTCATAGAGGCAATGATGAAAGACCATAACCTTTGAGATATGTTGTGATTGAGAATACCCGGCAAGTAAAGTGAGATCACAACCATGGCTGATGCCAGTGTTGCATAACCAACCCATTCAAAAGTACCCTTAAAGCGTCGGGTGATATGATGATCTTGAGAAGACCTGTTAAGTCAGGTGAAATTGAAATCAAAATTGTAGTCGTGGCCAATTCCACCTGACTGGCACCCATACTGGTGGCACATAATAAGCACTATTCAAGCATGGGTCGATGCTAGTGCTGCCTGACTGGCTTGCTGTGGGACATAAAAAGACACCATCTGAATGTGGTCGATGCCAGTGTTCCCTGACAGGCTCCTGTGCCAGTGACACATAAAAAGCATCATCCAAATGTGGTCGATGCGTGTGCCCCATGACTGGTTCCTGTGCCAGTGATATGTAAAAAGTACCATCGGAACGTGGTTGATGCTAGTGCCCCCTGACTGGCTCGCATGCCGGTGACACATAAAAAGCACCCACTACACTCGTGGAGTTGTTGGTGTTAGGAAGGGCATCCTGCTGTAGAAACCTTGCCAGTTGAGATTGGAGCCTGGTGCAGCCTATTGGCTTGCCAGTCCTCAGTCAAACCGTTCAACCCATGTTAGCATGGAAAGCAGACGTTAAACGATGATGATGATGATGAATATGTTCTTTCCAAATGTGTCTACACTGAGGAATGACTGTTTTTGCTGTTCCAATATTTTTCATTACTGAACTTGCTGTACTCTTTCAGTATTAAGTATATTGATTTAAATTTCATTGTAATCCAACAGTTTTGTTAGTATGATTTGGTAATGGAGATAATTCTTGTCTTATCTCCTTGTTGAATCCTTTTGTGCCTTTTTATTTGAATCTCCATTCATTCAAACACTAAAATTAATTAACTTTAATGAGATGATATGATGTTTCTGACACTAAAAATGTCTATAATTAAAGCCAGAAAAAGTATTCAATAATTGAGAAAAAGAAAATATTTTACTTTTTCCAATAATTCTGTGAAGTATATGCTTTACAGATGAGAATATTAAACTGGAGCATGTCAGTTGCCTTATTTATATATTGTATATCGCATTTCATGAAGAATGGTGTCATTGGTTTCAAATTATCTTCATCATCCTAAGGTGGTGAGCAGTGTCTTAACAATCACAGATAAATCCCAGAGAGGCACAACATTACATCCTTGGTCAGCTATATATTGCATTTAAATCAGGACGGTATGCCATACATAATTAAATGGAAGCTCCAAGAACAAGCTGTACTGTACCTAAATGAAAGCAAATGATCTAAACTTTGCTTGGCTGAGACTGGAACAATGCTGAGAATTCACTTGACCTAGGTTCCTTCTTAAACTTCAAAAAAGAGACTTCTAGTTGGTGCCCTCGTCAGAGGAAATTCATGTTGAAAATGTGGAATTCCCTACTTACTAACTAGTGAAAAGTAATTGTCCTTAAGCTGACCCTTTTCAGATGTAACTGGAACCAATCTAAGATATAATTCCATCCTGCACAGAAGTGTTGTCGAACATTAGTATTTTCTTTTGGGGTTTTTTATGATGGTGCTTCCTTTTGTGGGTGTTAGGACCCAGCATAAAGGCAATACAGACCTTAAACCCTTTGGCTGCCTAAACCTCATTGTAATAGTGGGCTGCAGCATTGAAAATCTCTTTACTCAGGGATAGGTTCAAAATCCCATTACTGACACCCTTCTCTAGGTTTTTGAACATAATAGTTAGGTGACAGGATGCTGTGTTAATGTATGACAACCTTTTGTTTGGTTTGCAGTGGGGCCCGTATGAAGAGGTACCAAGGTTTAGCATAACATTTATAAAGTTAACAATGGTAAGATTGGTATCAATTGTCTTAAAACAAGAGAGCTAAGGGTGCAAATTGGGTCCTTACTCAGCCTATCTAGGATATGCCCATTTGTACCTCTAGAGATGGCTAAAGGGTTTTCTCTGTGTAGACCAAAAAGGACTGGTGGGAACCCCTTTGTTAAGGTGTTCAGTGTATAAAATCCTATGAGGTTACAGATATCCATGCTGTCAAATACTCCCATCATCACATCAAACCAGCATACTGGGTCAGTTTGTTTGACCTAGACCAAACATTTATGTATTATTATATCTATATTTCTGTTACTAACATTAGTAAAATTCCAAACAAACATAAGAGCCTTAACTAGTAACCCTTTCAATATAGACAGATAAAAATCTACTATATCAAATTGAATGAATCTTATCCTGCCTCTACTCTGGTTAGCTTTAAACCATAAAATAACTTCATTGGTATTATGCCGTAAGGAGAGGTTGGATACCTTCTTTATGTCAGCATTGATCTGTCTCAGTATATGCTCATTTGCCAGCGCAATTTCTGATTTAGATGGATTTTTGTGTGATGTTATTCTCTAAAAGCCTATATGTGCAGGTGTTTGCTCTATATAGGCTTTTTGTTTTGTCAGAGAATAGTAAAGCCCCATCCAAATTTTTTAGTAGACGTATATTAGAAAAAGGCCTGCACTGAAAAGAGCTGGAGGGCTTACTGAATTTCATTTTGGCAATGATGCTCAGTAAGATGGGCTTCTTTCAGTTTCCTCTACCAAATCCACTCACAAGGCTTTGATCATCCAGGGTCTAAGAGGTTCAGCTGAAAAGTTTATAGGCCGACCAACATACTCTCATGGAATATGACCAAATAAGGTTTATTTTTCAACATTGCCCTCCTTGTGGTCCACATACTTCTTCCACCAGTATTGCAGTGCTTGGATCCCATTGGGGAAGAAGCTTTCATCCTGTTGGTCAAAAAAGCCATCAACAGCAGATATGACTTGACCATCACTATGATGAATTTTTAGTGAAAGGAATCAAAAGCCTGGTCAGCACGGCCACAGTCTAATGACTGAAACAATTAAAAGACTGAAGATAAAAGATTAATATGACATAGGCACAGGTGTGACTGTGTGGTAAGAAGCTTGCTTCCCAGTCACATGATTTCGGGTTCAGTTCCACTGCATGGCATCTTGGGCAAGTGTCTTCTACTACAGCCTCGAGTCATCCAAAGCCATGTAGGTGGATTTAGTAGACGGAAACTGGAAGAAGCCTGTTATGTGTGTGTGTGTGTGTGTGTCTGTCTGTTTTTGTCCTATCATCACTGCTTGACAACTGGTGTTGGTCTGTTTATGTCCCCATAACTTAGCTGTTCAGCAAAAAGAGACCGATACAATAAGGACCAGGCTTAAAAAGTAAGTCTTGGAGTCAATTTATTTGACTAAAAAGGCAGTGATCCAGCATGGCCACAGTGAAATGACTGAAACAAGTAAGAATAAAAGAATAAGACTGATAATCAGTATGGTTACTTGAATAGTTGGAAAACAAAATCACTTCTTGAAATTACTCACTACCCTTAGTAAAGAACATTTCGAAAAAAAGTTTGTATTCCATGTTTTCGTATTTCATGTTGCTTACGTTCTGTGGTGTCCTGTGCCCATATATGTATGTATATTTACATATATATATATATGCATGTACATATATGTATGCATATATATTTATACATTATTTATATTATATATATATATTTATATTACTAGCAGTATCGCCCGGTGTTGCTCAGGTTTGTTTCGACCCTTTAGAATTGGAATTTTTGAAAAGTAAAAATTTTGCAATATGTAGCTTGTTATTCTCTTTAAGTGAACATTTTTCTGGTTGAAATACACCGAAAAATGGTGACACAGCAGTCAAAAAATCGTAAAAAAATAGGGATTTTCATAGAAAAAAAAGCACCTTTTTGATGTAAATAATTTTTGGTGTTAACATGGTCCGATTTGAAATTTTTCTTCTACGGAAGGAAGAGCAAGCCTTCTATCATACTCTCAATTTTGGTCAACTTGCACCACAGGGTCTCGGAGGAGATAGTGTTAGTTGAAGGCTACCAAACCTGCCATACACAGACAACTTCAGCTTTATATATATAGAGATTTATATTATACACACACATACATATATATTTATATATATATATGTATATGTATGTTTACATCAGATATAAGAGCCCCAACAGGCATGAAAACTGCAAAACAATTTAAACAGCCACAACAGACATACTAATCAATTGTTCTTTACTTCTTTAGTTAGTTTATTTATAGCCTTTGCAGTGAAGACTATACTGGAGTATTACCTTGAGTATATGAAAAAGATAGCATGCAAACCAACATTATTGATGTCTCCTTTGATATCAGTTATTCTCAAAGTAACAAATGCCAGCACCATTGCCCCTACTACCCTCACCACCAAAATACAATGGAAACATTTTGCCCCACCACACCCCACCCCCATTTTTTATTCAGGAGAAGGTAAAATATAAAGTTCACACCATTTAATTACTTCGTTGCTATCATGGGTTGGACAAGTTCAAAACTGTCATTGCAGTTTGTCCATCCCATTTTTTAATCCTGTCATATCATCCCACCCACCAATGAGAAACACAGCAATTACTCCACAAATTATGGAAGAACAGTACACTTGATTATATTAACACTTGAACTCGACCAGTGAAGGCACATGGCTTAATGGTTAGGGTATTTGATTCATGATTGTAACGGCATGAAATTGATATCCAGCAGTGTACTGTGTCACTGAGCGAGGCACTTTATTCCACTCAGCTGGTTAAAATGAGTAATACCTATATTTCAAACGGTTGGCCTTGTCACATTCTGTGCCATGCTGAATTTCCCTGAGAACTATGTTAAGCATGCATATATCTTTGGAGTGCTCAACCTCTTGCATGTTCATTTCACAAGCAGGTTGTTCAATTGAAGGGATCAGCTAGAAAACTCATTGTTGTAACCAACAGAGTGACAGTTTAGTTTAGAGAACTTGAACAATATTAATTTTTATCAACAACCACTACTCAAGAAGGATGAAAAGCAAATTGAAATTCAGCTGGATTTTAACTCAGGATTTTTAAAAATAATTAAAGAGCTCAAAGAACATTGTCCTTTGCTCTTCTGATTATAAACTATTTTGAAACTTACATTGTTTTATTTTATAATAGTATTATTTAAGCTAAAACAAAGGTTGTGAATTGGCGAAATTGTTAGCATATTGGACAAAATGCTAAGTGGTATTTCAGTTTTGAAATATTTTACTTCACCTTTCATTCTTTCAAGGTCGATGAAATAACTACAAATCAAGAACTAGGGTTGATGTAATTGACTAGCTCCCTCCCCACAAATTTTAGTCTAAGGTCACTTGTTGTAGCCTGATGTTAGGTTGTTCTTCTTTTCCAACAAAAATAGTAATAATAATCCAGTCTTAACACTTAATTCTGAAAAGAAGACTAGTAAGACTTCTTTTAGCTATGAGTACCAAATACACATAATATATGCCTGTGTAAAAACAAAATTGATTATACTTTAGAAAATCAGTGTTTAAGGAAAATATAGTGTATCAATGTAAGGTATTGCAGGGGATAATAAATATTATTACATAGGCGTAGGAGTGGCTGTGTGGTAACTTGCTTACGAAACACATGGTTCCGGGTTCAGTCCCACTGCGTGGCACCTTGGGCAAGTGTCTTCTGCTATAGCCTCAGGCTGACCAAAGCCTTGTGAGTGGATTTGGTAGATGGAAACTGAAAGAAGCCCATCGTATATATGTGTGTGTGCGTATATATATATATATATATATATATATATATTTATGTGTGTGTATATGTTTGTGTGTTTATCCTCCCAACATCGCTTGACAACCGATGCTGGTGTGTTTATGTCCCTGTAACTTAGCGGTTCGGCAAAAGAGACCTATAGAATAAGTACTAGGCTTACAAAGAATAAGTCTTGTGGTCGATTTGCTTGACTAAAGGCGGTGCTCCAGTATGGTCACAGTCAAATGACTGAAACAAGTAAAAGTAAAGAGAGAGTAGGCTCATCTGCTACAACTTGGAAATCTAGATTTCATAATCATTCTCTTTCATTTGAGTATAGTAGAAAATGAAATTCTACAAATTTTAGTAAATACATTTAGGATTTAAAAGATAGGAACGTTAAGTATGATTTAAAGTGGTCCATTATTAGTTATGTACCATAGTACAATTTTGGGAGTGTATGGGAAAACACACTAACAAACATAGATGTGTTATGCGACCTTTCGGCAATCTGTACACCACCCCAAAAACGCTACACATTCCATTTCTATAAGAACACCAACCTTAAAAATACACACATTTCACACATTTTTTCCAGAAAAATCTTGTCGCCTTGCAACACCTCAAGAGATAGTTTTTGGTACCAAGGGACATAACTCTTAGCTTAACCTTAGCTCGGTTCATTTCATCATCTTTTTCACAGCAACCAAAAACTGGATGTGTCCGTTCTCCTAAATAATAGAGAGCAGTCGCCATATTTCATTCCATAAGGGCCATCTCTGAAGAGTACAGGATTACATGATCAGGACTATTACTTAACACACCATTGAACCCCAAATGTGAAATCGATCAGTAAAATTAGCCACATAATGGATATATAATACTGTACACTTTGATTAATATACATATATATATATATATATATGTGTGTGTGTGTATGTATATATATGTGTGCGTGTGCATATATATATATATATGTGTATGTATATATATATATATATACATACACACACACACACAAATAAAATTATGGAATAAATACGATTCTGTTGAATTAGGTACTTAAGTTCAGGCATCATGTCAGTCCTGTATTGTCTGCACAGCTCAGGCATGTAATTCTTTTATTCTCTAGTTCTGATGAAAAATTTGCTAAAAAATTATAATGATGGTTCAGCCAGATGAGTAGTGGAGCTTGATCCACGAACCATCTAATTTTCTCTCATTAACCTCTTGTATGTTGAAAACCTATATGGTCTTATGCATCCAAAGAAGGCAGTATATTTCAAATGCTTGCATTGATTGATTAAATGGAGCTGCCTGAAACGGCCGTAATGCACTTATACCTTGATATTCTTGTTACTTATTTGCTTTTTATATAAAATTATGCGTATATAACAGTATTTATATACAAGTGCGCAGGAGTGGCTGTGTGGTAAGGAGCTTGCTTACCACCCACATAGTTCTGGGTTCAGTCCCACTGCATAGCACCTTGGGCAAGTGTCTTCTACTATAGCCTCGGGCCACCCAAAGCCTAGTGAGTGGATCTGGTAGACAGAAACTGAAAGAAGTCTGTCGTATATATGTATATATATATATATATATATATATGTGTGTGTTTGTGTGTCTGTGCTTGTCCCCCCCAACATCACTTAACAACCGATGATGGTGCGTTTACATCCCCGTAACTTAGCGGTTCAGCATAAGAAACTGATGGAATAAGTACTAGGCTTCCAAAGAATAAGTCCTGGGGTCGATTTGCTCAACTAAAGGTGATGCTCCACAGCATGGCCAAAGTCAAATGACTGAAACAAGTAAAAGAGAAAAGAGCGAAATATCATCATCATCATCATCATCATTTAACGTCCGCTTTCCATGCTAGCATGGGTTGGACGGTTCAACTGGGGTCTGGGGAGCCCGAAGGCTGCACCAGGCCAGTCAGATCTGGCAGTGTTTCTACAGCTGGATGCCCTTCCTAACGCCAACCACTCCGAGAGTGTAGTGGGTGATTTTATGTCCCACCGACACAGGTGCCAGACGAGGCTGGCGAACGGCCACGCTCGGATGGTATTTTTATGTGCCACCGACACAGGTGCCAGACGAGGCTGGCGAACGGCCACGCTCGGATGGTGGTGTTTTTATGTGCCACCGACACAGGTGCCAGACAAGGCTGGCGAACGGCCACGCTCGGATGGTGTTTTTATGTGCCACCGACACAGGTGCCAGACGAGGCTGGCGAACGGCCACGCTCGGATGGTGTTTTTATGTGCC
>NC_043016.1:31289244-31294244 GCF_006345805.1 Octopus sinensis | reverse complement strand
AATTTTCTCAAGAAAGCCAAGAGAAAAAAATGTTTTATTTTGACACATTCTACCAGTATACGAAGTTTTAAAGTGTTTAGTTAACTAGAAATGTCTGCCGTTCTACTCTAGGCACAAGGCCGGAAATTTTGGG
Organism: Octopus sinensis; assembly: GCF_006345805.1. Taxonomy (NCBI): domain Eukaryota; kingdom Metazoa; phylum Mollusca; class Cephalopoda; order Octopoda; family Octopodidae; genus Octopus; species Octopus sinensis. The sequence goes on along the minus strand of NC_043016.1, from coordinate 31,294,111 downwards.
GAAGGGGACCAGTCGATTAGATTGAACCCAGTACGCAACTGGTACTTAATTTATCGACCCCCAAAAGGATGAAAGGCAAAGTCGACCTCGGTGGAATTTGAACTCAGAACGTAAAGACAGACGAAATACCTGTTTCTTTATTACCCACAAGGGGCTAAACATAGAGAGGACAAACAAGGACAGACATAGGTATTAAGTCGATTACATCGGCCCCAGTGCGTAACTGGTACTTATTTAATCGACCCCGAAAGGATGAAAAGCAAAGTCGACCTCGGCGGAATTTGAACTCAGAACGTAACGGCAGACGAAATACCGCTAAACATTTCGCCCGGCGTGCTAACGTTTCTTATTTCTTTATTGCCCACAAGAGGCTAAACATAGAGGGGACAAACAAGGACAGACATAGGTATTAAGTCGATTACATCGACCCCAGTGCGTAACTGGTACTTAATTTATCGACCCCGAAAGGATGAAAGGCAAAGTTGACCTCGGCGGAATTTGAACTCAGAACGTAACGGCAGACGAAATACAGCTAAGCATTTCGCCCAGCGTGCTAATGTTTCTGCCGGTTCGCCACCTTGGATAATAAGTCTGTACTTTTCCCTTATTTTGCATGTCAATTTTGGAGACCCTGTAATCTTTGGATTATCTCCCCTCCTCAATTGAAGCTGATCTTGATTACCATTTAGCAATTCTAGCTAGAAATAATTTCAATAAATCAGGAACTTTGTATGGTTTTTTTTCTAAATCTGTATTTGTCGATATATTTATGTATATTCTATGAGAAATACAGAGTAACAGTTTGTGACGATTGAGGATACAATATTTTTTCTCGTATCCAATATGTTTTTATTTTATATCTCGTTTACACTCGTTTTCATTTATCTATCTACGCTAATTACACAGAGAAAAAGATAGTAAGCGTGCCTTTGTGTGTGTGTATGTGAGAGAGGGAGAGAGAGAGAAAGAAAGAGAAATTGGAAAAGGAGTAGTGAAGAAGAAAGAGAAATAAATAGTAAGATAAAGGGTGAAAGTGAGAGGGATGATAGAAACGAATGAGGAAGGCTTGAGAGAAAGAGAGAAAAAGAGAGAGTGGGGAGGAGGAGGAGGAAAGAAAGCGTGAAAAGAGTAGCAGAAGACTAGAGACAATGAGAAGGAGAAATAAGATACAGGATGAAAGCAAGAGGGATGTTAAGAGATGGATGCAAGAGTGAGTGTTAGAGGAATAGTTATAGTGAAGGAATAAGAGAAAGATAGAGAGAGAGAGAGAGAGAGAGAAAGAAGTCGTAATAAGTAAGCGTGACAGTACCACTATCTCTCCTCTTAATGAAACATATATATCTATACAGGTGGCGTGCTTATCGTAGCAGAAGCACCAATGTCTCACACTAGTAAGCTGGTTGTGAGTTTTTGTCACAGATCATTTGACGGACCTTTAGTTCTAAAGTGACCTTAGAGCGATTTCTGTTTTCTTCTTTTGTCTTCATTCTTCCCTTTTTATCCCCTCTTCATTTCTCGAGACCCTATTAATTAAATCGTCTCGCCAAGAGGGGGGAAAGAGTGAGGAAGACAGAAAGAGAGAGAGAGATAGGGAGGGAGGGAAAGTGTGTGAATGTGTGCTTGAGCGTGAGAGGGAGAGAAAGAAAGAAAGAGATTGAAGATCAACATCACAAGCAAGAACAGCAGACTGACAACTGTTGGTGAGTAAAAAGGCAATAAAAAAAAATTGTTGCTATTTTTTTTAATTTCGTAAATTGACATTTGTAGAGCAGTAGATTGATTTGCTTTTGTTTTCGTCTTTTTTTTGTTTTATATAACTCATACTTTTATATATATATATATATATATATATATGACGATTTGTCTAATTCCCACACGGAAGACAACACAAACACTACGAGACAATACTGAACGATACGAACCATGTGATCGCTCGATATCCTAGTTACAGTGGTCAAATTTTTCAAATCGTAGCTTACCTTCAGCGAAAGAGAAGGACATGTTGCATAATGAAATCGTATAAATTAAATGCGATTGCAATGGCTGAAATGCTTTCGATAATGGGTTTCTTTGACCAGGGCTAAACCTTGACTGGTGCTAAACAACAATGCACGTTACAAAATTAACCGGAGTCAGTGATCCGAATCAAATCGAAATTCTCTTAGTGAATGATCATATGAATATATACAAAATATATGTGCATGCACCATAAAATGATCGCAATTACAAACCTAGGAAATAAAGCCACATTTGTGAAAAAGTATAACGTATGAAATAAGACTGGGTACAGAATCGTGACTATTTTATTGATTTTTGATGGATAAAAAACAAAGTCTTTATCTTCTATAATTAAGTAAACGGGAAATGTCCTGAATGACTTAACAAAAAAGATAAAAATGTCACTGAATGTTCTTAGAAAAAGAAAACAAAAACCTAGTGGTAATTCTTAACAACTCTGAAATTAAAGGGGAGGTAATCTCGTACTCTCAAGAAATTTATCACTGGAAGCTAATTTACATGCTTTAATTAAATCCAATCTTTGTCAGTAGAAACATGTTTTAGTTTATTAGCCCTCATCAGCATACTTATAACCTAACCAGTATACTTTTAGGGAGTGCTATAATAATTTATATGTATAATCTGTATATGTTTAAAATTTATATGTATAATCTGTATATGTTTAAAATCATCATTACTATAAATAGACTGGTGAAACTGACAAACAATATTTGGTAGCCTTCAATTTTCTGATATCAAATATCATTCTTGTTGACTTTTTCTTTCTTCTCTCTAGAATTGATGAATATGTCATCTAAATAAGTTACACTTTCTCCTTCCCTCCATCCAAATTTGAATCCTTGTATTAAAGTGTTTTTGCTGTTTAGCTGCAGGTTAGCTTTTAATGATTGAGAAGTTATGAGGCCAAAGATGTTCTGTGGCTGTTCTGATTTCTTTGTAAGTTTTTGACAAGATTAAGATTTTTTCCTAACTCTTTTGATGCCAACCTGCTCAAAACTGCACTCGGTAAAACTTCCATTTCAATTTAAATTCCAGACGGGAGGTTAATAATGCCTAAGTTGTTCTACTAAATCCTCCATTATTTTACAAAATTAATTGAAGCAAAAAGCAGTGTATTTCGTTACTAACATAGTAACAGAACAATTAAGATAGTAAGGTGATATTTGAAGGAGACTCGACTAGTATGTACAGTGGTTAGCTTATGTAAAGGCTCCTTTGTTGATTTGTGCATCAGTGTTGCACAGGTAGTGGATAACAGTAAAGTAAATATTAATTAAAACCTCAAACAAATTGCCTTGCACAATTTGAGTAATTTTTCTTTAGATTCTGAGTTAAAATCCCACCAAGACACAGAATCCTTTTAGAACATCAAACAAAATGGTTAATAGTAACTACTTGCAATGACTTACATTCTGAGTTCAAATCCTACTAAGATCAACTTTGTGTGTTGTGCTTTTAACAGGTAGGAGTGGGAAGGAGAAGCTTATAAAATACAGTTCTAATCTAGTATTGGAATTAATTTATAATCCTATGATTGCATTCTAAATATGAATACAATTATAATAATTTATAATCCTGTGATTGTATTCTAGATATGAATGCAATTATAATAATACACAGAGAAAACACTAATGACGTTTTTAGTGAAATTAATCAGGGTCAGTTTGGCCTGTCATTCTTTCCACTTTGGTAAATGATCATTACCAGCATCGCCTTACTGGCATGTGAAAAAACATTCGAGCAAGGTTGTTGCCAGTGCCGCTGGACTGGCTCCTGTGCAGGTGGCAAGTAAAAAACACCATTTGAGCATGGCGTTGCCAGTACTGCCTGACTCAGCCTTGTGCCAGTGGCACGTAAAAGCGCCCACTATCTCGGAGTGGTTGGCGTTAGAAAGGGCATCCAGCTGTAGAAACTCTGCCAGATCAAGATTGGGAGCCTGGTGCAGCCATCTGGTTCACCAGTCCTCAGTCAAATCATCCAATCCATGCTAACATAGAAAGCGGATGTTAAACGATGATGATGATGAATACTTGCCAAGTACTGGAATTCAGTTAACTGCATCCTTGGCAAAAATTTAAAGGCATGAACCTTGTGGTCGAGCAATGTTAATATTACTTATTGAAAAAAAGTGACAACAAGCTGTCAGAATTGTTAGCAAGCCAAACACTTTATATTCCTTTTTGAATCTCAATTTAGGTCTTCCATGGTTTTTTGCATAATTGAGAGTAAAGCTGTTGTCTTGGGAGTTTGTTGTTGTCCAATCAATGTAAATTTCTAGTAATATATATATATTATTATATTGATACCTGCAGTCAGATGTCACAGCTATGACTGTTCATGGCTTTGGCATAACTTGATAAACTTTCTCTATACTGATCGGTTTTTTATTTCAATTTGCCATTTTTTTATGATCAATTCCTTTCTACTTCATGATCCTTTTTGCAATATCTTTAAATCTCAGTCTAGGTCTTCCGTAGTTTCTTTTCCCCTTGCATATATATTTAGAGATATATTGTTTGTTTTTTCTCAAGACATGCCTGGCTCATAAGGGCCAGTTTCCCGGTTTCTTTGGCAGGTTCCCCACCTGGATGGGACGCTGGTCCGTCACAGGTGAGCTGCAAGATGCAGGAGGAAAGAGTGAGAGAAAGTTGTGGCGAAAGTCAGCAGAAGTTTGCCATTACCTTCTGCTGGAGCTGCGTGGACTTAGGTGTTTTGCTCATAAACACACACATTGCCTGGTCTGAGATTTGAACCTGCGATCCCTCGACCACTAGTCTGCTGCTCTAACCACTAGGCCATGTGCCTCCACTAGAGATATATATTTCTTTTCTGTGATATATTTTGTGTA
>NC_043016.1:31166744-31284244 GCF_006345805.1 Octopus sinensis | reverse complement strand
TGCTCCATTATAAGAGTACTCTTAGAAGACTTGCTGGAAATTCTGCAAGATAAATCTGAAGACATGGGAATTGGTATCACTGAATAGAGTTTAGTGAAAAGATTCTTGCTTCCAAGCCATCTTCAATGTTGAGGCAGCCAGAATCAACAACCCGAGGGAGAAAAGTGCTCAGTGTAGAGCCAAGTCCAATCTACCCACAAATGATGGTAACTACTGCAACATCTGAAGCAGGATCTATATTGTTAAGGCTGAACATGTTGTCGATTTTTCATCTTGGAACCATCCTGGTAGGTGGTTCTGTTAGAACTCTCAATTTCTTCAGAATCTCATATCGAGAAAGATTTTGAAATATGCTGTGTTGGTAGAGTTATGACTAAACAATGGCGTTGTGGGGACAAGATATGATTTCATTGAGATAGAAATTAGTGGGCATTTAGGTCTTCTCCATCCCATCTCAACATGTTGGGGTAAGCAGAGGGCCTTCAAGTTAGCTGTGGATCAGGGAATGTGAGACCTGGAAGGAGTAGTAATACTTACAGTAGTACTAACCAGATACATTTCTTTCTTTCTTTATGGCATACATGGGGCTAAACCTAGAGGGGACAAACAAAGACAGATAAAGAGATTAAGTTGATTACATTGACCCCCTCTGCGTAACTGGTACTTATTTAATCAACCCCGAAAAAATGAAAGGCAAAGTCGACCTCAGCGGAATCTGAACTCAGAATGTAATGGCAGGCAAAAAACCGCTAAGCGTTTTGCCCAGTGTGCTAATGATTCTGCCTGCTTGCCGCCCTTACTAACCAGATACAAACTGGGGGACTCGTCAATTGTAGCTGGAATGCCTGGGTTAGTTTGTCCGATTGTTTAATGATGCAAAGTACCCAATGACTTCAAGAAACAGCACTGAGGACATGTTTAGGTGTATCACAATGTGATGGTGGTGGTTGTGGTCATGGTGATGATAATGATGGTGTGTGTGTGTAAAAGATAAAATTGAAGATGGACAAAGGATCTTTTGTTTTTCTAGGGAGAGACAAATTATGCCAATGTAAATGAACACACTCACTGGTTCACTTCCACTCATTTATTAAATATCCAATTATTTTGTTTTTGTTTGCCAAAAAGTTCTTCTGTTGCTTACATCACATTGCCATAATTTGTTTCAACTCACAAATTCACATAAAGAATCTTGGAAACCATATTCAAAAGTGAAGCACCTTTATTTTCATTAACTTGACCAGTGAGTTTTCATATTGCCAACTATTGTTTAGCTGGATTATGTCTCCTATGTTTTGGACACTGAAATATAGATATATGAGAGAGATGTGGGTTTTTTTTCAATTTCTTGCTGAACAACCTGCAGAAATGTTTTGTTTATAGTGATCAAATGTTTCTGCTGTACATTAGCTCACTCCTCCATCAAATTGACACTGCCTGAAAAAGTGCATGGTGTACCACACATCAGGTGTTTTAGTCAAGAACACACTGCACCAATCAAGGAATTGAAACCATGATCTCACAATCATGAGCACAATGCCCTAACCACTAGGCAATGTGCCCTCTTGGAGTACACACACACATAAACACAATCATAATATTTCCTGATTTCTTATAAGGAAGCTAAAACATCTAGTCAGTTTAGAGTTGCCACACTTGATGTCTGGTGCTGAAGAGTGCAGAAAATCCTGAAATGCATCCTTCAGCCCATAAGGGACGCTCTGAACTGAACTTTGTGTTTCTAACAACTTTTGCTTAAAGTGAAAATGTTTCTACTTGCCAAACTGCAGTAAACATATCTCTTTACAGTCAAATATGTCTCAGACATTTTTGAAATTATCTAAATTATATATATATATATATATGTATATTTATGCATATATGTATGTATGTGTGTATTGTGTATATCTAAATATATTCATTCATTTGTTTTTACATCTATTTTTCTATGCTAGCACTTGTTAGACAATTATATTATTGAAGCATTGTTTTACAGCTGGATGCCCTTCCCATTGCCAACCCATACCTGGTTTTTCAGATGAGCTATATCTTATTCCTCTCATTTTCAAAGGTGCAAAGTCAGCAGGCTATTTGTTGACAGTTTTTGTTTGTTTGTTGGAACAGTGCAAATGTAAACAATTGCATGTGCGTACACACGCACACACACACATCTTAATTGGTCTAACTCTACCACAGGTCCCATTCACATTCAGCTAGTGTCATTTCTGTATGCAAGTTTATTCCTCCTTATGCCACACATCTGTAGCTGGGCAGATGCACTCTACATCCAGTTTCTCCTACGTTGCATTCTTTCCTCGCGACTTATTTGTATTCCTTTGTTCAGATCACATTAATATTTCACATTCAACGGAATAAGTTCCTTTCATTTCTTTCTAATCTTCATATAAATATATTTAGCTGGTTGATCTTAAATCTAGGGTAATATATAAAAAGTTAACACTACCAAGATTTGTGTCAACTGTGATTTTTAAGCTCATTCTGTGGAAGAATACAATAAGATTTTTCATAAAGCCATCAAGTTCATGCCCATTCATGTTAGAGGTGACTCTAAGGCCATCATCACATGAGAGGTGATTCTAAGGCCATCTGAAATGATGGCCTTGTAGTCACCTTTAACATGAACAGACATGAACTTGATGGCTTTAGGAAAAATCTTTTTGTATTCTTCCAAAGAATGGGCTATAAATGTGTGGGCGGGGTATGGGGGTGTGAGAGTGTGTATGTATTGTCAACACCATATCATCATCATCATAATCATTATCATTTAGCAACTACCTTCCATGCTAGCATGGGTTGGATGATTTGACTGGATCTGACAAGCTACAGTGTTGCATTCAGCCTCAGTGTCAGCACTGGCATAGCTTTTATGATCGGATGCACTTCCTGATGCCAACCACTTTATAGTGTGTATAGTGAATACTTTTTCCATGACACCAGTACTAGTGAGGTTGCCAAGTAACTTGCAAGTAAATGAAAAGAAATGGAAAAGCACCCTCACTCCCTCTCAACTGAGGGAGAGTGTTTCTGAGAGAGGGAAAGGTAGTTCTATGACAGGTGCTGAAGCTAAAACATGATAGGTGGATAATTACAGGTATCTTGCTATGGATGACATACACGCCTACCCTGCTAAAAAGCTGGGTAGGCATATATGTCTACTCATGCCTACCCATGGTAAAGCAGGGTAGGCATTAGTGAGACTAGCTGGAACAAAGATAAAGATAAAGAGGATAAATGCAAGAGAGAATATAAACATTGGATCAGGAGGGAAGGAGAAGGTAATGTGAGAGAAAAGTGGCAAGTGGTTAGAATTGGGGCTAGAGGTGTTTGTAATGAGTGATGAACATGGGTGGAAGTGTAGTTGAAGGAAAATATTAGCATGTAGTGGAAAGGCGAGAGAGATAGAAGTTGTTCAAGAAAGAGATGACAAGCAACAGTAGCAGAGTAGATATAGAGAGCAGCCCGTATCATAAATTTGTGGATAGATGAGAAAGTAAGGAGATAACACATTGGGTGTGAAAATTGAAGGAGGCAGGAAGGAGATGAACAGTGGCAGAGATGGAAGTCAGAGGTACATAAGGATGGCTATAGTGAATGGAGTGATACAGGTTGATGGGGGTGGAGTCAGTGGCAGATATGAGAGAATGTTGTGAATGATAACAGATAGGGGAGATGTTAACGAGGAGGTAGTGGGGGACCTAATAAGTGGTTGCTCAAAGAGGAGGAAGTGACAATTGAAGGCGCAGAAAAGGTATGGGTGATCTGTGGAAAGAAGTACAGACATGGAAGATAACAAGAATGAAAGGAGTTTCACAAGAAGAGGTTCCAGTGAAAGAGGAAGGTAACAGGTCATACAAAAGCAGAGAATGAAATATGTGCCATTCTACTCTCAAATGATTGCAGCAGCTGATTAGTACAGTAGTTAGGAGAATGATGGAGGGATGAATGTCAGAAAGGTGAGATGTTAAGGAATGCTCAACACAGATAGGTATAAAAAGACCCATGTATACAAATGTAAATATAATGTTTTTAGGATCTCGCTTTCTTAAGGAATTGCTAACCATCTTAGTCCTATATCATCTCCATGAGGTTTTTAACATCTTGAAATCAACCTTCATCTCTCATCTCTTTGGGTCTTCATCTTTCACAAGTTTGAAACAATTGGCACTTTTTAATACAGCTGTCCTCATCCATACACACCACATGACCAAACCTTTGCAGTATTTTCTTTTGCACACTACATGTGATTCCTCTTCTGCATAGTTTTTCCCCTCAACACATTTGCACTTTGTTATATGTGCACACTAACATCGGACATCCAACAGAATAGTCATCATTTTAGCATCCAAATTTCTGCTCAGATGGAATTGATTGTGGCATATTTTCTATGAGTAGAGGACCTTCCTGTCATCAACCTCACCTACTTCCAAGCAAGATTACATGTTCCTATAGCCAAACATGTTTTTCACAGAAGATTGGAAACAGCAGACATCACTCAAATGATGCTCATTTACATGCATGATGGGCTTCTTTCAGTTTCTGTCTATCAAATCTACTCAAGGCTTTGGTTGGCCAGAGGCCATAGTGAATGCCACTTCCTCCAAGGTGCTGCACAGTGTGATTGAACCCAAACCAGATGGTTAGGATGCAAGTTAACCACAGCTATGCATCAATTTTATATATATTTCTTTACTACCCACAAGGGGCTAAACATGGAGAGGACAAACAAGGACAGACAAAGGGATTAAGTCGATTACATCGACCCCAGTGCGAAACTGGTACTTTATTTATCGACCCCAAAAGGATGAAAGGCAAAGTCAACCTCGGCGGAATTTGAACTCAGAACGTAACAACAGACGAAATACCACTAAGCATTTCGCCCGGCGCGCTAATGTTTCTGCCAGCTTGCCGCCTTACATCAATTTTATATATGTATATATATAGATACATGTGTCTCTATATAGGTATATATACATGCATTTGTGTGTGTGCATATATATATATATAGTTAAAAGAGTGATGGAGGGATGGATGTCAGGAAGGTGAGACGTTAGGGAATACTCAACACAGACAGATAGGTATAAAAAGACCGGCGTATACAGATATAAATATAATGCTTTTATGCAGCACAGAATTTTGTCAGTGAACAGGTCGCGGTTTCAAAGTGATGAAATATTTTGACAAATTAAATTTTAATGTTGAAGTGACTCTAATGGTTTTTGTGTTTTTAAATGGCTTATAAACACCTTCCATGCTGCAGTTGTTTATATATATATATACATACACACATACATATACATATATATTACATTCACGCAGACACATACATATTAGAGTTCAAGGCACTTTCTGTGGGAAGTCCCATATACTGATGATCCAAATCTTATAGCTGAATCTATTATGGAATTGTGAAGATGCATAGCCCAATGATTAGAGCATTGAGCTTATAATTTTGAGGTTGTGAATATGATTCCTAGACTGGGCTGTGTTTGTGTTTTTGAGCAATTATTTTACATAGCTCCAGTTCACATATCTGTAGAAATGAGTTGCGATGTCACTAGTGTTATGCTGTATCAGTCTTTACTTTTCCCTAAGACAACATTGGTGGCATGGAGAGGGGGATACTGGTGTGTAGGGGTGATTACTGGTCTTCCACAAACAATCTTGCCCAGAGGTGATAAGGACTTATAACATAGATGACAATTGACTCCTGATGAGGGGTTGAACATATGTGAGTGTATTTTAAATTGAAAGTTTCTTCAAGACTATCTGCTCAAGGTTACAGACTAGATACAAGGCTGCTGTAAGGTTCCAGCTAGATGCAAGTTGATATGATGCTGATATGATACTGAAGATAAACCTATGAGAGCTAAGAGTCAAGCCTAGAAAGCTTGGAAGAAAAACTGGAGCAAAGAACAATTTCAAATTGTTTGAAGAGAAGCTAAACATTAGTTATTCATATCAAGGGTAGAAGCAAAAAGTAAAAGATTTGCATATTCTCCATAATGTGAGAATCAGAGGCATTATGATGTTCCAGTTTGCAAGGAAGTGTAATACAAAGAATTGAGATGTGGGTCTGGTGATCTCACATTGCTAAGTCTCATAAAGAAAATGGCAAAAACCACAACCTTTGAATAAACAGGAAAACCTGCCCTAACTATATCAGCGTAACAAATGAAGGTTGTCATAGATGATGGCAGTGACGGAAATTGAAGTATATGACACCTATGTTTAGGTCCCTTGCAGCCGTTGTGTTCATGTTTAGTTTCCATGTACCACTCTCCTCTTCTCTTCATTACTCTCATTTATAACTCACCCCTCTCTTGACAGTGTTCCCCCCTCCCTACTATCATTCTTTTCCCCCATTACACAGCCCGTGTAACAAAAGTTGACATCTTTATCGTTAGCCATTACACTATTTTCCCTCATCACTTGTTCACTTCCATTCTGTCTCTTTTCTAGCTCTCTCTCTCTCTCATACTACTCGTGATTCTATTCGTCCTCCCCATTAAGAATCTCCATGTAGCTCTATCACACTTTCTCTCTTTTTCCTTTACTGTCTTCTATCCTTCTTTCACTTTGGTTTTCTTTTCATTATCTCATCTTTCTGATGAGGTCAAGACAACCCTTTGATACAGGTGAATGAACGAACAAAGTCAGATAGAGAGCATCGTTCTCGTCTTGTTCTCACAAGACAGCTTCACTAGTGCTGATCCAATGATTAAAATGCACCAACTACACTTAGTAAAATGTTTAGAGAATGCCAAATGCATCTCGTACACTTTGTAAAATGGTTGGTGATAATAAGGGTATCCAGCTGTAGGAATCCTACGAAAAATGAAATCAAGTAACATGGACCAGTCCGTGAAAACATTAAAAAAAGTGGATGTAAAAGGATGATATATTCACACACAAACACATACGCGTGTCTGAGAGAGAGAGAGAGGGAGAGAGAGAGAGAGAGAGAGATTACGACAAATGTGAATGGCATTTCTGATTTCATTTCCTTTTTCTTTATTTGTTCTTATGATATGGAAATACTGTGTGAAAAATTCTACATTATTGCATGATTCGTACAAAAAAAATAAATAAATAAATAAAAGTGTTTATTATTAGATTTTTCGAAGAACGTTTTGCGAAAGAAATGAAGAATCTATATCTTGCTTGCCAACGAAATGAAAAATAAAAGCAAAATAATATTGGGGGAAAAATACCCTTCGTTACTCCTCCCATTTAAAACGACCTTGACTCATTGCGCATTGGTGCCAGTGTAGCGAGAATGAGGCATCAAAGGTGTGTACACAAAAACACCTGATGACATAGCTATACAAACACGCAAACATAAATGTTTGTGTATATAGCCTGAGATAGACACATATATTTACTCATACACACGTGCACGAACATTAAATAGAATATGCACACATTTCTCCGTAGATACACATACATGAATACATAATAAATATTATTCACTCAGTAGCTTTGTACAGTGTACAGGCAGTTAATAATGCCATGATAATTGATGTTTCTACAGTATGTCTTTGACTCTTTGAGAAAGTTGAAATATATCAATGTGTGATCAAGAACAGGCTAGTTTTGTGGGATTATTTCTCCGTTTTAAATCCTGGAGTTTATCATATTGGAAGATCAATTAAAAGTTAAAAGAAAATAATTTTTTAAAAAAAAAGCAAAAATTATAAAATTAAAACAAAAAGAAAGAAAGGAAAAGGAGAAAAGAGAGAAAAGGGTACCGTTTTAAACTTCTGCTCCACTATTTGCTATTTAATAACCTTGTGCAAATATTGTGTAGGTCACATTTCATTTTTTTTTTAATTCTTTGTTTCCATTAAACTAAGGTGGTTGTTCTTTTCTTCTCCCCTACTGTTTTCAAACTTTTATTACATTATAATCTGCATATTATTCAATGGAACCTGTTAGAAGAAAAAGCTGTCTCACGGACAGATCTAGCTAATTAATACCGGAAACCGGAGAATCTTTTATAATAATAATAATTTTTTTTCTAAATAATTCTTTCTACTTTGATTTTTAATACTAAAATAATGCATATTAAGAACGTATAAAATATCAATGTATATTGGACAACATGATGTTTTATATTTTATTTTAGTTTGTGTTTTACCTTCTAGTGTCCACGTTCTGTTCTTTTAAAAGTCAAAATTTGAGTTTTTCCTTAATTATTTTTATAATTTTAGAGGTAGACAAAACCTATTTACAATATATTCGCATTGATGAGTTTGTTTTACTCGACTGTAAACACCATCGCCGTCATCATCAGCAGCTGTGGCATCGGCAGTATTATCACCATAACCAATTTGACTATAATAATAATAATCAATGTTAATAGGAGGCAAAAAAAAAAAAAATTCGTTTCCACCTGCAATTTCGTTTTCGTTACGAAATTTCTGTTTTTAACCTATTACCACACACACACATGTTTGCGTGTGCGTGAGTGAGTGAGTGAGTGTATGAGTTGTTTCATCAGTCTCGCTTTGCAAAATGACATAATTGAAATCACATATGCGATATCTTTTGATAGCAATATGTGAGTGTATGTGTGTCCAACCTATATATATATATGTGTATATATATATATATATATATAATATATATATATATATATATTATATATATATATATATATATGCAAATACATATATGTATCTATATGCGGGTGGGCACAAATCATATATAAATTAAATATATAAGCAAATTATATTATTTATTCCAAATAATACTGACACAAACCATATCGATATACTCTTGAGGCCATTTATATAACTGATATTTTCATTCTTCCTGAAAAATCCAATTTACTATTTGAAAAAAAAAAATTCTGTTCTCATTCGTCCTACTGTCTGTCACTCGGTATTTCTGTGTATTTGTACACACTGTACATAATTTTAGTCAGCCGATGTATTAGTTTTATACAGGAAAGACAAGTATGATAAAAGTGTGCATATATGTATGTGTTTGTGTGTGTGTCTGTGTATGTATATATAGTCATTGAAAAGTATATAATATATATATTCACACGCGCGCATACACATACATATATATATATATATATATATATAATATATATATATATATATACACACGTATAATACAACAGGATATGAAGAGGCAGTTGCAAGACATCAAGTCATTTACCATATATTTATACAGAAGAGAGTACAAAAAAAAATATATATACATTTAGGAGAAAAACCGAAAAATCCTTAACAGTGAAAGTTCAAATATATATATATAATATATATATATATACACATACATGTTTATGTATGTATATATGTACGTGTGTGCATATGTATATATATATACGTATGTGTATGCATATATGTATATACATGTATGCATATGTGTATGTATGTGTATATGTATATCGCTATATGTATGTATATATAATGTATGTACATATGTATTTATATACATAATGTATGTACATATATACATGTATGTATATATATATATTTATATTCAGACTGATTCTCAGTATTCTATGTTCTTTCGTAGTTTTCGATAACTTCCTCCACTTCACATCTCGTCACCACCATAACAACCATTATCATATGTACTGTCACTACAACTATACATTATCATCGGTTACTATCACTGTTACCTCTCTAATCACCACTATTGTGACCACTATGACTCCTACAACAGTTACTCTACTGTTACCGCGACAACCATCATCATCGTTACACCACCTCACTCCTTTCTCCTCTAGCCGTCACTCTTTTCTTTTTCTCTCTCTCTTTTTTTTTTTACTGCTTGTGCAACCACTTCATTTATTGTTACTCCCTCTACCCTCCCGTCTAATCTCTCATCACCGTCGTCACTACCTATAACTGTTACTACTACTACTACTACTGCTGCTGCTGCTGTTATGGTATTATTAGTTGTTGTTTAACCCCAGGTCACCTATAATCAGAGGCATTCCCTACTCGACTGTGACTGTTATTTCCTCTCTGCAGAGAGAGAGAGCTGACGACTACATTATCCAACGTGTCCTTTTCTAAGACGATAAGTAAGCTGTGAATCGAGGGATATTTGACTGCTAGTTTTAGCAGGCTGAGCGTCCACATAGAGGCTCGTGTGGTATTACATGTTGGTAGTGGTAGGAGGAGAGGTAGTGTTAGTGGTAGTAACCGTGATTAGTAACTAAGGTATATATATATATTTATACATATATATATATACGCACACACACATATACATGTTTTACAGGCTGCTATTTCTCTCTCGTAGTGTTGCTGCGTGAGAGTCAGCAAGATGGCGGACGTCGATCCAGAAACACTTCTGGAATGGCTTCAAATGGGACAGCAGGGCGACGAAAGGGACATGCAACTTATAGCCCTCGAACAACTATGCATGTTACTACTTATGTCCGATAACGTGGATAGATGTTTCGAAAGGTAAGTATATATTTTTTAAATCTTTTTTTTTTCTTCTCTCTCCGAATTTGTTTCATTATCATGACCAAAAAAAAAAAAAATTATTCTGCTTTTCATATATACTCTTTAAAAAAATTACTAATTTTCAGGCTTATTTTCTCTCTCAGAGTGTTCGATGGTTTTAACGAATATTTTAAAACGTCTATTTAAAATGTGATTTTTTTTTCTCTCAATATGGCATATATTTTCTATACAGTAAATATATATTTTTTAAACTGCTTCAGGTGCTATTTCTGTTTCAATTTTCCACCCATTTTAGTTTTATTTCGCCCCCTCACTGTTTTTATATTAATTACATCAGATCCTGTTCTTCACTTCCTATAACCATTTTTAATTATCATTATTTTGAGTTTGATTTATATTGATGAATAGTTTCCGTATAAATCTGCTGACATTTCTTGTTAGAATTCCTTACTGTTGTCAGTACATAATTTATTTCCTTTTTGTTAACTTTTAGGTAATGGGTTCTATTATATATTACTTAACCCCCTAATGAACTCTTTTATAAGTTTCAAATTTATCCAGTTAATTACTGTATTTAGTTTTTCTCTCTGTGTTCAGAAACTCGAATAATAAACTAAATCAAATTAACCTCCAGCTATTAGAGAAAGAAACATGCATTATGCTTAGTCATAAAGAATTAAGTTATTAATATTTTATGAGTAACAAAGTATTCTGCATTTGTTTGTTCTTTCAGTACTATTTAGACGTCTGTTGCTTTTCGAGATGTCCGCAATCTTTAGAATTTAATAAAATATCAACTGATGAGTAATCAAGTACATTTGCAATATATCTGTGTATTATGTGTATACTTTTATCTCCATTTTGATTTCAATGTTTAACAAAGTATTTTAGTATTCCTACGTAAAATAACAAAATTACAACTGATGCATTGAGCAGGTAACTGCTTATAATCTATCGTGCTTTTATCTTTTTTTTTCCTTTTTTTTTTAAATACATATATCTAGAATCTCTTTGTTCAACGTCCGTACTTTCATTATCTCCCAAGCAGATTACTTCAAAATAAATAGCTGTTTATTTCGTAAGGAAGTGTATTCACCTAACCCATCTTCGTTTTTTTTTTAATGGACTTTCTTGCTGGAGGTTAATAATAGCTACTTTTATTGGAATTACTTGATTAAACTACATCCAATCTCTGCAGACTCTGAAATCCTTATTTTTCCCAACCATCGTTGTCACTCATTATCTATAAGCGATACTTCTCAACAAATCACCTGTATTTTCTGACATTTTGACGTATTTTGAAGGCAGTTTACATTGATGTGTTTCTGATTTTTTGCTTTTTTTTTTTTTTTTTTTTTGTTTTGTTTTCAGTTGTCCACCAAGAACCTTCCTGCCAGCACTTTGTAAAATTTTTCTTGATGAACGTGCTCCTGATAATGTTCTTGAAGTCACCGCACGTGCCATTACATACTACTTGGATGTGTCAGCAGAATGCACTCGTCGCATTGTTGCTGTCGAGGGTGCCATTAAGGCCCTCTGTAACAGATTGGTTGTGGCTGAAATGTCTTCACGTACAAGTAGGGATTTAGCGGAACAATGTATAAAAGTAAGTAAGCTTTAGTTCTGCTATAAAAAAAAAAAGTTTAAAAAAAACCGTGAATGATGAATCTACTAAAGCTTTGTCTTATTTATCACTGTTTCTTACAACAGGAAGTAAATCATAATTATGATATCAGTATCCGGTGGTTGAGATATCAAGACAATTGATTTCAAGACTGTTATTGGTATTACCGTCGTCATACCATAGCAAGCAAATTGAGTGAGGTCCTCTACCTCGTTAAAATAATGCTATACGGCTAATTCAAAAGTCAATTACTGGATGCATCGATCTAGTTCAAAAAATGGGTGTGAGGGCTGAGTTTGAGTCATTGAATTTATATTACCTGTAAACGTTTTGAAAAAATTGTGTAGAGAGGCGAAACAACTTTTTAAATTGTATGTTAAATTCCTCCCTTTTTACTATTTTATTGATATTATGGGCGTAGTTTTTATAAACAATGTTATTTATAATGATTTGAAGTTTATGCTTTTGAGTGATTTGGACAACTCTTGTCACCTTTTCTACATTTGATGTCACCGCCGTCTCCTTTTGAAAATAGCTTTGGCATTTATATAAACATAATTTAATTCCAAGTTCAGGAGTCAGGTTTTTTTTTACAAAGAAATGTTTTTGTAAAAAAAAACCTAGGTATAAAATAGAGCTCTTTCTTACTTGGTACCGATTCTCTCCACAATGTCAATTCGAAGTCCAATCTTCCTTTCATCAACTTTTAGGAGCTGATTGGATTTATAATTTTCCCATACTAAAGCTATTTGACTGTTTTTCTAATATTCTTTCTTTCCTCAAAAATTGAAGCTTAAATTTATTTTGTATTACTCAAAGGAAGTTGTATCAAAGCTTGTGGGGCAGCATACATTGTATTCCCTTCTTCCTCTTATTAAAAAATTGTAACTTTCATACAAAGTGAAATAATGTATAGAATGATACAAAGAAATAAAATCTCTGCTTCAAAATATATTTGATTGAAACACCTTTTGATGATTTGAAAAAGAAGACTACTAGTGCTTTTTTTACATTATAGTTGGAGCCAAAGAATAAGGGTGTTATTGTTTAAAATGCCATTAAATCCTCTAAATTTTAATAGCCAAAAAAAAAAAAAAATTCTTGAATTGTGTTTCTTCCTTGTGGCAAGAAAGTGGAAAGCTTTGCTTTAGGGTTAAATAAGCAACAGGTTTTGGAATTAACTTTCTAATTTAACCTTTAGCATTCAGACTTCTGCCAAATGTAATGCTTATTTATTCACATTATTTTGAATCAGCCATGCATTATCTCATAGCTTTGAGATTTCAGTGATGTGATTGTTTATTTTTAGAATGTCATTGTAGGGTAGGTGTGAGAGGCCGGATTTGGTGTGTTTGAACATAAAATAGAGAGAATATTTTGGCTGGATAAGGCCGATTTAAATGCTAAAAGGTTAAGGAAGAACATTGCCAATGGGCTTCCAAAGCAGGTTTTTTTTTCTTTTCTCTTTTCACCAGAATAATAATTTGCATCAATTTTAAGATCATAAGGAAAAATTTTTTTAAATGGCAATTTGATTTTCAATTTCTTTTTAGAAATTTAAAAGCAGCAAGCTGCAGATTTGAAATTCAGGATGATAACTTGCAATATGGAAAAATTTATATTTTTTTAATGTCTGAAACAAATTTATGGCTGGAAGTATTCAGATCAATCTTAGGCTGTCAATTGGCATTTGAACCTGGTTCTTCATTTCGTTTAATAAATTTTGTGAGAGGAATCAAATATACAATGTTCCTTAAGCATTTAAAGCAGCCATATCCAGCCCAAATACTCTGTTTTATGGTGAAACTGACCTGATCTGGCCTCTCACACCTGTTTTACTATGTAATTCTAAAAAGAATCAATCACATTATTGAAATTCCAGAACTATGAGATAATGCATGATTAATTCAAAACAATTTGAATAAATAAGGATTACATTTGGCAGAATAATGTAAATGCTAAAGGGTTAATGAAGGACATAGTATTTTAAAGCAAAAAAATGTAAGTTATTTGGAAGTTGTGAATTTGCAATGATCTGGGGTTGAATCAAGGTAGCAGCTAGGAAAAGAGCACGAAAATTTAAGTATCATCTAGTAAATATTTTCATTATATAGGTGCAGGTGAGGCTGTATAAGTTTGCTTTCAACCAAATGGTTCTGGGCTCAATCCTTCTGCATAGTACATGGGCAAGTCTTTTCTACTTTAGCCTTGGGTTCACAAATCCTTGTGTATGGATTTGGTAGATGGGGACAGAAATATGTGTTTGTGTTTGTCTTTGTGTCTATTTGATTCCCACCACTACTTAACAGGTAATGGTGTGTTTATGTCCTTGTAATTTTGCAGCTCAGTAAAGAGACCAACCAATAAGATAACTAAGTACTGGGGTTGATTTGTTCAACTGAAATTCTTGAAGGTGCTGCCCCAGTATGGCCACAGTCTAGTGACTCAAACAAGTAAAACAAAAAGATATATGGAGTTTTATTCAATACAGTGTTAATGATTGACAGCTAACCTAGACTAAAGATGCACCATATGTTCATGAAGTAAACTGATTTGTTACATGACTTCTGGATATATAGATAGTTTATCTAACTGGCATAATTAGCACTAAAGATACATTTTGTAATGAATATATATATAATAGCTCAGATAAAAATTAGTGGTGGAAGTTGACTTATCTCAAATTTCATTCGCCTTTTATGAAGCATTCTTCTTACACAATTCATTTCAAACTGCCAACTGGGAGGTTTAAAATGAGTTGTGTGCCTGTCTGAGCGTGTATTCTAATCTGCATACAAAGATGCATAACGTTTTAAACTTGTATTCTTTCTGAAAATTTTAGAATTGAACATATATTTAAAAGCAAATTATTTTTACTGTTGTATGTATGTATATGTGTGTGATCATCATCATTTAACATCTGCCTTCCATGCTAGCATGAGTAGGACAGTTTCACAAGAATCAGTCAGACTGGGGCCTGCACCAGACTTCAGTGATTGTTTTGGCAGGATTTTTACAACGGGATGCCCTTCCTCAGCAGAGTGGTTTTAATGCCTTTTACATGGCACAAGCACAGGCGAGGTCAGTTTTGGCAAGGTTTTTACAGCCTGATGCTCTTTCGAACACCAACCACTTTAGTGTGGACTGGGTGCTTTTAAGTGGCACTTGCAAGACAAAAATAAAAAATTCAAGAGGCGGGGACATTGGAGGAGGTGATCTTGTGTCAGATGATGAAAGGTTATAGTGAGGCAGAGACAGGTGTCTTGGTGTAGAGGAAGTGCAAGGTTACCCAGCTGGAGAGAGATCAGGAATGAAGACAGATAAGGTACACTACCCAACCTGAGGGAAGTGCAGGGGATGGAGAGAGAGAAAGAGTGGGAGACAGCAGGATAGAGATGTGGCAAAATGCTGGGCATACAAGGGACGAGGATCAAAATATAAATGAGATGGCTGAGTAAAGGAAGAGAGAGATTTAGATGGTGGCAAGTACCAGGGCATACCCTTGAGGTTCAAACACCATAATATAAGTGGCCGGATATTGCAAAGGAAGTGTGATTGAAGAGTGTGGAGGGAGGGAATAACAAAAACCCTGAGTATATATAGTCAGTGGGGTTACTGATGGCAATGATACAAAGGAACAGGGCCGGGAGGACAAGATTGGGGAGTGAGAGCTAGGCATAGTGTATGAAGGTGGAAATATGAGGAAGAGATGTAAATTGGTTTGTTGGGGTAGGGTGAGTGAAAAGTTTTATGTGTGGGTGGAACACCGGTCGGGGTGGGGGCTAGCAGATAGCATTGAGACCGGGCATATGGGTGGAACATAACACAGGTCAGAGACTAGTGGAGAGCAATGATACAGTGGCACAGGGCCCAAAGGACAGGATTAGGGAGTGGGAGGTGAGCATAGTGCATGAAGCGGAAATGTGAGGAAGAGAAGAGATGTAGAGACATAGTTTGGTTTGTTGTGGTAGTGTGTGAGAAATTTTCTTAAGTGTGGGTGGGACACACAGCACTTCTAGAACTCAATTTCACTGACATGGGGTTATATATGCACACAGACACACACACACACACACTGCAAGGCAGGTAAAAAAATATCTGTTTATTGTAAATGTACATATGGCACAAAGGAAAACTTATGAAGAGTGTTTAAACATGAGAACTAAGAAACTTGGTGGGAATCTCTACATCAGGCTTGGGGAAATATGAAAATCATGTAATCTTTTTGAACTTCCATTTTTACTTCTTACATATTGTATATGTTAGGATATATATATATATTGTTTCAGTCATTTGACTGTGGCCATGCTGGAGCACCACCTTTAGTTGAACAAATCAACCCTGGTACTTATTCTTTGTAAGCCTAGTACTTATATTATCAGTCTATTTTGATGAACTGCTAAGGGTACGTAAACACACCATCGGTTGTCAAGTAATGGTGGGTGGGGACAAACATGAATACACACATATATATATATATATATATATATATATATACACACACACATACTTACATACATACATGACGAGTTTCTTTCACTTGCCCAAGGTGCCATGCAGTGGGACTGAGCCCAGGACCATGTGTTTCGGAAGCAAGCTTCTTACCACACAATAATAATATTGAACTTATGTACATTGCTCAGGTGCACTACAACTCATCAGAAAAAGTACCCAAAAGTGCATGAAGAACAGTAAGTAGAATACTGCACAAGAAATGGAAATGAACAGTTTAAAAAAAAGAAAATGGCAGGAAGAATCAGGTGTACTGTTGGTGAATTTTAGGATGTGTAGAAGTTTTGAAGGCTGTAGTGTACTGACAGCTAACAACTGATATGGGTAGTTTATTCTTTGCTTCAGCAATTCTGAGTATGAAAAAATGTTTCTGAAAGTGATGGGTGCTTTGTTTTTTGATTCTGTATGCATGTCCACAAGTGTTAAGACATATGGAATTCAGAAAAAAAATTTGGTATTTATTGGAGAGTGCATTAAACCATCTTGTGATTATAATGGTTCTGAACAGTTGAGAATATACAATGGTTACTACCAATGTGGTGTGACTGCTTTCAATATTTTCAACACTCTTTTACAATAGGGTTTTTCTTACTGTTTCTTACTCCATTATGATACTTAGTGTAGATTTTTCTCTCCTGAACTGTATGCCTTTGAAAGTCTTTGTTCACTTTCCCATCCAAAAACTGATGTTCAAAAATTTTAAGTCATCATTCAACTTTGTTATCCCTGTGAATGCTTGAAGCTTGTGAATATTATTTTTTTGTCTTCTTGAATTCTAATAAAGTAGCTTATGATATTGTTAACTGTTGTTAAAACAAACGTCCTCTTCTACAGAGAACATTCTTTGTTCATATATCTTAAGATGAAATTTTGGCAGGAGACAAAATTGGTATATACACACTGCATTTTAAAAGCATTCAGAGTGAATTATAAAATGTTATTTAAGATTACTCTAAGATTATTTGCTCCAGTTTCAAATACAGGTATGACTTTGTGATTATAGGTTTGCTTCCCAACTATGTAATTTTGGGTTCAGTTCCACTGCGTGGCATCTTGAACAAGTCTCTTCAGGTGTAGTCCTAAGATGAAAGTGTTGTGAGTGGATTTGGTAGATGGAAATTTCAAAAGGCCCATTGAGTGTGTGTCACACTCTAACTGTGAAGTGGTTGGTATTTGGAAGAGCACCCAGCTATAAAAGCCATGTCAAAACTAACCTCACCTGTTCTTGTACTGTGTAAAAAGCACTCGGCCCACTCTGCAGTCTTCTACCTGGCCAGCTCCTGTCAAACTGCTCAACCTATGCCACCATGGGAGGAGGATGTTAAACAATGATGTGTGTGTGTGTGCACCTTTGTGTTTGTCCCCACCACTACTTGACAAATTGATTTGTTTATATCCCTGTAATTTAGTAATTTGGCAAAAGAGATTGATAAAATAAATACTAGGCTTAAAAAACATGTACTGGGGTCATTTAAAAAAAAGTATTGGGGTTGATTCACTCAACTAAAATTCTTCAAGACAACATCCCAGCATGGGCACAGTCCAATGACCAAAACATGTAAAAGATCTTGTTGATAAGATGATTTACTGACTATATGAGTGATTGGTTACAACTAGCAGATAAAATTATCACACAGCAGAGCTGAGACAAACCGCTTGTAGATTAGTATCGTAATGATGGTTTACATTCACAGCTGGTGCCACAAAAGTGCATTAGCAAGACACTGCACAAAAAGTCAGAACTAAATATTCCATAGTCAATGAAAACTAAGTTCACAAAAGATGAATTTGAACTTGCTGGTAGACATACTGGGTATTTTACATTATAATATAATAAATGTGAAAGTCAGTGTGTCACACTTTTTCAACTTTACTCCTAGAGGCCGTAGCCCAGCATATCATACCATTTTGCAACTGGAAATAAATTTTGGGAATAATCAGAATTAATTGCGAAATCCAGCAATTATTTTCAGCAAATTTTTGGCATGATGTTTTGCAACGAATATGATCATTGGGATATGACTCTGGAAGAAGCAATTGCAACAAAACAAGTCAGAGATCTGCTTGCCGATCCTCCCATTCAGGGTCAGTAGCTTAAAAGCTATATACTAGAGTTGTTAATAATAGTATTTTGACTCTTAAATGATTTGCAGGAATTGGTTGCAAAGTTGTGATGCTTTGTTGCAGTTAACAAAAAGGAGGAATTTTCTGAATATGCAATTTTTTTGAAAATGAATGTCTCTTTTTGCTCTGAGCAAAGAGCTGACTGTAGAAGAGATGTATATATCTCTACACAGTATTTCAAGAATTTTGTGTATTAAATTTTATTGAAGGTCTTCTCATTGAAATCACTTTCTATCAAAACAACTTTTTATCATGATTTAGAGTAATTTCCAAAATCTATTTTGCAGAACAGTTTTTATCTATTAATTTTAAATACGGAATTATTTAGATAATAAGTGTTGTAGAATGCGTGTATTTTTTAAAATTTTATAAAATAAGTCAGCTTAAGTTTTCTTATGGGAAATGCTGTTTATATTTTATTTTAGACTAATTTTATTAAAAATTCAGTAAAAAGTCATTCAATAGACAGGTGATTTTATTGTTGGGCTAAATATGTAAAATGATTGGAAGTGAAATGCTAACTTAAGATGTCTGTAAGTCATTGAAAGCAACTGTATGAAAAAGAAATTTAACTAGAATAGACATGTGATTAGTTGTGGGTGCCTATATTATGTTCATGTTACACTATAACTTTCCTATTAGTCCTTTCAAGAGAGAATTTAAAACTTACAAATCTATGTTTTCTTAACTGCTTAGAAAAGTATGTTTTAAAAGACCATTTTTCTGTTATTTTTTTTGTATTGTCTTGTGTTCTGCCTGTTTATGTTACTCAAAATATTAGATAATGTAGGAGAAATATGGAGATATGCTAAAATTACATTAGATCTATGTGTATGAATGCTTACATCATTATTGTTTTAATGCTGGCTTGGGTTAAGGCCACAAGCTGGCAGAAACGTTAGCATGCCGGACGAAATACTTGGTGGCATTTTGTCTGTCTTTACATTTTGAGTTCAAATTCTGCTGAGGCCCACCTTGCTTTTCATCCTTTTAGGGTCAATAAATTAAGTACTGGGGTCAATCTAATCAACTGGACCCCTCTCCCCCAAAATTTCGGACCTTGTGCCTAGATTAGAAACGAATGCTGGCTTGGGTCAAATGGAATTGTAACAGGTTTTCTATGGCTTGGACGCCCTTTTCATCATCAGTTCTCACCAGTTTCCAAGTAAGGTAATATTTCCCCTTGGTAGGGCATGTATTCATAGAAGATTGGAAACAAATGGCTCTATGATGGTGATGCTTGCTTACAACTTGACTAATGCAATGTAAAGACAAATCATACATACATGGTGACTGCTCCATCTTCACAGATGATTCTCCTCTCCATGTTGTCAGTGGTATTTTTGACTTTGTCTATGGCCTCTAAGATGACTATTTGGTCTTGCTACAGCTCTGTAGGGTCTGATGCTTAGGTGACAAGTGAAAGTCCTAACTTATGCTCTTCCAACCAGTTAGGACTGCACATGTTGCCACTCTTCCATCACCATAGGACTGTCAACCGATGAAATTACATTGAAGTCACCATAAAGAGGCATTTCTTTCTAATTGGATTATAGTGATAAATGCTTGTACAACATGAATACTGGTCACTGAACCTCCATGATTAGTACCTAATGACAGGCCAAAGTGAGATGGCCAGTAATCAGTTTAGATCTACAAAATCAACTCAGAAAGCTTTGGTTGGCCTAGTGATATAGGAGAAAACACTTGCCCAAGGTGCTTCTCAGTGGCGTTAAACCTAAAACAATGTGGTTGGGAGAAGTGAACTTTCTAACCACACAACTATACCTGTTTATTCCAATAATCCAGGCAGTATATGAAAATTGCATAACCATTGATGTAACTTATAAAAAGAAGTAAATGAAAAATTCTCTTTTATCGCCTGTATCTCATCTTGTTTTCCTTCGTTCATATTTTCTTTAATCCATTTTGACAAAATGGACTAAGCAATACAAGAGGAGACACAGCATTGACAAATATGTAGTGTTATTTTGAGAACCTTTTAATAAGTAATTGAAATAGTTTGTATCTGTTTAACTTCAAAAATATTAAAGTATATCTGAATTTTTTATCAGATATTGATAAATGCTTTTCCAATAAGTGGGTCTGGTTCATTAGCAAAATTATGTCAGATTACTTGATTGCTGCTGGGCTTATACCACTGTAACTCGTACATTTTCAAGTGAATATCACTAGAAATACTTATTTTTTGTTTCTAAATATTCAATCTGTATGCTCTGCTTGCTTCAATGTCAGTATTTTTCAACTTTGAATGGTGATCTTTTTTATTTACTAAAATCTAGTTTATATAGTTTCTTTTATGTGAACACAAGGCATTGTCAGTAATATCACTTTGAAAATCATTGGCCTTCAGTAGTACAAGAAATATTGGAAAAATACATAGCAAAATTTTTAATTGAATGAAGAAAATAAGCAACAGAACATTTTAATCAGTTTTTTGATTGTTTTAAAAAAAGTTTTTTTTATAAACTTGACTGTTGTTACAGTAAAGGAGATTACACAGTTTACTGCTGACTGATTTTGATCTTAATGGTGTACACTTACGACTAAGTAAAACTTAATTTGGGAACCCACTAGGTACACGTATTTTTTCAGGTGTGGCTGTGTGGTAAGAAATTTGCTTCCCAACCACATGGTTCCAGGTTCAGTCCTATTGTATGACATCTTGGGCAAGTGTCTTCTAAAGTCTGTAAGTTGATTTGATAGGCAGAAACTGAAAGAAGACTGTCATATATATATATATATATGTGTATGTATATATATAGATAACTTAGCAGTTCAGTAAAGGAGACCAGTAGAATAAGTTGCAGGCTTTAAAAAAAAGTTCTGTGGTCAATTTGTCTAGCTTAAATTGAAGGTGGTGCCCATTCATAGCCACAATTTAATGACTGAAACGAATAAAAGATAAGAGATATTAAATTAATATGGTTATAACCCGTATGAAGAAATGTTTTCTTTGTGTGTCTGGGTAGGCTGCAGTCATATTTCAGATACAGTCTAGTTTCATAGAGTTGTACTTTTGTGAAGACTCACTACCCACATTTGCGTCAAAAAAGTAATAAACTTTTGTATAATTTTAAACTCTCCATCGTGGTCTTTTGATATTGTAGAGTGGCTACTAAAATGAAAACTATAGTCTGAGTTAAGGACTGTCTTTTTTATCTTTCGGAAATTACTTTGTATTTATTTTTCCATGTAATCATTCCATAAGACAAGTATTTGATCGAAAGAAATGTTTACTCTCCTGTAAACAGATTTTATTCAGCTCATGCTGTACAATATTGGTGTTGGGAAAGGTATCAAGCCATAGAAATAATTCTGAAGTAGATGCTGGAGCTCACCATAGCCCTCCAGCTTAATGTACCCTGCCAAACTGTCCAATGTATGCCAGCATGGAAAATGAACTTTGAACGATGATGTTGTAACATGAAAAATTGGTGTTTCATATATATATGTCTGTATATATATATATATATATGTGTTGTGTGTTATTTTAATAAACTGTCACTCTTTCTATTTTCTAATTACTTATATACTTTGTATTCCTTCTTTAGGTGTTGGAATTAATTTGTACTAGGGAATCTGGCTCAGTGTTCGATTCTGGTGGCTTAAATTGTGTTCTTACTTTCATTCGTGAACATGGATCTCAGGTACACAAAGACACTCTACATTCAGCAATGTCTGTTGTATCTAGGTTGTGTGGGAAGATGGAACCCACTCAAGATACAGCACTAGAAGGATGTGTAGAGTCTTTGTCCACATTACTTAAACATGAAGACCCATTTGTAAGTATATGTTGTTTCTGTTTTACTTTAATGTTTGTCTGATAATCTTTTTGAGTACCATAGCATAGGAATATTTGTATGCATTTGGTTTAAGCTTAATATTTACAATGAAATGCATCTTTTCTATATTACTATGGGGAAAGGTTGGTTAACAAACTAAACACATTTTCTCCTTTACAGGGAAATGGTAGTAAAGTTTATATTTTGTTAAGTGCTAAATTGGAGTATGTGTTTTATTATCAAAGGGATTTTGTTATTGTGTATTAATAAAAGAAAAAATTTAAACCAGGAAGATACTACACATCTGGTCATTTTAGATCACCAGTATTTTTAACTATATGAGGGGATGTTGAAAAGTTCCTGGCTCTAGATAAAAGAAAATACAGAAGAGCAGTTAATTATGATTTTATTTAACATATATTCCCCTCTCAGATTCAAACACTTGCAGCAGTCCTTCAGTTTTTTTAAGCCCTGTAAACGAATTCTGAAGTTTGGGCCTCCATCCAAGCCTTTTGTGATACCCTTAAAGCTAGAAACTTTTCAGTGCCCCCTCATACATGTAATTATAAAAATACCTGTGGCTTTTGCAGAGCCATCATGACTTGTAAAATAGATGTAGTTAATATTCTTCTTGCACAATTGTTAGTTGACAGCTGCTAGAAAGAAAAAAAAACAAGGCAGGAAAACCAGACAGATTACTTCTGGAAAGAACTGAGTGAATGTGGTTAATTTAAGGAAGCTAATAGAGGAGTATGATATGGATGGTGAAAAAGAGGTGAGTCGGCCTGGACCTGTATATAGGTGGCACAGGACTAGCTAGCTCTGTGGAGCAGAGGCTATTATAAACGCTGTAGAAAAGGTAGTGAATGCAATACTAAAGTCAGAGATTGTACTTTGTTGGCAAGTGATTCCTTGCCAGTTAGTAGCTGGAAGTTTGTGAAAGTGTTAGTAATGGTTCTTGTCTGTAATATCAGTAGATGAATTTGTTGTAATATTTACTAAGATAATTTGCCTATATTCAACTGTAAATTTTTTTTTAAATTCCCAGATTAAAAACAGATTTTCATAAGCTTGCTTTTCTCTCAACTTGTTCATACTTCCTAAAAATTAATCCAGCCAACAAAAGTTTTAGAGATAAAACATTTGTGTAACTTTGTGAGCTATTTTGTATAATTCTTCTCCAGTCAGTACTTAAATGTGGTGCTTCTGTTGACCAGTAACCATTTTACTCATCTGTTGGTGAAATAATATACAATTATTAGCATAATAATGTTTCAGATATTATATTTCATCTTCATTTGATGTCTTAAAAGATTGGATGCGTCTTAATTTTGTATATTAACATGCAAAATATCTGATCAATTAATATAATTAAATGTCTTTTCTAAAGCTAACTCCACCATTCTTGCATAAGTTTCATTGTTTAGTCATGGCCTGATTTGATAACCTTGTAATCAAAGGCTTTGATTTAGATAATTTTACTGAATGCAGTTTTTTCTTTTTTCCAGGTGTCTGATGGTGCCCTTCGATGTTTTGCATCCCTTGCAGATAGATTCACACGAAGAGGGGTTGATCCTGCTCCTCTAGCTCAACATGGATTAGTTGATGAGCTTTTAAATCGTCTGCAGGCTGCTGGTGAAGCTGTTCATGGAACATCAGCTGTTGGCCCTAGCACATCTGCTGGAGCAACTGCTCTTGTACCTGTTGATTCTAAATCCAGTGCAAGTGTTTCCACTGTCATTAGTTTATTGTCAACACTATGTCGAGGGAGTCCTTGTATTACCCATGATTTGTTAAGGTCTCATCTTTTAGAGGCAATTGAAAGTGGTCTTAAAGGCGATGAAAGGTTAGTTATGTTTTATTTTCTACATTTGAAGCGACCTTTTTTTAAAATAAAATTTCAATAAGATTCACTTTATACAAAATAATAGATTTTTAGAAAAGTTTTCAAAATTTTTGATAATGCAGAGAAAGAATGCTTGACCTTTTTAGCATTCAAATTATTAGGTCAATGGTTATGCTTTTCATTTGCATTGTTTTTAATTAAACCTTATTAGTGAACTTGGAAATCTGAAAGTAGCTTGCCATCTCTCTCATCTGTACAGATAAATAGATGTGCGTGTTTGTCTCCTTGTGTTGAGATTGAATGCTGGATATAAACAACTGTCACTGTCATACAAGTAGTGTTGTGAAATCCTGCCCTGCCATTGTGTTGTTATTATTTGACAGACAAGAGGAAATATTGCCTCACTCAGAAGCAGGTGAAGGTTAGCAACAGAAATAGAATACTGTTCTATATTTTTGAGATGAGGAATTCTGTACGTTATTTACATTGGACAAATATGTGTCCTCATCTTGTTTGTTGTTGCCACAACATTTCAGATGATTTACTCTCCAGCCTTCATCAGGTGTTCTGCTGGAATTTTGATCCCAACCCTGGGTTCTCATTTCTAAGGTAATAATAATTACATC
This sequence comes from Octopus sinensis, assembly GCF_006345805.1. NCBI lineage: Eukaryota > Metazoa > Mollusca > Cephalopoda > Octopoda > Octopodidae > Octopus > Octopus sinensis. Next base: position 31,259,249 of record NC_043016.1, on the reverse strand, counting down.
AGCAAAAAAAATACCTTAGGAATGAGAACCCAAAGTTGGGTTCAAAATTCTACCAGGACACCTGATGAACGCTGGAGAGTAAATCAGCCAAAATGTTGTGGTAACAACAAACAAGATGAGGACACATGTCCGTCCAATGTAAATAATGTACAGAAATAGAATATTTGCCTCAATGAATTTCATCTGATCCATGCAGGCATGGAGTAGTGGATGTTAAACAAAAACTATTTTTATTTATGACAAATGCCCGATTTATTTTAAATATTGGGAGTAACAAATTGGCAGTCATTAAAACGGCAAACAAAATGCCTTGCAGGTGTCTGATGGTGCCCTTCGATGTTTTAACATCAGCTGAGAAGACAACTAATTACTTAACTACTGAAATACTCAGTTTGTACTGGGATCAAGTTTGCACTTTGTCTTTCTGGAATCAATAAAGACCCAGTCTAGGGTAGTTGCTTAGCAGAATCATCAGTGTCACCTTTAGATTATTTTTCATTAAAGAATCAAATCCTTGTATAGTCCATTTTATTACAAGCATTTAAGCTGGATCTCGTGTTTAAGGAGATTCTACTAGATTTGGAGGCTCTGTAAACAGTCTACTACTTTTCTCGCTTGACTAAAAGATTAAAGATTTTCTTTGGTATTTTACTAAATATCTCCTGTCATTTGGAATTTTAAAATCTAATGTACATCTTCCAAACTAATTAAGATTTCTAATTAGTAGTCTTCTCAGCTGATTTATTCTTTCACTTTATATTCCTCTTCTAATGGATCTTTCTGTGATTATTTCTAGTCACTATAGTTCTTTCATATTGTTGATCATATCTGTCCAAAAGGTATATTTAATTTTAAATTACCGTCCCAATATGTCTGAAATCTTACGTTTGTTCATCTGTCTGTCTGTCTGTCTGTGCCAGTGGCATGTTAAAAACACCACTATGATCTGAGTAGTTGGCGTTAGGAAAAGCATCTAGCTGTAGAAACCTTGCCAGTCCTCAATCAAACCATCCAAACCCATGCCAGCATGGAAAGCGGACTTTAAACAATGATGGTGATGATGATGCTGGTGTGGTGAATATATTGTCATCTAAATTAAGCAAAAAGGAAAATAACACTGACATCTCATTTTAACAAATATATTTACCAAAATTACATAAAAATATCTTGAAATACTGAATAGTAAATTTATTCAATAAAATCGCCATTGACTTTGACCATGGCCTCCAGGCGACTTTAGAATCTCCTGCAACTCTTCTGGACAGTCTCCTTGTTTAAGTTAGTGAATGCTGCCATCAGTTCATCTTTGGTGTTACAAGGAGTTTTGTTGGTCTCTTGCTCACATAATGATCAAGGGGGTTGCAGTTTGGGGAGTTAGGTGGTCAGATGTTAGGGGTGATGTGGTTGCAGTGATTATCTGACTGGTTTCTCCTGCTTGTGTGGCATGATGCAGAGTCCTGTTACCAGACATAGGGTCTTTCAGCAGCCACCCACTTGACTCAGAATAGCATTACCTCCATCAGGCACTTGATGAAGGCCTCCATTTTGAGTCTGAAACCGTGTGGGAAGATGATTGGAGGTATAATGTCGCCATCACTAGTGATCACTCCAAACACTATGATGTCGACTGGATGTTTGATATTTATCACTCTTAGTACATGTTTTGGAGACATGGCAAGCCAACGGTTGTTCTGTGTGTTCACCATCTGTCCATATTGGAGCTTCTGGCACAAGCAGCCTGTCATTTCTAAATTTGTTGCAGATTAAATTGTGTCATGGTTCTGTTTTTTTCACAGACGGTGCCCAGCTGACCCTACTGTACTGTGTAGTTGACAAAATCAAAAACAAACAATGCTCATGCGCAAAAGGAAAAATATAAAATGGCAACAGTTTACCCATCACACACTGTGTGTATGTATACACACACATAATCCTCACTTAATCCTTTTAGATTTTAGATTATTCTGTCAGACATGATGCTCATTCGCATTATTTTGAATTAATCATACATTATCTTGTAGCTTTGAGATTTCACTGATGTGGTTGTTTACTTATAGAATGATATTGTAGGGTAGGTGTGAGAGGCTGAATATGGCCAGTTTGAATGCTAAAGTGTTAACACCTGTTTTCCATGCTGTTGTGTATTGAAAGGTGCAGGAGCTAGAAAGCAAATAACTTGCAAGACAAAGGCCCTCTCAACTGGGAGAGGGGTAGTATTAAAGGAGGTTAAAGAGGTTTAAAAGTATGATAGAAGGATAGAGATGTCTTGCTGTAGAGATTACATAGTTACCCCAGTTGGGAAAGAGAGAGAGAAAGATATAGAGAGGTGGTGGTTGTGAAGATGTCTTGGGATATATATATATTATTAATATTATTATTATTATTTCTTCTTTCAATGCATTGATAAGTGCTGTTGGATTTCAGAGTTCTTGATTAACTCCTTCAGCACCTCCGTATTGCTTTAAAAAAAATAAAAACTAACATAAGAATTACCTTAAAACTTATCAAACAACTGAGGTAATATGTCATTGCCTGAAGTTATTATACAGTGAAATGTTTGAATATTAGCATGTGACTGTATGTAATTTATACTTTTTTTTTCTCCTGTGGTTTTTGAGTATCATTACTTCTGCATTTTCTACAGTGTTAAATATATACAATCCTTATTTTCAGATGTTGCTTGGATACGATGCGTCTGGTTGATCTCCTCTTAGTATTGTTATTTGAAGGACGGAAAGCACTTCCTAAAGCTGCAGCTGCTGCTTCATCATCTGGCATTGGTAGCATATCAAGCAGTCGCCTACTCCCTGGATTAAGACGTGTTGATAGCTCAGGGACTGGAGAACCACGATCACACAGACAACTCATAGATTGTATCAGAAGTAAAGATACTGATGCTCTTATTGAGGCTGTTGATAATGGTATACTTTTTATATACTTACAATATATATATATACATATATATATGTTTCCCACCTTCTTCTAGGCAACGCAACAAACTAAAATATTTTGACATTTTGTTACAGTATTGCTTAATTTTAATCTGAATGTGTGTGTGTGTGGTGGGGGGAGGTTAACAGTGCCAAAGCTGTTTTAACAATATTAAAACTAATATAAGTGAATTCATGTGAGCATTATTATACTGAACTAGTTGTTTTCAATATATTCCAGTTGTGCTCCGTATTAAATATTTCTAATATTGATGAAATATAGTATCAGCAAGATAACTTTAATTCCATTAATTATACTCACTCCTGACAAAAAAGTTTGTACCTAGAAAGAAAAGTAATCTTTTGAAAAAGTTTACTTTTAAGTGGGACATTTCACCAGTTTGAGAAAGTCTACTTACTATTTCCTTTTCTTTCAAACTAGCTGGTTATGACCAAAGAGAGAAAAAAGCAGAAAACAAAATCAGTTCAAGACCTGATATGCTGGTATTTGGATTTTGTAAAGAAACTTTAGTATAGATGATTTAATTTGATTTTTGTATTTATGACCACGGGATTTGGACTGATGATTGTCTCTAATTTGAAATTTTCATGAAGTTCATGTTTATTTATATTGCTGGAGAAGACTAATTTTGCTGCTTAGAACATGTAAATTCAACACTACAAACTTTCAGAACATTTACTGCTTTTACTATTATTCCTAAAAGAACTGAGCCATGAGGGGGTTATATGTCTGCTATGGATTCATACTTTTATGTCTTATAGTTCTCTGTCTCTTTTTGCATTACGTAACACTTTCTTCACCAAAACTTTAACGTTTACATTTCAAAAAACAAAAAACTTTTGAAAATAATTAAGAATTTAAAAGGTTTTATCAAAATTTTGTTACAATGTAAAGTGATATGTGTATGTGCAAATGTATGTGTGTATATATGTGTCTGTGTATATATATATATATATATATATATGACAGTACCACCTGATTGGCACCCATGCCAGTGGAATGTTAAAAACACCATTCGAGGATGATCATTACCAGGGCCATTGACTGGCTCCTGTGCCTGTGGCATGTAAAAAACACCATTTGAGGATGGTCATTGCCAGTGCCATTGAACTGGCTTCTGTGCAGGTGGGACTTAAATAGCACCATTTGAGTGTGGTTGATGCCTGTACCACCTGACTGGCCCACGTGCTGGTGGCACATAAAAACACTCACTACACGCTTGGAGCGATTGGCATTAGGAAGGGCATCCAGCTGTAGAAACTTTGCCAGATCAGATTGTAGCCTGGTGCAGCCTTCTGGCTTGCCAGCCTTCAGTCAAACTATCCAACCCATGCCAGCATGGAAAGCGGACATCAAATGACAGTGATAATGATGTATATGTATGTGTGTGTATATATATATATATATATATATGTGTGTGTGTATATGTTTGTACATGTGTGTGTATATATACACACACACACACACACACACAACTTGCATTCATAGAATTTGCTGTAAAATAGTCAAGGCATGGAAATTACTTTGGCTTGAAATCATTCTGATATTTATCTGATAAAATTAGAACATTTCCATCTTGTAGATGGTAAATAAAATAGCTTTGTCATATAATACGACACTCTATCTCGTAAGTGTGAGCCAATGGAAAAGGCACTATTTGGTCACTTGATCTGTCTAGCATTGGAATTGGCTGTGCTGTTAGTGCATAGGGTAAGATAAGATTCCTTGTGATATGTGTTGCAGTAGTGTGTGATCCATGTTCAAATCCTATTGACATCAATTTTTCTGTTCGTCATTTTTGGGTGATAAAGTACAAACCTAAGACAGTAGATTGAAGGCATTGTTTTGAGTTTCAGCAGAGATGCTTTGCATCTCAATTTCTTTTTGTCCACTTTACGATTACAACTTGATCTGATCCTCAAGTGCCTTTCACAGAGTTCAGTCCTGCAAACATTCAGGCTAACACTTTAGTTGAAGGATAAGTTCTTCATAGACTTGTATGAACTAACTCAAGAATGTCAAAAGTTTGGTTTTGTGCACCTAATTGAAGCGAGTATAGGGTAAAACCCTCTCAGTTAAAGTGCGAATGTGGACAAAACATGGTTTTTTTTTGTTTGTTTTTTCCTGCAGTCATTAGACTGGAGCACCGCCTTGAAGTTTTAGTTGAATGTATTTGACCAGGGAGCTTTTTCGCTTTTTACTTGCTACTGGGGCACCACCTTGAATTAAAAATTTTTTTTTTTTAAAGTCTGGTACACTTACTATATCGGCCTGGTACTTTTTATTTTTTAGAATATTTTTGTAGCAAAAATATTCAAGGGTTTTAAGTGGACAAACTTAAAAACATCAGGAATATTAGTGTGGATACAGGAATGGTTTGTTTGAAATTTTAGAAAATATTTTTCAGCTTCATGTGAATCCTCACAAAAGTTTGGTGTCAGTGCGTTCAACTAAAACTTCAAGGCAGTGCTCCAGCTTGGCCACAGTCTAATAACTGAAACATAAAAAAATAAAAAAACAAAACAAAAGTAACTGAAAAATATAACCGGTGGGGAGGGGGTTGTCTGCTTTCATAGTTTAACTAAAAGGGGGTTTTGTCCAGATCTCGATTGAAGCATACAAGATGGTTCAGGTATTATTCCTAAATACCCTATTCATAGTATAGACCCAAAATAATTAGAGAAATTAATATACAACTTTAACAAAAAAGGATAGAGTATGAGATATTAGCTAGTGTCTGTGCAGAAACCTGTGAGAAAGACCCATCTAGATGGGATGTATGTGCACACAAATACATATACACTTTCTTATTAAGAGTACTTAGAACAAAGAATTGTTCAAATGATATACATAGCCAAGTTCTTCAGAACCAATACATATTGGAAAGCTTTTTTTTTAAATTTATTGTTCATATCACCACAGGCTAATGCTAAAAATGTGTATGGATTTTTAAGAATTGAAAAAAAGCCTACATGAACTCAGTATGTATAGAGAAAGTGAAGGGAAAACAAGTCACATCTTTTGGTATATGGATTCTTTTCCATCTGTTAAGATAAAATCTTCATTTATGTTGCACTAATTTAACAAATCAGGACCAATATTAATAATGACTTTGGAACTGCAACTTTGAACATATGCTAGTTTTATATACTTTACAGAATGTATAGGTTTCATTGGTCCTGGACACAAATATAATCTCACTCTGTAAACCATGGGTCTTGGGTAACCTTTTAAACCTTTTTATTTCTATTTTGAGTGTTTTCCCTTTACTGATTTTGAAAATGGAAGAGGGTTTTATAATTTCAATTTATTTGTATTAATAGGTCACTGCAACCTATTTATGTTTAATATTCTTATTAATCATTTTAACAAAAATTATTTGCACAATTTTTCTACATAGAAAGTTTGTAATTCGCTCCTTCAATTTTGCGTTTTTAATCACCAAAGTAGCAAGGGTCCCTGTAATTCAGGGTCTGGTTTGGGTGATTAAATGAATAATGAATTGGGTTCCATTTCTTGCTGTTGCCACTTGTTTTGGTGTTTTAAGTGTCTTCTTTACCATGCCTGCGTGGGTCAGGTGATATTTGTTGAGGCAAATTTTATATGGCTGGATGCCCTTGCTATAGCCAGCTCTTTTCCTTTTTCCAATTAAGGTAGTGTTTCACTAAGGCCAGACATGTTTTCATGGAAGATTGGAAACAAAGGACACTGCTTGAGTGATGGTAACACTCACTTAACAACTATTTGTGTGATGTCAAGATAAGGAGTACCAAACATCTATGATGTTCTTCGTTCAGTTTTCATCTACTAAATCTACTCACTATGTTTTAGTGAGTTTTCAGAATATAGTAAACCATTTTCCCAAGGTCCTATGCAAGTGGGTGCCATATACTTGAGAGGCAAACTTCTGGATCGCAACTATACCTGTGCCTCCATGCATCTGGTAGCGGCAATCATTTATATGCAAATAAATCCATATACATTTTGCATGTTGTCAAATAATTTATGTATTTTAATGCGCTTCACCTATTATTTAAAACCACAAAATCAAATTTTTTAAATTTAGGTCATGGCGCTCCAAATTACATTTATTTGTAATATATGATGATAGAAAATTTTCAATAATGAATTTTACAATTGATATAGACAGTGTGTTTTTGTAACATTTTTCAATACCTAGGGCTGAAATATTGAATACAGTCCCATTCGCCACTTTTGACTTTGTGTAAGTTGTAATTTTTGGAATCAAAATTAAGGCTGTATTTATACAACACACACATATACATACCTTGAGACCATTTAGCTGAAGTGAAATGCCGAAACAGTGGAGCATCTCCACTTCGTCTTTTCCTCTTCCCCTTCCCTATATGTTAATTTTTGACTGGCTGGGGCACTGCCTTGAAGAATTTTTAATGAACCTCCTTTTTTTTTTTTTTTCTTTTTAAAACTTGGTACTTATTCTATCAGTCACTTCTGCCAAAAGAGTTACAGTGTATCACGCATAGGGACTAACACAGTCATACATTGGTATACACACACTTCTTTCAATTTCTGTCTGCCAAATCCACTCATAATGCTTTGGTCAACCTAAGGCTATGGTAGAAGACTCTTGCCCAGGACCATTTAGTTAGGAAGCAAACTTGTTACCATGCTGTCACACCTCTTATAAGTACAGACAAAACAATAGGGAAACACTTTGTTTCTGGAATCATTGGCTAATGATTCTATGCTTCAATTCTGGTTTCTTTCTGATTTCATGAAATGTTCTTATTGTTTTACAAGACTTGCTCTCTAGGAATTCTCATTTCTGTAGCTCTTTTCTAGTCAGCTTAACTGAATGTTTGATTGTAGGTTGTTTTGTACTTTCTTTAACTTTTTTAAGAAAAAGATTTATATTAAATGCATAATTTTTTTAAATAATATTTTTTAAAAAACGTTTTTTCTTCCATTATTTTATTGTCTGACATATTGTACCACATTGTTCTAATGCATTCTATATTTGAGTCTTGTTCTTTCTCATGCTCAAGCATATTGTACTTAAGTTGTTAAAATTTTTTTCATCACCTTCGCTTTAAAATCATTCAGTAGGCTCTCATTTGATTTCATTTCATTGTTTTTATATCCACTCATCCATGAAGGTAATGAGTTGGATTGGACAGAACAAGGCAGTGCTGCAGCTTATATAACATTTCTTTTAGCATTGAGAGATACAGTGCATTATTATATAATTTAATCCATCTGTAGACTTTTTAAAATGAATGAATATAACTGATAATACCTACACAGCAGTTGTTAAAGAAATATTCTATAAAATAAACCAGAATGTACATAAAATAAAAGAAGCAATTGATTGTTAAAATGTTCTTGGGTGTTAATGTAAATTGGCCTGGATTAAGAATTTCAAATAGCTCTAATAGGGAATTAAAATGTATGCAGGAATAGCAATTTTCACTTCAAAATTCAATCTTGGGCAAGATTTTCTAGTCTATCCTCAGGTTGAACCAAATCTTGTGGGTGGATTTTACAGGCAGAAACTGAAAGAATGTCATTGTGTATTTGTGATCTTTTGATAATTGCATGTTAATTTCATTGGTTGACAGTATTGTATGTTTAAACTGATTTATATTTATATGTATTTTATCTATTCTAGGTTTTGATGTGAATTTCATGGATGATGTGGGTCAAACATTGTTGAATTGGGCTTCTGCTTTTGGCAGTCAAGATATGGTATGTACTTTTTTTTTGTCCTACAAAAATGTATTAGTATTGTGATTAAGTCATTCATTTCTTGGTAACTACAAATGATGGTTCATGTAAGATTATCATATTTCCTTTACAATTACATTTACTATGTGTTAGTTGATAGTTATTTAATATTGAAAACCTGCAGTGCAACTGAACTAATATTTTTTGTAGTGTTAAGTGTTAATATTCTTTCTTGTTCTGTCTGTGTGTGTATATACACACACACATACACACATTGTGTATTTTAATGTCTTTCTCAAAACTATCTTAATCTTTATTTCATGATTGCAATGACTTGGATCCAATTTAAAAAGTTTCCAACTGTTATATCATTATCTTTAATCCCTACGTCACCATTTGATTAAGAACATGAAGTCCTTAGGTCATTAAACAAGAAACCTATTATTCTTGGTTTTGTAATTTTAGTGGTTAGTTTTCAAATTAAGATCCTTCTGAAGGTTACTAACAGTTGTAATTGGCATTCTAATATATCGGCTCTTTAATAATAGGTTAGAATATTGTGTATGGAGTTACCAAGAGTTCCCCGATAAAATGAATTTTTCTTGTTTGCTAGGTTGAATTTCTTTGTGAACGTGGTGCTGATGTAAACAGAGGCCTTCGATCATCCTCATTGCACTATGCAGCATGTTTTGGTAGACCTCAAATAGTAAAGGTTATTATCTTATTTTATTGTTTATTAGTTTACTTGAAATTATTTAGGTTATGTGATGTTTAATGTTTTTGTTTGATTTACATAAAATCTTCAATAAATCTAATTTAAAACATTAAGTTTCAAATGCATGATTACAGAAATGGTTGTTTCCGATTTGTTATTTAGACTTTACTAAGATATGGTGCTAATCCAGATCTTAGAGATGAAGATGGAAAAACTCCATTAGACAAAGCAAGAGAAAGAAATGACGAAGGCCATCGAGAAGTCATCCAAATATTACAATCACCAGGTAAATTCAATTTGTAATGTATTTTGACTTAGCTGAGAAAAGGGGCTCTTGTGCTGAATGGGGAGGGACATGAAGTTTATTAGTATGGGGAAATGAAAGATTATAAAAAAAAAAAAGTGTTTAACTTGTTCTTTATTTTAAACTTACAGCTTTGAAGTAATTCAGCTAAATATATTTTGGGGGTTAACTGCCTCCTCCCACCCACTCCATTGAGACCTCTTGGACTGGAAGCATTGAATGTTTGCCACAGGTTGGTTTGGGTAACATTTAATTTAAATTGTCAAAGATTAAAATTGAAAACATGAGTATACATATGTATTGCCTGTGTGGTAGTAAGCGTGAGAAAGATGCAGTCTTAGAAAAGTGTAGGGAAAATGTTCTGCATGGAGGTCTTAAAGCATGCATTTTCTGGTTGATGATAAACTAGCCAGTAGGTTGTATGTGTTTGCTATAAACCTTGTGCACGTTCAAAGGAGCATACATCCTTATGAACAAAATAAACTTAACTGGGGTAGGTCTTTGCTGCAGTTGGTCTGATGTTTGTGAATCTGATTTATTCTCAGATTAATTTGAGCTTTCAAAGTCTTAGTTCATTGGGTTGTTTGTGGCTATTGAACATTTCATTGAATTTTTTTCGTTTTCAATTTCACGTGTCTTTTTTTTTTTTTTTTCCTAGAAACTCTTCAGTTTCTATATATATAAAAAAAAAGCAAGTTTTCTAATAAAAGCAGTTCTAAATAAAAGATTTTTTTTTTTGTTACCTTTTTTATGGTTTTTAGTAATTTTTTCTTGTTCCTGTATAATGTTGTTACTGATATGATTTTTTTTTTTAATGAGATGAAAATTTATGCAACAGATTTGAACATTTCATCTTCAGGCCAGAATTCTGCAACTTTAACTGTAGTAGCTGTGACACTTAAGTTTATTGTGGGTTTTTTTTAATCTCTTTTCTTCCATTTCCTAAAATTGGTTGCCAAACTTTTGCTTACCTTTCTTTTCTAGGTGAATGGATGGTGCCAGTTCAAAGAGAAAATTCACAAATAGAAACAGACAGAGAAAAAGATTTGGTTGAAGAAGACAAAACAGAATGTACAGAACCAAAAGGTGATCCAGAAGTTGCCCCATTATATATTAAAGGGCTCCTGCCTGTCTTTGCACAAGTATTTCATGGATCCATGTTGATATCAGTCAGGTAATTGAATACTTTGTAGTGACTTTTTTTTTTCTTATATGAAGGAATACAATAAATTTCTGAATTTAACTTATTTTCAAAATATTCTCATGTTTCTTTTTCCCCCTCTTAAGGAAAGCCAGCTTGTCACTCATCAGAAAAATGGTCCATTATATTAGTGGGCCACTTTTAGCTGAAATGAGTTGCTCAGAATTTAGCAGCCCGAATTTTGGATCATCTCTTACAGAAGTCATTGCTACAGTTCTTGACAATGAAGTAAGTTCATGTTAAGTTTAACTCTTTAATTACTACATTTAACTAGAATACACCTATGCGTTTCATTACTATTCCAAATTAACTATAAATTTAAATGCTCCATGAACTGTTATAACTTTCAATTAATGTATTAGTGTTTAGACTGTGAAAGGTCTTGTGTAAATCTGCAATGGAATTTTTGTCTCAAACTTATTCTAATTTGATGTAAAATTATATCTATGACATGAAAAAAAAAAGCCCAAATTTTGTTCAGTTGTATAGGAGCCCATATCCTCTTTTTCCTTGTTTTGCATTCTGTGTGACATATGGGAAATTTCAATTGGAAGAAGCTTGAGTAAATAATCACTGTAGTTTTTCTAAAATATGTGATAGAGAAATATTTTAAGTTTTCACTGCAATCTTTTTTTGGAATTAATTCATTCTCTATATAAGTTTTTTTCACTATCAGAAATTGAAGCATCTGGTTCTATGCCCATTACATTAATGCCTGTTGCATTTCCTGATCTGTAGTAGTTGCTTATTTCAAATTTATAAAATTACTATTACTAAACCTGAGACATATAAAAAAAGGTTATAGTGTTTGAAAACAGTAAAAATAAAATAAAATATAAGAAAAAAAGGAAAAATGGTTGTGGAAGACAATAACCTGATTTTCACCTTTATTATCAGTATACAGTGTTTACCTGTTGAAATTATATCACTTATGTAGTAGCTCAATTTCCTGCCTCTTCAGTAATATCCAAGATTGTTTCAGTAACAAGAGCTACAATAAATATTTTTATGGAATGGATCGTTTATTTACTCTTGTAGGAAGATGATAACGGCCATCTAATAGCATTGCAAGTGGTGCAAGACTTGATGAAGAAAGGGCAAGAAATTTATTTGGAACACTTTGCTCGCCTTGGCTTATTTAGTCGTGTACTAACCTTGGTTGGACCATTTGAAGAAGAGAAAGACAAGGAGAAGGTTTGTATTTGAAAATAATTTTTGCACAAGCCTCAAATAGTTAAAATGTTATTCTGTACCTAGTACTAAGTTCAAATTTTAAAGAGATGAGCTGGACCTTTTCATTTATTACTGGTTGGTGAAATAAATGTTATGAATATACTTGGTTGATTCTAGAGAAAATAAATTTCATCTCACAAAGATAGAAGACATTAATTTTTAATATTTTATTTATTTCAGGAGGAGGAGGAACCAGTTATTGAAGATGCTAAAGAAATTCTACCAGGCAAGCCTTATCACTGGAAAGATTGGAGTATAGTTCGAGGACGTGATTGTCTGTATCTTTGGAGTGATGCTGCTGCCTTAGAATTATCTAATGGAAGTAATGGGTGGTTTCGTTTCATATTGGATAGTAAACTTGCTACTATGTATTCCAGTGGAAGTCCAGAAGGAGGTTCTGATAGTTCTGGTAAGGTTTTGTTTTATTTTTTTTTCTTTTCTTGTTGCTATTTCATCAGTTTGATTTTTATATCATTAGCAAATATGTTTCACTAATCTTTTTAACTTCTACAGAAAACCGAGGCGAATTTGTTGAAAAGTTGCAAAAAGCTCGTAGTCAAATTCGTTCAGGGACAATGAGCCAACCAATTGTATCAAAGCCTGACGCTGCCAGCTTGATTGTTGGTAATTGGGTGTTGATGTGCAAGAAAACTGGAGAAATGCAAATTCATAACTCCGATGGCCAACAGGTAAATGTTTTTGCTGAAAATCTATTAATTCAAGGTTTAAATTACTTTTTATCTACTTCCCATCTTCAGATTTTTACATAAGTGGAATGACAGTAGATAGTGCCAGATTAAATAGTTGCCTTTTAGCATATAGTCAATTCTGTGTTCGACTACCACCATACCAGTGAAGACTGGGGTTGATAAAATCAACTACAATACTTTTAAAGTTCTATTGTGTTTTGCTTGAGAATAAACAGTGAACTTATAATTTTAAGTTAAAGTGGTTTAAATTTCAGCTTAAAAGTATTTCACCATTTGTATGAGACCCATCAAATTTTATTACTTATTTTTTTTCTTTTTTCCCCCTTTTAATGAAAGTTTTTTTTCTTTTTCTTCTTTTTTCAAACAGCAATCCACATTGTTAGGAGAAGATCTGCCAGGATTTATTTTCGTTTCCAATAGAGGAACCAGACATTCTTTTACTGCTGAAACCACATTAGGCCCAGAATTTGCAGTTGGGTGGGGTGGCAAGAAAAGTAAAAAGTCCAGGACAAAAATTGATGCTTTAAGAATGAAAGTAATTATACTTTAAATATCTAATTTGGATTGTTTTAATTTTTTCTTTTACACAATTATTTTGATATTTTCTCAAATAGGTTTGAAAAGATTTGGTTGATAATAGTTTTGGATATTGCTATTGGGGAGACTGAAACCAATGAAGCTGGGTTAATAACCCAAAATTGAATTTCAATATTAAACTTTGCATGTAAAATATAAAACTTAAAATACAATTGAATTTGCAACCTTAAATATTCTTTAATTAAAAAATTTTTTCACTTGTAATTTAGTCTTGCTTCTCCAATGACCTAAACTTCAAAAAAATTCTTGCTTTATATTTTATTTTTTCGCCTTACCGTGATGTTTTATACATGGTACATAAACTGCATAATTTTGAATTGACATAATTTAATTAAACTTTGTTTACTATTATACATTTTGCACTACATAAAATGGTGTTTTCTATTTTTAGGTAAGGACCTTAGCCAGGGAGCTATATGAGCAATACTTTAGAGTAGCTGAAGCTTCTCCTCGTAGCATTGTGGCTCGAATTAAAAACATTGTGCATCGACTTGAAGCTTCATATGCTAAACAGATCAGTCAAATAAAAGTAAGTAGCTTCCTTCACTTGTAAAACTGATAGAATATGACAATTTTAAACACATCTAAAATCTGTTATGATAAACATTAACCCTTTAACATTTAAACTGGCCATATCTTGTCCAAATATTTTACCTGTTTTGTGTTCAAACCAGTCAGATCCAACCTCTTACATTTACTCTACAATGTCATTCTAAAAATAATCACATTATCGAAATCTCGAAACTATGAGATAGTATTGATCCAAAACATTGTGATTAAATAAGCATTACATTTTGACAGAATAATTTGAATGTTAAAGGGTTAAATGATTGAAAGTATATCACTTAATGCATAAATTTACTTATGCATTTTCTCTGCTCTTCTATTTTAGTCCCCTACAGGTGAAGTGGAATGGGAGGAAGACATGCATGCTGCTCTGGAAGAATTAACAGCATTATTAAAAGATGAGCATACAGTTTCCTCTTTCGAACTTTCAAGTAGTGGATTAGTCCAAACCTTGCTGAACATCTTAAATAATGTAATTGTTTCTTCTTTAATATTTTTAGATATATAAAGTTGCTTATTTTAAATACTAGAATTACTCCTTTTATGTTTTATTTTTTAATTTTTTTTTTTACAACTTGGTAACTCTAAATATTCTAAAATAGCTAACATCAAATACTTATTCCCTATGACATACAGTTGAGAAGTTAAATGCTATGTCTTAACTAAATTTAACACCTGGTTTGAAAAGTTAAATGATTTAGTCACTACAGTCTACTGGATTTGTCTTAAACACAAGACTTCCAATATACTGATTTATAAGGCTGAGATTGTGAAATTCATGACTGTATAAAAGATATTGGTAATGAAAGTTAAGTAGCTTAAACTGGAAATCAAATTTAACTCTGTGATTGTTTTGTATATATACTTATAATAGTGTAATTGACAAATCATTGAGCAAGTTATTGTTTTGAATTCAAGTCTTGAATTTGCATTAGTATCTTATGAGATACTAATGTGAATGGCTAAAAGTACAGAATATATAAAGTGTTGAGTTTATGGTGAACTTTTATTGTAGAATATGGTCAGAAAGACAAGTAAAAGATTACCATTCTCAGTTGCAATTTGAAATCCATAAGTTCAACTTATTATAGGCAACATCTTGTGACATGCTTGTCTTCTAATCTTAAAGATTTTGCTTACATTTCTTTAATGCTATAAAAACTGAAGTTAACTATTAGCTTTATAAGCACCTATAGTTCATAAGTAATTATAATATTATTACTCTTATGGTTGGAAATATCAAGTATGCCCTTTATTATTTTCAACTAGATTAGTTCATTTTTTTTTCTCTTGCAGAATGTTGAAGATATGCAAACTAGAGCTAGCATGAAAAGAACAAATGAAAGAATAAAACTATTCAAAAGAATATTTCAGAAAAGAGAAGGGTGAGTACTTGAGCACTTTACAACTCAACAAAACTGTCAAGGTTGTAGATCCAATTAAATTCAGTACTAGTAGAATATCAGAAGAATGTTTGATACAACTAGCATTTTAACTGTTTTATCTTTTAAATATTTTTCAGAGGTTTTAATCCAGCTGTTGCTCTTGTTAAAAAGCTTGTGGCTGTTTTAGAATCCATTGAAAAACTCCCTGTCTACAGCTATGATCTTCCCGGGTCTGGTTATGGTTTACAGGTAAGTTATTTTTTTCTTTTTTTTTTTTTCTTACTGGGTCTGGAGCAAGGGACAGGCCCTCCTAGACCAGTGGGATTGATGCCGTTAATGTTCCTCTTTGCAAGTCAACATCTACAGGAATATGAGTCTAAACAGAGATCAAGAGAGTTGATGTTCTTGGAAGGAAGAATTGGGTGTAGTGATTAGTGTAAGTGTTAAGTGCAATAAGTAATGTGAGAAGGGACAAGTGGTGTGAGGATGTTTGAGTGGAGATGGCATGAACCCAGCCAGTTCAAAGGAGCTGAAGCAATTATAGATGTGGTAGAAAAGCTAGGAGAGGAGACAGAACACCTGTCTGTGAGCCATTTGTAAGGGACTTTATCCAATTTGATGAGTGGCTCTATTCTGAATGTACCTAGTGGGGGGGGTGCAGCATGCACAAACACTTCAGACGTGAGAGCAACATGCCACTGTAAGTATTACCTAAGCTTTGTAGAGTACTGATTAATAATTGTTAGAGGCTGAAATATATTTTGGCTCTGAAGGGAAGGGCCAGTCAATGTTGAAGATGTGCTTTTGCCAGAAGAGATTCTACCCACTATTTGTACTGCATTGATGTTTTCTTGATATTGGTCGCATTCATGTTTATGTAGCCACTCAAAATTTAGTCGAATAATGACTTATGATGCATGTCTGCTATTTATCCCTTCTATTTTAGATCCTTACTCGTCGGCTTAGATTTCGATTAGAGCGGGCTGCTGGTGAAACTGGTTTAATTGATCGCTCAAACCGTACTCTAAAAATGGAACCCCTTACAACAATTTCTGCACTTGAAAGATATCTTTTGAAGATGGTAAGAATATATTATAAATTTACAAATATTTCTTTATAATCAAATGTAAACACACATTTTTTTTTTTTTTTTTGTGAGAAATCATCTAATGAAATGTAATTTATAAAGCCATTCCAATTTGAGTTCCTAATTAACTATTATAATGAAGTTGCTTATAAATATTCTTTTGGACTCTTTAGGTTGCCAAGCAGTGGTATGATTATGAACGATCAACCTTTACTTTTGTTAAAAAATTGAAAGAACCAGGCACATCAATAACATTTACTCATCAGCGGGACTTTGATGAAAATGGTCTAATTTATTGGATTGGCACTAATGCTAAGTAATTAATTTGTCTTTTATTCAAGTTTGAAAGTAATTTTGATGTTTTAAATCATTACAAAATTCAAAAAATTTCTTTAAAAATTTGCTTATCTATCACTGAAATAGTAACAAGGCTTCTTAAAAAAATTTTCATATATAAAATAATAAATACTTAGGTTGTTAGATTGATGATAGACAGGTTAAATAACATTTTTTGTTTAATCTAATTTTCTTTTTCCCCAGATAAATAAATTTTATTATATGTTGAAAACTTTATCAGACCGTTTGAAAATTGATATTGTTTACATTTATTAGGTGTGATTTCTGTAAAATATGCTAAACCTGCTTTCTAAAGGAAATCTTGTTTTAATACAGAACTGCTTATGAATGGGTGAATCCAGCCCAGTATGGATTAGTTTGTGTAACATCGTCTGAAGGGAGAAATCTTCCTTATGGAAAACTGGAGGACATACTAAGCAGGGACTCTTCTGCTATCAACTGCCATACAAACGATGATAAGTAAATATTCTTTTATTCTTTTACTTGTTTCAGTCATTTGATTGTAACCATTCTGGTGCATTGCCTTGAAGAGTTTTAGTTGAAGAAATCGACCTTAGGACTTATTCTTTGTAAGCCTAGTACTTATTCTATCGGTCTCTTTTGCTGAACTGCTAAGTTACGAGGATATAAACACACCAGCATTGGTTGGACACACACACATACATACATACTTGATGGGCTTCTTTCAGTTTCCATCTACCAAATTCACTCAAGTCTTTGCTTAGCCCAACATTATAGTAGAAGACACTTGTGTAAAGTGCCACACAGTGAAACAATCAGGAACCATGTGGTTGGGAAGCAAGCTTCTTACCACACGGCCATTTGAAATTTTTTTTTTTAACTTTATCCGTAATGTAACTTTATGAAATTGTTAGTGTGGATTTAATTCCTTATAAATTTATAAGCATTTTTTTTTTTTTTTTTTTTTTTTAACCTTGAAGTTATTTGAAGTCACTTCAGTACAAAAGAATTAGTTTTTTGTTATGTTGGGTTTCTTGCAGGAAAGCGTCCTTTGCAATAGATCTTGGTGTATGGATTATACCAAATTGTTATACTCTACGGCATGCAAGAGGATATGGAAGGTGAGTGTCTACAAACTATTGTAAATTTCAGTAGAGATTATATTATATCACTGGTCTGTCTGATATTAATAATTCATTTTTGCTTATAACATTAATTAGGCAGTAAATTGGAAGAAGAATTAGTATTAGATGAAACTCTTCTTTCAAGCTTTCTCCCCCCTCCATCCCCAACTTTGTCTGGATTTATGCTTTCTGAATGCAGTATTGGACCGACTGAAAAATTAAAACCTCAGATGAGATTGCTTGTGGTATTTGCTTTGGCTCTTTGTATATGGAGTTCTAATTTTGCTATTGTTGACTTGAGTGATAGACTCGGTTGGCCACTCAGGTTATCACTGTCTAAATGCCTTTAGCAGAGTTCACTGTGCTGCAAACATTAAGAGCAAGTCGCCAGTTTGAGGATACCTTCTTGCCTTCATTCTCGCCAGTCTTAGTTAGGGGCCCTGTGAAGTGTTATGAGCACTCCTTTCTCCCTTATATAAAGTAATTAAAAAAATTTTGGCTTTTTTCCCACTGTCATGGAAATTCTTCTTTTTAAATTTCTTATGGATTTACTCTAAAAAAAAATGTATTTATTTCTTTAAAATTCTTTATTTTAGATCAGCTTTGAGGAATTGGCAATTTCAAGTTTCAAAGGATGGTCAGAACTGGCTAACTTTGTACAATCATGTTGATGATTGCTCTTTAAATGAACCTGGGTAAGACTACTTTTTTTAATTTACTTCCTTTTAACAAACTGATTTTTTTTTCTTTGTAATAGATATATATATATATATAAATAAATGATTCAAAATTGTGGGTATAATGTTTTAATTGATTTTTTTTTAATTTTTTAAATATTCTATTATGAAATTGACAAACTAGTGTTCATAGAGAGTTTAGACCTTGGTTGTACAGGTGATTAGATTGATTGAAACCAAATTTTAACTTTAAATTAACTTGCATTAATTTTAACAAAACTGGAATGTATAAATAGGTTTGAAAAAAGAATCAGGACATTTGAGCTAAGACCTCTGTTTATCACATCAGAAATAAATGTAACTACAAAACTTTGAAAATGAGATGTTGAAGTAAAAGCCCTAGGATATCTTACAATTTCTGTATGAACTTCATTAATGAGCAATTAATTCTGTTACCATAGTGTGATGTTAAAATTATCACTTAAAAGTGATAATTTTATTTTTAATTTAAAAGATTAAACTTTAAAATGTGAAAGTTACATTATTGGTATGGGCTAATAAGGTAATAAAACAGATTTTGATGATTTTTGGCAAGAAAAAGGTAGAGAGATTATATTATATTCAAGATCATATTATACAATAGTAATTTTCTCTGGTATAATTTTTAGATCTACTGCATCTTGGCCAATTGAATGTCCCACTGAAGAAACTCAGGGCTGGAGATACATCAGACTTCAACAAACTGGTAAAAATGCCAGTGGCCAAACACACTATCTTTCACTCTCTGGTTTTGAAATTTATGGTAAAGTGACTGGTGTTTGTGATGACATAGGTAAGTACATATAAACTGCTAAGTTGTTTGAAATTACATCATCATCATCAGATAATTTCTGTTGAATATTAAAGTGTTAGTTTTTTTTTTTCAAGTGTTAATTTTATATTCCTGTTTATCAAGAACTATTGGTTGATATAATTTAATTTCCATTCCTATTCAAATATCCTTTCTTGAATGTTATATCAGTGACTTAGGGAAAATATTTGTTTTAATCTTTATTCACTCTGTTTATCACTTAAGGCAAAGCTGCTAGAGAAGCAGAGGCCAATCTAAGACGTCAACGACGCTTTATCAAGTGTCAAGTGCTTCGGCAAATACAGCAAGGTGCTCGTGTGGTACGTGGCATGGACTGGAAATGGCGAGATCAAGATGGAAATCCTCCTGGTGAAGGATTTGTAACTGGAGAATTGCACAATGGTTAGTATTTTGATATTTTACTCTCATGAAAAATATTAATATAACTACAAAATTACAGTTTCTAACTTTTAAGTTTTTTAATATGGAAGAAGAATGACTTGAACAGGAACTTAATACTAAAATAGGATGGTATTAAGACTAACTATAAATTTTTAAATATTTACTTTTTGTTTGGCTTAAAACTTTATCTTCACTTTTCTTTTTGGCTAACAGTAATTTTATAAATCTGATGTGATGTGGTATTGTTAAAAATAATTTCCTCTGCTCGTTTGAAGAGTTTGGATATTTTGATACATTTTGCCTTCTTTTTACAAGTATTTGAAAAGTTAGATATGTAATTTATCAATGTCATTGTGATTATGAACTTATTTTCCATCCCTTTATATTTAAAGTTGTACTATTGTTGAAGCCTTACTTTTGTGTGTGTATTTGTATTAACTAGTTTTCAGTTTTTTGAAATGCAAAAATTTCAATCCATTTGCATTAATTTAGCAACGTTATTGTAATTTCTATACTTATTAATGTTTAAATTTTTTTTTCTTTTTTTTTTTAATATTTAGGCTGGGTAGATGTGACATGGGACTTTGGTGGTTCCAATTCTTACCGAATGGGAGCTGAAGGAAAATTTGATTTACAGCTAGCTCCTTCATATGATCCTGAAAAGGTGAGAATCCCAAAGTTAGACTCTGCACCACAAACTGTCAAACCAAGAACCGGTTCAACATTCATGGATAAAGTAAAGGTATTTTTTTTTTTTAATAATTAGAATAAAATTATGAAATTGATGCATTCGGTTTATGAGAATTAACCTGTCAGTATGCATTATACATCATTTACATTTAAATTTAGGGGTTTGCTTTAACAAAAGTCGCTTTTCTATGTGTTTTATGACTAACACCTGAGACTTTTTGGAAAAAAATACCCATTCTTTCATATTCTGATTAGTGCTAGAATTTTTAGGACCGGTCGTTATTTAAGTTAGATCTTCCAAACAGTTGATACAAAGGCTTAAGCACAGTTCACAAGTTATGCAAGTATGATGGCCTTTTGGAGGTCTTTTTTTTTTTATGGACATTTTATCCTAAAATTTAGTACTTGGTTTTTGTTTCCTTTTTAGATAGAAATTGATCACAAGTTCAGTGATTAAAAATACTCTTCTTTCTGTTCTAATTGTGTCTAATCCAGGTGAGCATTACCAATCGGAAAAGTAACTCTACTCCTAGCCTCAGTGAAGTGTCAGAAAATCGAGCATCTGTTGCAAGTACAGAACAGGCTTCATCAGCAGAAAATCTATCATCGGCCTTAAAGAATGTAAGTTGTCTATTGTTTGCACTCTCTAACATTTGTTAGTTTTTATGTAGCTTTTAAATATAAACTAGGGTTGTATATTTTCTAGATTGGCTTCAGGTCATTTGAATTAAATTTCTGGTTTCCTTAAAGCCTGTTTTGTTAAACAAACTAAATTCTTTTCCTCCTCACATTTGATTGAACGAATCTTAACAGCCTTTCTAGCAGTGCTTATCCAATGCCAGCTTCTCTCAAATTCACCTTTGTAAGGGTTGATAATACTATTACCAGTGTTGCTTAATCTAATTGTGTTTCTTATTAACAAATACCATTTCAAAACTTTTGCACAATTTTTCTCCATTCATTCTTATGTACAAAATATGATAAATATCTATGTATGAGCTAAGCTTCTATAAATGTTTTTTTTTTGTACTTTTTTTGGTTCATTTGAATAGTTTTTGTTTAAAATATGCAACAAGTTTATTCTTAACAGTTCATATGGTGCACTTGAATGTTGTAGGACAACTTGAAATTTACTATAATTCTTAATACATCCATTTATTGTACTGTGTAAACTTTGTAAATCCATTTTCATCATTTTAACATCTACTTATTTCTGCTTGCATGGGTCAGATGGAATTTATTAAGACAAATTTTTTTACGGCTGGATGCCTTTTTCTACTGTCAATTCTCACTTGTTTCCAAGCAAGACAATATTTCCTACTGATTGGACATATTTATATAGAAGATTGGAAACAAATGACGTTGCTTGTATGACTATTATGCAATGTCTTCGTGAGGCAAAGAAACATACACAGTGGGCTGCTTTCAATTTCCATCTACCAAATCTATTCACAAGGCTTGGGCATTTATAGTAGTACACATCTGCCCAAAGTGGCACACTGTGGGAATGAACCTGAAATCGTGTTGGGAAGTAAACCTAACAGTGTGGCCATGCCTGCACCTCTCTCTTTCCCTACATGCATGTATAGGTGTGGAAGCTTGCTTCCAAACCAAATGGTTCTGGGTTCAGTTCTATTGTGTAGCACCTTGGGCAAGTCTCTTCTGCTGTGGTTTCAGGCTAACCAAAACCTTGTGAGTGAAATTGATAGACAGAAATTGAAAGAACCCTGTCAAGTGTGTCTTTGTGTTGTATTTGGCCCCTTTTATCAGACTAAGTTTAGAAGAAATAAACAAAATGATAGAATAAGTACCGAGCTTGAAAATTAAAAAATTAAGTCCTGGAGTTTGTTCACCCAAAGCCCTTCAAAGTAGTGTCCCAGTGGGGCTTCAATCCAATGACTGAAACAAGTAATATATATATATATATATATATATATATATATTTTTATTTTTTTATTTATGTATATATATATATATATACATACATATACCAAATTCATTTACTGGTTTTGTGATGGTCCTTACTATGTTTGAATATTGTCTTTGGCTTCATAAATAAAAATGATTCCTATCAAGTTTCAACATTATCCTACTCTGAAAAGCCCATTATTTTGTGGAAATGCTCAAAATCATTTCTGCTGTAAATTTCATTGCAGACTTTAAAAACTAGTATGTTAGATTATAGATTTAAGACCAACATAGTAATCTTTACTATGTCGTAAGTTTGTGTAAACTTGATGCCATCTTACATGTAACCTATTCTGTAGATATATAAGTAGGACAAATTATATAACTATCTCTCTGTAGATTGGAAAAAATGAACAGCCTTCATTAATTTTTGAACTTTATTGGGGTCTTATCAGAGGTGTTGATATCATTTGACTAACCCCTGAGAAATAATCAGCCAGTCTCTTTATATACTCAATGCATCCTCTGGCTTCAGAACTGCAGCAATTAATTTGCATACTTCAAATATTAAACAGTAATATCTGCAGGCTGTCTACAAGGATCTCAGTCCACACAGTATTAGGGTATGACATAGATTACATGTCGTACATATATAAACAGAGCAAATTTAACTATTTCTCTGTTGGTTATTCCTGTCCATTAAATTACAGTACATACAAAATATGGGTCCCTGTTTTCCCTTGTGGTGGGGTAACAGATGTTTCTACAATTAACTTTGATGTCAAATGGTATCTCATATGTCTTGGTACAATTCAAACTGTATTTCATCCATTATAAATCTATTTACTTTGCAATAGTTCTATCATTTACCTGTTTCAGTCATTGGAGTACACCACTTGACAGGTTTAATCAACCTCAGTACTTGTTTTCCCAAAGCCTGGTATTTAGTTTAATTGCTCAGTTACAGAGATGTAAACAAACCAACACCAGCTGCCAAGCAGTATGGGGGGGGGGAGACACGGACAACATATACTCTTTTTACTCTTTTACTTGTTTCAGTCATTTGACTGTGGCCCTGCTGGAGCACCGCCTTTTTAATCGAGCAACTCGACCCCGGGACTTATTCTTTTGTAAGCCCAGTACTTATTCTATCGGTCTGTTTTGCCGAAACCGCTAAGTAACGGGGACATAAACACACCAGCATCGGTTGTCAAGCAATGCTAGGGGGACAAACACACACACACGCATATATATATATATATATATATATATATATATATATACGATGGGCTTCTTTCAGTTTCCGTCTACCAAATCCACTCACAAGGCTTTGGTCGACCCGAGGCTATAGTAGAAGACACTTGCCCAAGGTGCCACACAGTGGGACTGAACCCGGAACCATCTGGTTGGTTAGCAAGCTACTTACCACGCAGCCACTCCTGTGCCTATATACATATACGTGTAGAAGTGACAAGTTTCTTTTAGTTTCCATCTACCAAATACATCCAAGGCTTTGGTAAGCCCAGAATTATAGTAGAAGACACTTGCCCAAGGTACCACAGAGTGGGACTGAACCCAGAACCATGATGGTTGGGGGAACAGAATTACTCTAATTGATGTGCCAATCATTTCAGATAAAACATTTCATAATATTCCTGACTATCATCTGTTAATTTTTTATTCTTTTTGAGAATTCCAAAAGAATTCCTTTTCAGCTTCAGTTGTTTTATCTCTTTGGTTTTGTAGCTCAATGACCATTCTGTCTTTGTTTTGTTTCATTTTTACTTTTTATTTATATCGTTTTTTTATTTAACCCTTTAGCATTTAAACCGGCCATATCCAACCCAAATATTCTGCCTGTTTTATTTTCAATCTGGCCAGATCCAGTCTCTCCACCAACCCTACAATGTTATTCTAAATCTAAAAAATCACATCATCAAAATCTCAAAGCTACGTTTGACAAAATAACCTGAATTCTAAAGAGTTAAACCAGCCATATCCAGCCCAGATATTCTGCCGGTTTTATCTCCAAACTGGCCAGATCCAGCCTCTCACACCTACCCTGCAATATCATTCTAAAAATACTCACATCTTTGAAATCTCAAAGCTGTGAGATAATTCAAGATTAATTTTTTAAAATATGAATATATGATATATTTGACAAAATTTCAATGCTAAAGGGATACTCCGTTTTCTTTTTTTTTTCCTCTTTTTTTTTTTTTTTGGTACAACACTGCTTCATCGCAAAGTATCATTATTTCATCTCATTATTTGAATATTTGGTCATGTATTCATAATCATTGTTGGTTTTATTTTCTCAATCCCATATTGAATATCTACAATGATTGCAAATTTATGCATAATATCAAATCCTTTTGCAAACTATGCAGTGGCTGAATAGAGGTGGAAATCAAAGTAAAATGCCTCTGGAAGAGGCAACAGTTTTAAGTGGAGTGTACTGCTTAGTAATGTTTCATAACAACCTGTTCTCTTTTACAGCTCAATCTGACTCTGTATTGCACACCTATGTAGCTTGTCATAGCCTACTTCTAGTTTCAAATAACTTCTCTCTTTAATATAAAAAAAGCCTAACTTTTCTATCTCATATTAAATCCTTATACAGATGTGTTCAGTTAATTATTAGCAGCATTTTTTCCTTGTGTATACTAACTACATCTTTTCATTTTGCTAAAGACATACTTGTGCCCCAAAATATTCTAAATTTTCATGTAATTTGCAAATCAATCCTTGTTTTGGATTGCTTTTTGATTTTCCCATAATTTGTTAGTATTAAAAACATAGTTGTAAATTGAAAAAACAAAAATTTGAAATCTCAATTGTCAGCATAGATTTCCATTCTTTTTCTACTTAGGAATGCATTGACAGATTTTTAAAAAAATAATTGTGCATGAATGTATTTAGTTTTGATACATTTTGAATTGTACTGTTACAGATTTTGACAATTTACTATGCTGCTTTTAATCCTGAATGCTTCATTTCTTTATTTGGCTGATAAAAACTTTCTGGAAGGTTCTCAAGCTGTGTCAAAATTTAAAACTCAGTGCAATTCAAAGCAGAATTAATATTGTATTAATTTGCTTTTGAAGCAAGCCTTAAAAATTCAAGAGTGTAAATAGTTTAAAAGAAAACTATTTTTTCTTTTTCTTTTCCATGAAATCTAGGAAAATATGAATTTGAAAAGTAATTTATCATTAGGTTACTAGAATAGCAGAAACTTAGTGCTATGCTAAATGTACAGCAATATTTATCTTTCGGTTTTAGTCCAATTCCTGTTGAGAATAGTCAAATACATACCAGAATGACTACTATTTCTTACAAATCTGAATTTCATCTTTGAAATTTTAGTTTTTTATCATGACAAAACTTATTAATTTATTGAAATCTATATATTTGTTCATTAAATTATTTGGTACATCAAGATTCAGTGTCGAAATAATTTTGATTTCCAAATAATCAAGTCTTTGCTTGCTGCAAACAAACATTTTATATAAAAATTTGAAATTAAACTTCTCTTAATAGTCAAGTTTTGGTACTGGTTTTGTCAAGACGTTTAAGCCTTATTTTTAAGTCTTCCCTCTTCTTCAGAATGTTGTTGATATCATTTAAACTACTTATTCAGACATTTAACCTTTTTGGCCTTCAAGGTTGACTATCATCAACAAGACAGAATTCTGTAAAATAGAGGGATCAAATTATATTCCTCTAAACATTTTTTTGAAGATTTTTCAGTTTTTATGAAATATCTTCCACAATTTTTTCTCTTAAATAAATGAAGCTTTAAAGGCATATTCTGAGATTTCCCAATTGTTCTCTTTATTGTTACAGTTATTAGAAGGTCTACGAGGTTGTCCAGATCCTTTTTATTCAATGATGCATTTATCTCCACATCCATCATCACACGTCATAAGGGGCAATACCCTGGAGACTCATCAGTCTGTATCACCCACTCCTACTTGCAGCAACTACTTGGGGGTGAGCATAAAGATTTTGAAAATGTTTCCCTGTGTGTTTGTGCGTGTGCATGCATTTGTGTGTGTGTGTACATGGATAAGTTTTTTTTTTTTTTCTAATTCAAAAATGTTAATCTCACAACATTTTCAAAATTCTCAGTTTAGTATTATGTCCTTATTACTATTTTCCAGAACTTGTTCTGCAACAAAGAAATTGTTTTGTCTTTTAATCCTTTTGTTGTTATATTCCTATCTGAAATACACACCTATGTGTTTCAATGAAATTCTAAAATAATCGTGAATTTAGACTTGTTTCATAAAACAACTTGAATTTTTTTATTAATCAAGATATCAATATGACTTTTCGACACAATTTAACTAAAGATTTTTAACAAAATCCATTTCATAATTTTTGTCTCAAAGTGGAACTAATTACAGGTAAATACAGGTAAATTCAACAAAATATCAAATTATTTAAATTTTGTTTAAACATTAAGATGGAAAATGTTATTAGTTAATATTCAATGAGTATACAACAAAATTTTTAATATGGAAGAATTGTGCAAATTACTGGATTATATATCAGTTGAACTTAATGCACATAAGACAAATGTAACATAAACTTCAAGCAGAAAGAAATACGTGTACCATGTAAAACAATGAAATACTAGAATTTGTATTTGAAGAAAATTAGGAAATGAAATACATTTCATCAACTAAATGAAATAAACTCACATATGTAAATATACAGAAATACATATATTCACAATACAAAGTGATCAAAATTTGCCACACATCTTACAGATAAAAAATGAAAATAGGTAAGGGTGAAAAAAATATAAATCAGTTATACATATTTTAAAATTCTTTTGTGTACTGTTGTTGGAATTGTTTCACTTTAGGAAATAGAAATATTCGATTCATAATCACACGCATAGTATACATAGTTTGTGTATACTCTGTATTAACTTAGATGTTTCTGTCTTTTAAAAATACTTGGAATTTAAACTCGCTGCTTGACAACATGAAACTAGTATCCAGTTTGAAAAAGAAATATCCAAAACTTTGCAGTGCTCAGATATCCTCTAAAATAATAAGTGCAACTCAATTGTTTATACAATAAAAATCACGTTTTCACAATTGTACTACTGAGATAAGCACTGAAATTCTCATTTAAATATGACTAGGTTATTTTGGTTTGTTTTCAATTAAGTTGATTTTATTCATCAATAAAGTTCTCAGTTGGCTACGGCCACCTTGGTTTTAAAAGGGTTCAGGAAGATTTGGTTAAAAAAATTCAATCTTGTGTTGAACATGGTCTTTAACCAAGCAATTTTATAGAAATGAATTAAATTTCTTAAATTATATTCATTTGGAAAAATGCTCTTGAATTTTTATCATAGGGCTTGTTTGTATATACAGATTAAATTTCTGTGCAATCTCATTCAGTTGAAAATACTCTTGAATTTTTGTCATTAGGCATGTATATACAAATTATGAAAAATTTAATTTTTCTTTTATATCAAAATATATTTGTAAAACTCAATGATTTACTCAAATTTTATGATGAATAATTTGTATAACACATTCCATTTCCTTTTCAAAAATTGCAGGCACTAAGACTTTTATTTAACAAGAAATTGAATTTTGTAACACAATAAGCTATGAATTCAAACACTATTTATTCATCAGGACAAATGTGTTTTAGGTTTTAATTTTCATTTGAAAGTGTTTATCTAGTTTTGAGTTTCCAGTAAAAATATTTTACTTTCTTCTGGCCTAATGTTTGTTTCCTGTAAGAATGTTTGTTTTCAATGTACAAGACACAAAAAATTATACATAATACAAATAATGTTCAGTGAAAAATTAAGACAAACTTTTAATTCAGGCTCTTGGATATTCTACTTAATAATTAGATTTTATAAATATGTAACTTAAAAGCTGCACTCTATGTAGACTTTTAAGTTATCTCCTGCAGAGGGCTAATTGGGCTTGTGGACCAAAGCTAAAAACGGGCTAAATAGCGTAATTATAATGTATCTATAATGACTATATGCCCCAGTAGTATTTGGTCAGAGGTTAAGGGTGGATGAAAATTAATTCTTTAATCATTCTATTGCTCCAGTCCCAAATTGAATCCCAACTGTTGGCCAATTTGTTCCAAAGAATAAAATTAATGAAGCAATTGTCATTTATCTCCCCTTGATCTCTGTCATCTGATAAATGCCAACCAAGATGGCATGAATCAGCCAAGCTTTACCTACTAGAAATAACAACTGAACTGCTTTTAAATCAGATCCAAATGCTGGGTGTCCAAGAACCAAATGAGGACAGATTATCAATCCCAAGATCATCCTGATTTCAAAAAGGCATAATATGTAGAGAGATACAGGGATCCCAGATGGACAAAATTTCACTTTTATTAATTTAATACTTTAGGTTTTTATAATCAGTGACTTCAATTTGTGATACACACCTTAATTTGACGGATATAAATTTCTTCTCTTCCATCTTATCTGAATTAGTGTTATCTCTTGAGCATTGTAATATAGATTTTTGCTATAAAAAAAAAAGATACATTTCATATTGCTGAGCAGAATTTTAAGAGTAAACAACTTATGTTGAACTTTTACAATTCATGTAATAAAATGTTTGGCATTTGGGAAAATGTATTTTTAAGAATTGATATTTGTTTATAAGTAAATATAAATGGATTTAAGCTAGAGAATTACCTCAAGTTTGTGAGAATTAATGTTTTATAATAAAGTGTCAGTTTAAAATATTTTCTCAAGATTTTAAAAACATAAATATTAAGTTTTCAATTTAAAGAAAGCTATTAGTATATAACAGTTTGACTGACTAGCGATAATTAAACATCAGTTATTTTACATATTTCTGAAGTTAACTTTTGAATGAAAAAAATGTACTGGACTTCCTAATCATTTCTGAAAAGTGCATCCTGATGCAGCAATTGTGTCATTTGTTAATACACTAAGAAAATATTTTTCTTTCCAGAAGTATCAGCTTTTTTTTTTTTTTTTTTTTATTAATTAACCATTATTATTACAGTATCTGGTTATATTATACATACACACAAAATCTTACATGTTATTTAAAACATCAAAAACATACTTACTGTGAATGTCACTGCCAACAATTACTTAGTTAAAAGAATAGATTTTGAGATCTGGTTAACTCATACTGGCTCAGTTTCAAATAGATTTTTCTTATTGTCTCTTTATAATATTTAACATTTACAATACTTAAAAGTAGATTTAACCTCACTCATTAACAATTTCAGTTCCTCTCTCTCTCTCTGTCTTTCCTCTTGTAATTATTTGGGTTTTTTTCTCCTCACATGCACATCAAACATTACTAAACTTTTTTTTTAATATTTCATGATTATTTTTCAGCTGTAATTGAACTTATTTAATTCATGCAAAACTTCTTGAATAATTATGTTCAAGAAATATTAAATTGACATAAATTCAGTTTTGGGAGATGAAAGTTACAGATTTAACACTGTTAAGCATGCTAAAGATGTTATTGTTTATTATTACCATGTGTGTTCATATATTTCCCCATGCAGGTTTGAAATTAATAATTCCCTTCAATTATCTTCTATTTCCAATAAGTTTTTCCATTTTACTTGCACCATTTTTTAAAATTAATTCCATCTTGATTATCATGAAGTAAACCTCTAATCAAACCTAATGAACCAAATTTTTATTACTTTTTGTAGCTAACTTGCAAATGATTCTTTATTTGCATCCAGAGTTGTTAAATGCCTATTCTTGCATGTTTGTCATTCTGTAAGTTTTTTTTTTTAGAACAGACAGAAATAGAATCTTTATAACAATTTTGTGAATACAAATATTATTAATTTTGTAACTTGGGTTTTTCAAATGAAATTTACTTACAATTATGCAAGCTCTTTCATATGTAATGTGCATTGAAATTTGTAATTGGATGTTTTTGATGAACATTGATTTGTTGTTAAACCTGTTTACTAGAAAATTAATGGAATGAGATCATTTGCCGTAGATGCTCTTCTTCATCATTTATAAATACTAGTTAGTGCAAGTGCCTTAATAGGTTTTCAGTGTTTTAAATGTAGCAGCTAAATTGTCTTGGTTGGTTTCTATTACATTCAATTTAGGGCCATATTAACCCTTTTGAAACAGCGTTTTGGTATGTGTAGCCAAAAAAGACTTTTTTTTTTTTTTTGCTGTTGAGATTGAAATTGATGGGTGCTTGCAGAAAACAAAGAATAAAGTGCCTAATTTTAGTAAAACTATTTATACTACATAGTTCCATATTATATCGACTGACAGACGATCCCTGATAAGCTATTACACTTCAAAACGTTTATTTCATCAGGCCAATGGGTTGGCCTCAATCAAAGTCCTTTCAGCTTGTATCACTTGGGCCAATCAATCAGCAAGAGGGTTGAGTCTTACAATTCATATGGTCATAGGTTAGTCCACATTACTCCATAAGGAGAATGGGACTGCTTTCTCTGGTGTATATATTCCTCTATGGACAGGTTGCCAGTCTGTAACAGGATTACTCATTTTTACCAGCTGAATGGACTGGAGCAAAGTGAAATAAAGTGTCTTGCTCAAGAAACCACAATCTTATGATCATATGTTCAATACCCTAACCATTAAGCCTCCATAATATCATAGTTTGAACACTAATTACAATTGAAGCTGATGTACTTGAATATCTTACTTTCACTTATCTACAAGTTATTAGCAACTTGATTGACTACTGCTATGATGGATAGGGAAAAATAAAGCTTGTTTGCTTGTGCAGCAGGTAGCAAAGATATTTAACAATTTTGTTCTATTCATTGAAACTTTGTAATCAAAATAAAAATAACTGTTATCATCACATTTAAATGGTTCAAAATTTTAAAGTTTGATATCCTGTAATATAAAAGTATTCTGTAATAATACATTGTAATATTAGCAAAATGTTACATTTTAGAATAATATCAAACGTTTAAAATATGAGACCACTTTTGCATGTATTGATATTACTGTCTGTTATTTCTGTTTGGTTTTGTAACTATTTTCAACTTGTCCTTAGATAAAATTGTAATTAAACTGGTCATTGATTGCAAAGCATTGTTCATCAATATATTTGAAGTATGTTGCAGGTAGCAGCAACCTAAAGCAATGTAATTGTTTGAGGTGGCTGATACTTATTTTGATTTTTATCTTTCTATTCTGGCAATAAAAAAAGCATACTTATTATTGAAGAAGAATTGACAAATGTTTCACCAAGAATGTGGCAATCTAATGCAACTTTTTTGTCTCCAGTAATGCAACAAGCAAACTTTTATTTGAAAAAAAAAAATTCTGTTTTTTCTTTCAAATTAAGAATTGAAATGTTTTTTCCACCTTTAGTATTCAGTTTATATAAAAGGGGGAAAATTTGATTCACATAAAATATTAAACTTGTAATTTTAAATTTTAATAAAGAGACTTATTGTGCTTACTCATGTACAAATTTCTCTTCATACAGAATTGTTTGTATATACTTTGCTTTTTTTTCTTTAAAGGCTGCACAACAGTTAGCTGATAGTGTTGTGAATTTGGCAAGCAATGATGCTATTGTCATGGTTACAGTTGATCCTAGTGAAGAAGGTTCAGCAAATGGCAACAATGCACAAGAATCTACTCCTGTTGTTCGTTGGGAGCCATGTCCTTCAGATTATCTTGAAGGCGCTACAGGTGGTGGTGATAATGTAGTTGGGTTAGCAACATCTAAAGTTGAAAAACGTAGGGGTAAGCTGCTTTAATTTTCTGTTGCATTTTTCACTTTTATCTTCAACATTTTATGGATTTATACAAATCGGTGGAATTCTGATTCAAGTATGCCATGGAACACTTCATAATTAAAAAAAAAAAATCTGGGTAATTTTCAGAAAATTTTGGCAAATTTGTGTTTTAGATAAGAATTCATATGATTATGCAACCCCCACCTTCCCCAAAAGATTTTTGGTACCTGATTTAAGGACTATTTAGCAGTTATTTTTAGCACATCTCATGACCATCTGATACCCTTTTCATTTGTTTGTTGGTCTGCCACATTGATGTTTTTCAAACTTTCTCCCCATAAACACATTTAATGATCTATTGCTGGGATTTAACCCAAAGATTCAAACTGTCCATACTTTAAACTGATGTAAAGCAAAAAAAAATTGAAAAATCAAAAAATTTTTATTTCAGTCATGTGAATTCCTTTGTAGAATACAAATTTACAAAAATTTTCTGAAAATTCTAAAATATGTAAAAAAAAGTTATGAGGGGTTTTAATGGTGTACTTAAAGCAGAATTCCACCCACAAATCTATTACAGATTACATGAAGCAAAAATTAAATGTTTAATTGATTTCTTGGGGGAAAATGTTTTTTTACAGTTTTATAGATTACATTAAACTATTCTCATGACTTTTTTTCTTTTAAGCTTATGCACTTCTAAATTGAAAATGATTATCAGCTGTTGGTTGAATCTTGGATGCTTCATCAGTGATGTTTTTTTTTCTTTTTTTAAATTTGAAATATTTTATATAAGGTACAGAAGTTGGAATTGATGGAAGCCACAACATAGTTCCAATGAGAGAGCAAAAGCGACTCTTTCGAACTGAGGCAAGGAAGTTACATGAAACACAAAATTCTCGTAGCTCGCCAACTAATCCTATGAGTGTAAGTGTTCCAAATCTTCCCACTTCTTTGGAACCTGGTGCTAACTCTATGGAATCTTTTGCTGTTGTTGTAAGAAGAAATCTTACAAATGAAACCAGTAACATGGCTAGTTCCACAGCCAACAATGGTGGTTTAGTCCGACTAGCTGCTTTTGCCAACACACCTAGTAAGTACCCATTATTTGTATTTTTCAGTTTATTTAGGTTTCATAATTGTTGAAAATGAAATTCATTTATCATTTATAAAAAGTTATATATTAAAGCAAATGCTTTTGAATCTACAAGTGCAGATTGGCATAACTCAGAAAATATAAAATTTCAAGAAAATGTTATCATTAGTAGATTTTAAAATATTTGAGCTTTATTTTTAAATAGGAATATGGATGTTTTTTGTTTTTTTTTTTGTTACTGATTTGGCATTTATTACTGCTGTTTCTCGTGAGTTTTTATATAAGTTTTTTTCAATCATTTGACCGATAACTGAAATCCCTGCTTGTAGTGGCTTACTCGTCAGATACTATTCAGATTTGTATACAATCAAGTGTAAGATATTTAATATTCAATTCTCCTAATAGCAAGTGTTTTTAATGTAGTTCTAACATTTCATTTATACTGTTTATTCTTTTTTTTTTTTTTTTTGCTTTAGGTAACCTACTAAGTGCTCAAAGCTTTCCTAACCTAACTAGTACGCCATCCACTACATCTAGCACTTTGACAACAGCTCAAACAATGACCAACATGACTTTAAGCCAGGCACTTACTCGCAGTTTACCGTCAACTTCAAGTGAAAGTGATAATGAATTTTTGGAAAGCTGCCAAGCAAATGCCTTGTTAGCAGATCTTGATGATGAATTGATGCCTGATATAGAAAATGATGGTGATGAAAATGACGATGAAAATGAAGATGATGATTTTGATGATGTTGTGATGGTGAGTAGCTACATTCATGCTTATTAGAGCCTGCATATTGAGTTCTTTTTAACTATCCACCGAGATCAATCACATTTTGTATGTGAGGTATATAGCTGAATAAATAAATGGTTTTTATTAATAAGCTGCTTTTCAACTGAATGAAATAAAAGTTACTTGAAAATAGCCAGATTTTGACATGATACTGACAATTATTAGACAAGTGGCATAAAACACTTTAATAATCATACGACATATTTTGTATAGGCATAGGAGTGGCTGTGTGGTAAGTAGCTTGCTTACAAACTACATGGTTCTGGGTTCAGTCCTACTGCGTGGCACCTTGAGCAAGTGTCTTTTACTATAGCCTCGTGCTGGCCAAAGCCTTGCGAGTGGATTTGGTAGACGGAAACTGAAAGAAGCCCATCACATATGTGTATATATATATATATGTTTGTCTCCCCAACATCGCTTGACAACTGATGCTGGTGTGTTTACATCCCTGTAACATAGCGGTTCGGCAAAAGAGACTGATAGAATAAGTACTAGGCTTTCAAAGAAGACCTGGGGTCGATTTGCTCGATCGACTAAAGGTGGTGCTCCAGCATGGCCACAGTCAAATGACTGAAACAAGTAAAAGAGTAAGCTTTCAGTTTCTCTTCAATTTACTAAATACAGTAATACCTCACTTTACAAGACCCCAGGTTTACGGGTTTTATTTTTCAAGCACAAGATCCAAATTTTGAACGAAGTACAAAAGTTTCTACTACCATAACAAATGCTTCTGTGTGTTCATGAAATTTATAGAAAGCCAAAAAAAGCTTCTTCTAAGCAAACAACTCTAGACTTGTTTTTTTAAAAAAGAAATCTACATGTCTGTCTATGAATGCTTGTGAATCTGCAATCATGTACAAGTAATGGTGTGCGTGAGTCTAGTTTGAATGCAAGTGATTCAGAAAATGATTATAATAATAATAATTTTTATCATAAATGTTCTTTGACATTCTTTTTACTTTACATAAAATATTCTTTACATTCTACTGTTGCTTTATTCCCATATATTTACAAGTATTATAAATTTTATAGGGAAAATATTTTTCTGGGAATAAATTATGATTTATAACATTGTACTTTGGGAAATTATTGCTCTGCTTTACAAGTTTTTGCTTGACAAGTGGTCTCCAGGAACAAATTAACTTGTATATCAAAGCATTACTGTACTTAACAGATTTCTCATATAAGTCATCTCGTACTTTATCCCTTTCTGAGCTAAATGTAATTTATGAAACAACTGAATGTATTTTGATTTTTACTGATTTAATTCTGTTTATTTTTACAGGAAGAAGATGATATTGAATGTAGAGGTGAAAAACGAAGAATGTGGGATGATGAATTTGTCTTGAAACGGCAATTTTCAGCTCTTATACCAGCCTTTGATCCACGTCCTGGTCGTACTAATGTAAATCAAACACAAGATTTTGAAATACCTGCACCTGGTATGTACTGTTAAATAAAATTGTTCTAATCACAAATTGTGAAAATAACTTTACAGGCAAATATTTTACAAGAACAAACTCTAAATATATCATCGATTTCTGATATATGTGTGTCTAGGTATGTGTATGTATGTGAATCTTTTTACTTGTTTTAGTCATGCTGGAGCACCTTGAAGGGTTTTAGTTGACCAATACTTATTTTTTTATGCTAGGTATTTATTCTTTTGGTCTATTTTGCCAAGTAACTAAGCTATAGTCATCAAACAATGGTAGGAAACCTACACTGGGCTTCTTTCAGTTTCTATTTACCAAATCCTCTCTTCAGGTTTTTGTTGGCCTAAAACTATAAAAGAAGACACATACATAAGGTTTAATGCCTATGTATAGGTGCAGGTGTGGTGTTTGGTTTAGTCTCACTGTGCAGTACCTTGGGTAAGTGTCTTATATAGCCTTTGTTCAACCAGATTGGATTTGATAGATGGAAGCAAAGTTCATTGTCTGTGTGTGTGTGTGGTGAACGTATGTATAAGCATGTTTGTGTGTGCCCATATCTTGACATCATGTGATGGTTGCTAATGAGCATCAAGTTCATACAAACAATGTGGTTCATTTCTAAGGGAAGCAGGTGAGGGAGTGAAGATAGGTAGGGCATCTAGCTGTAGAAATTGTCTCGTGTATGTGTGTTACACACACACTTTCAAAATTATATAAGTGTGGCTAAAGAGACTGATAAAATAAATACCTAGCTTAAAAACTTTGTACGGGGGGGGGGGTCGATTTGTTCAACAAGTATATGGTTATGTATATATATATATATATATGTGTGTGTGTGTATGTTTGTAGGTAGGTGTATGTTGTATTATTTCTTATAATTTGCATTGTTTTAGCTTCATAATTATTAATAATTATAAAGCCATAGCTACATGTCAATACTTTGTACCTTTACTTTGTAATTCAGTTTTTCATGGTTAGGGCCCTTTCTTCAGGAAAGCTTCTCTGTTCTGTAATCTGTGTATTCACCCACTACAAAACAGAAGTGTCTGTTCAAAAAAACATTTTCTCCAAAGAATTTCTGAAGACTGCAAAATATTGAAATACAAGATGAAGTACAAACTGACTTGTATTGCTTTGGTTCTGAAAAAAATAAGTTAAAACATTTACATAAAGCAGAATATCCTTCATACTCTAATATGTATTTATACATACATATATATATATATATATATAGTATAAATATCTAGCCAAATATTTTAATATGGAGGCCAACTTTGCCTTTCATCCTTTCAGGCTTGATAAAATAAATACTGTTGAGCACTTGAGTTAATGTAATCAACTTACTCCTCCCCCCAAAATGCTGACCTTCTGCCAAAACTTGAAATCAATATTTATGGAATTGTTTCATACAGTATTTTAAATTTTGGCTCAAGGCCAGCAATTTCGGTGGGAGTGGGTAAGTCAATTACATCAACCTTAGTGTTCAACTGGTGCTGACCCTGAAAGGATAAAAGGCAAGGTTGACCGTGGCAGAATTTGGACAAAAACGGACAAAATGCAGTTTCGCATTTTGCCCAGCATGCTAATGAGTCTACCTGCTTGCCACCTTGTTTTGTGCAATATACTGAATTAAATATAACAATTAATTTACCCTTATTCTCTAACTATGAGGTGACTCATGATAGCAAAAAATTTATAACACCTTGATAACTAGAAACCTCTTGCCAGAATAAAAAGTGCTGACATGAGGTATCTTATGTTTGTACACTTCCTTACAAAATTATATTTTCTATTGATTTATATATTTACCTGCCATGAAAATTTATGACCAATCAAAAATGCTGCTTGTGATTGATATTCATTATTTTTAATTAGGTTCTGAAGATAGCTCAATACTTGAATTAAGCAATCAAGTCCCTCAGCCACGTCTTGCTCTCTTTCTAAAAGCACCAGCCACTACAGGGGTATGCAACTTTTCTTAATACATTTTTCATAATTCTTTTGACGTTTTTCTATCCTTATGAAAAACGCCTTCAAATGCATAATACTTAGAAAATGGTAATAATTCCAATTGACGGTCAGTAAAATAGCTTACGCGTGAAAATAAATTTTAGCAGAAACTTCATTTCAAAAGTATTTTTTTCAAACTTGGTCTAAATATTACTTTTTTGCTAAAAAAATTTTTTTTTTTATAGATGGATGAGATAGAAATTTATATGGGTGAAGAAAATGCATGCATCTTTAAATATGTCCAGCAATTGCGAGTGCAAGGTGGAAGTAATGGACGAAGTGAAAGATTGAAAAGAATATGGGAACCAACTTACATGTATGATTACAGAATTTTATTTTATCAAGATTTTTTTAAAATTTTCTTTTCTTAATTTTTCACTTGTAAAAATATAACAAAATATTGATCAGTGTTGAAGTTTTCAGTCCTTAAAACTACAGTCCTTGTCTTTACTTTTTAATATCAAAGACATTGTAATATTTATTGGTAACTATTCATTTATATTGGTATTAAAGACATCTTTGGACACTTGATATTTTAAAAATATATCTTGCTGCTAGAATATTTGAAAATAATCAGTTCGTATAGATTACTTACTCAATTACTTAGATAGTCAAGATTATAGATGTTTATAGAAATGATAAATGCATTTGCTTTTTCCAGAATAACATACAGAGAATTGAAAGAAGGTGAATCCAAATCAGATTTATCAACTGTAAGTTGCTTTTTTAACTTTTGCAATGCAAAATTTGGTTTGAATTTAATATTTTAAGCTACCATTGCTTTCATGGGCATTTTCTGAGTCTGCAAACTAATTTCATTTTCTTTATAAAAGCATCCCAAAACTTTTGACATATCTACCATAATGCTCTCCACCACTAACTTGATGCAGACATCATCTTTCCAATATAGAATAGCCACAGTCAATTTTCTCATCATGTCTTTCTTGGAAGTTGACAATGTTCTTCCAACTTAATTTTAATGCCTCCATTAAACATTAATGTATTTTACTGTATCCAAAATGCTACGTTTTATGCATTTATTCCCTATCCTCCAAACTGTTTTGTGAACACTTGTGCCATCTCTTATAAATATATATATCAGCATCATTTAACATCCATCTTCTATACATGTATGTGTATATATGGCCGATGCCAGTGTCATGTAAAGCACCCTTCAAATTTTGGGCCTCATGGAGGCAATAAGTGACTGAGACCTTTGGCAATATGCTGTGCTTGAGAAAGACCTGTCAAGCCAAGTGAAATCATAGTTATGGCCAATGGTGGTCCATGTAACTGGCACCCATACCAGTGGCATGTAAAAAGCACCCATTATACTCTTGGAATGGTTGGAGTTAGGGAGGGCATCCAGCCAGCATGGACGATGGATGCTAAATGATAGATATATATATATATTACTGTAAATAAATAAAACATTGGGTGTATTTTTAATATTTCTTTTTAGGATTGCCAATCCAGTATAACATCATTGAATGAAAATTTCCCAATGTCAACACGACTTCTCAGCGAATGGGAATCTCCGTCTAATAATGATCCAACTGCATGTACTGTGGATCATGTTCTTAGGTTATTACAATTGTGCCATGCAATATTTATTGATGGGACATCAAATTGTAATATCACAGGTAATTTTATTTTCTTAAACTCCAATATAATTTTGAGAACTAATAATTATTTCAAGTTCATTTACAAAATAACAAAAAAAATTTTTAATCAAGCTTGATATCTGCACTTGCTCGGGCTTAATAGTAAAAATTAGTTTATAATTATACCATATGTTACATGTATATTATATCATACCTTGATACTGTGTGAGCTAAGATCCTTGTTGACAGGCCGCTGGTATTTATAGTGTTAAACACTTTCGTTATGCAAATACTCATACATAGAGTAACTGTTGCATTTGTTGAGTATATAAATAGTTTGGCTGCTTGTTTCTCTAGAGACTGTAAGAATGAGGTGGGCGCCTTTGACGAGAACCCAATAAGGTTTGAAAATCGATTAAGGTTGTTCGTCGTTTTTTCAGCCAGCAGAGAAATAGCTAAAACTTATCCTGTTTATAATTAATCATACCATATATTACATTAATAATACTTTGACTTGCTATTAGTCATTGCCATTATGGGACCTTAAACAATAAGATTGATTTGATATTATTGTTTTACCTCATTAACTTCTTGAAGAATACAATTATAACTGTAAGTTGAACTTAAAAAAAGAATGCTAATTATATAATGATTTTTTTTTTTCAGACCATATTTCTAAGGTTGACGTCCATCCAGAAGACTTTATTTCTAAGAAGCTCACTAATAAAGTGGGACAACAAATACAGGTAAGTTTCTATTATATTTTTAATTTGTTTTTCCTTTTTATGCTGATTTCTATTCTCAAAATACATGTATTTTGTATTAATATGGTTGATAATTGAGTTTAATACTTATAACTGTCACTATATTTGTTTTAAAATATAACATTCTCTCTTTACTTCATTGTAATAGTCTTGCTTAGTTTTGCTTATGTCTTGATAAGAATTTTTTTTTTTTTTTTTTTTTGCATATTAAAACCTGTAATAAATCAAAATTATTATGCAATAGTAATCTTTTACAATTACTGCTGGAAACTATTTGAATTAGCTTTATTTCCATTTTGTGAAAGCAGTAAACATTTAAATATATATTAAAGACAATATTTATCTTATGAAAATATTTATAAAAGTTTTAAGGCAGGTGGGGATTGCTTAATATTATCTAATATTTGATCTTTTTTTTTTTTTTTTTGCTCTAAGGACCCACTAGTGTTAGCTAGCAATGCATTACCTGATTGGTGTGAACAGCTAACAAAATGGTGCCCCATGCTCTTCCCATTTGAAACCAAGCAACTGTATTTCAGCTGCACAGCTTTTGGAACGTCAAGGTAAGAATTACTGCAAGAATATGAAAACTCTGGAGTTATGTAAACTTCTATTACACTCCCCCATTTTTTTTTTTTCTGCTATGAGCTATGTTTATTTCATTCATTAATGAGTCTGTGCATCAAATTTCTGAATTTTCCTTTTTATGTACTTCAGAGCTATTGTATGGTTACAAAATAAGAGAGATGCTGTTCTTGAAAGAAATAGAGGGCCAACACCAAGAAGGGATGATACACATGAATACCGAATAGGTCGACTAAAGCATGAGAGAGTCAAGGTTCCTCGTGGAGACCAGTTACTAGAATGGGCCCTTCAGGTTATGCGTTTCCATTCTCGCAGAAAATCCATTTTAGAAGTAAGTTGTTAGTTTTGGATTTTTCTAATCTCAGTTTATTATTTGCACTGGATGAAAACTAACGTCACTTCTTAAACTATTGTAGTGAGCTATTGAGATCTTGGTTACACACTGCTAGTCATAGACTATGAACTGTCAAAACTTTCTTGTAGGCTGATTACCTTATCTACTTAGTTACATCTCTTATTGTTTGATTTTTATGATATGCATTATCTTTATACAATGCTTGCACTTTTGCAGATTGAATTCATTGGGGAGGAAGGCACAGGACTTGGACCTACACTTGAATTCTATGCTCTTATTGCTGCAGAATTG
The DNA here is from genome assembly GCF_006345805.1 of Octopus sinensis. Classification (NCBI taxonomy): domain Eukaryota; kingdom Metazoa; phylum Mollusca; class Cephalopoda; order Octopoda; family Octopodidae; genus Octopus; species Octopus sinensis. Next base: position 31,218,130 of record NC_043016.1, on the reverse strand, counting down.
CAAAGGAAATCTCTTGGGCTTTGGTTGTGTGATGATGATATTGTTGACACTACTGAACGTGAGGTGAATAAATTTTTATTTTTCTAATTAATATATGATTAAATACGAAATCTTTTACACTTAGTTGGGGAAAAAAAAGAGAATTCAGAAAAATGCTAATGTGTCATGCTTTTAATATCCATTACTTTCATATATTCAACTTTTTTTAAATCTATGTAAACCTTTTTTTAAGACTATGTAAATATTCTTTTATTAATATTTTTTTAGGTTGATATTGGTCATGGTGTGAAAGCTCCTGGATATTATGTACAGCGTGCTGGTGGACTTTTTCCTGCACCAATTCCACAAGACAGTTCAGATTTAGAGAGAATAGAATCTCTGTTCTATTTTCTTGGAACACTCCTTGCAAAATGTATTCAAGATAATCGACTAATTGATTTACCATTGTCTAAGCCATTTTTAAAAATGATGTGTTATGGTGGATCAGTTAGACAGACCAGTAAACACTGTTCATACATGCCTTCACAGCGTAATAGTAGCCCTTGTGAGTCATTTTGGACAAATGAAGATCTAATTTCAAGTAGTGAATATGTTGATAAAGAACTTATTCTTGATCCACCTAAAACATATCAAAATACTGGGCCACCTTGGTATGCTGGTATCTTAAAAGAAGAAGATTTTGCTCTTGTTGATCCCCACCGTGCATATTTTCTCAGCCAACTGAAGGAATTGAGTACCCGCAAACAAAATATATTAAAGAAACCAATATCAAAAGGTCAGAAAAATTTACTCATGCAGGACCTCAGAATTCCTCCCCCTTCTCCAGATTCAGAAAATGGTGTTCGCCTAGAAGATCTTGGGTAATTATTATCACTTATTATTTTTTTTCCTTTCTTCAAATTTTCTTCCGTTTCTTGTCAAGTGTTTTCCATACACCTGGGGCAGAGAAGCTTGTATGCATTCCCAAATTACACACGTAAATTCACAGGTAAAATATGTATTTAAAATATTAATAAGTAAATAAATTCATGAATGGATGTTGTTTTCACAGCAATAATACTCTTCTCAGTACATGAGCCGTTCCAGTTAACACGATTTATTATTATTATTTGCCAAGGTTGATTTTTGCCTTTCACTCTTGTCAATCAAATAAAGTTGAGCACTGGAATCAATGAAATCAACTAGATCCCACCCCAAAATTTCAGGCCTTGTGCCTAAAGTAGCAAGGATTGGTTGTTGTTGTTGAATTAATGTTGGTTGAGTTTTTCCTATAAAAAAAATAAGCCTAATTAAAAATGGTGGTAAATACTTTTTCATTAGTCAGCTGCATTTCATTTCATTTGGATCTTTCATGTTATACACTGGCACAACATATTCATGAATTAGCATGTTGAAATTAGATAATTAGAAGCCTAAATGCCGTTTTCTTTGAGGATTGCTACATTGATAATAATAATAATAGAAATAAGAATTTGTTGACAAACTTATATCAGGACATAGCTACTAAAAATAATGTATAGAGGTCAGTATTTCTACCACTATTTTAAAACATTTGATTTGATGTTTGCTCAATTTTTTTCTTCCTCTCTAACTTTTTTTTTTTTTTTTTTGCCAGCTTGACGTTCCAATTCAATCCTTCATCCAGAGTTTATGGCTATACCTCAATTAATCTCCGCCCTGGAGGAGATGAACAGGTCAGTTGAAAACCGTATAAATACCAATTTAAGACTGAAAGGAGAAACAGGTTCAATGAGTGGGCTCAAACCACTCATTGCCCAATGATTGATTAAAAATATAATTAATATTCCATAATCAGGCCTATTTTTCCTCTGGCATAAACTGATGCTTAAAATGTCGAATACAATTTATAAATGTTTTTGAATACTTTTTTTTTTAAGCCTAAACAATCCAAGTTATGAAAAAATAATTAATATGCATAGGCACCGGCATGGCTATGTGGTAATAAGCTTGCTTCCCAATTTCATGGTTCTGGGTTTAGTTCCACTGCGTGATACCTTGGGCAAGTGTCTTCTTCTATAGCCCTGAGCCAACCAAAGACTTAAGAGTTGATTTGGTAGACAGAAACTGAAAGAAGCCCGTCATATACATATGTGTATATTTGTGTCTGCTTATCCCTCCAGCATCACTTGACAACCGACATTGGTGTGTTTACATCCCCATAACTTAGCAGTTTGGCAAAGGAGCCTGATAGAATAAATACTAGGCTTACAAAGTCTTGTGGTCGATTTCTTTGGCTAAAATACCCTTAAAGGCAGTATTCCAGCATGGCTGCAATCAAATGACTGAAAACAGTAAAAGAATACAGGTCAATGGTTAGTGCTTTTACCTGATATTTCAATATTTCGGGATTGTCTGTGGAGAAAAGGCGTTCTTAACTGATGTCTCTCAGCTATTCATTTACTTGTTTCAGTCATTTGACTGCAGCCATGCTGGAGCACCACCTTTAGTCAAACAAATTGACCCCAGGACTTATTCTTTGTAAGCTTGGTACTTATTCTATCGATCTCTTTTGCAGAACCAAGTTACGGGGAGATAAACATACCAACATCGGTTGTCAGGGAAGGGGGGGGGACAAACACAAACATATACAATATATATATATATATATATATATATACACACACACACATACATACATGACAGGCTTCTTTCAGTTTCCTTCTACCAAATCCACTCACAAGGCTTTGGTTGACCCGAGGCTATAGTAGACATTTGCCCAAAGTGTCACGCAGTGGGGCTGAACCTGGAATCATGTGGTTGAGAAGTGAGCTTTTTGCCACACAGCAACGCCTGCGCCATTACCTTTTCTCTAGATTTCCAGGAGTCCTAACCCTCTAATATTGAAATATCAGGATCAATTTCTGTTTATGTATAACTTATATTGTTTTAGCTTTATAAAAAGAAATATTTAAAACATACATATCAGACAAAGCTTCATGAAAACAATACTACTCTGTTAATATCATTTATTTTAAAAATATTAGAAGCTAATTCATAATTTAGTTCAAATACCTAAGAATTACCAACTGCTATATTTTTAATCAGTTTCATTGGTACTAAATGCCAATTTTATTGATCTTGAATTTGAACTTGTAACATAAGTAACTAAACTAAATTCAGTTTACTTTCCATTCAGTGTCTTATTGTTTTTCATTCTAAATTTTAAAAAAGACTGGAATTTTTGTAGTTGAATTATTTAATTTCTTTACTAAGTAGCATGATTGAGATCAATCATCAACAATTGGGATCAAAGCTAGATTTCGATCTGCTTACCATGAGCTTATTTCTTATCTGGAGACTCTTTTTAAGTTTTATTTTTTTTCCTTTTTTTATTTTTCAGGAAGTCACATTAGATAATGTTGAAGAATATGTGACCCTTGTAACTGATTTTTGTTTCAACACAGGAATTCAGCGACAGATGGAAGCCTTTAAAAGTAATTTGAAATATTCTAGTTTTTTTTTTTTTCTTTAAACCATACTAACATGGATTAGGCAAGACTTGGTGAAGTAATTTTTCTGTTGACTGTTGCTAGCTCTTATTTGTTTCCCTTACCTTTTAAATCATGAACTGCTCAACATCTCGGCATGTTTTAGCAGTAAATATAATAATTGACAAAACACAGGAGTCTCTGTCCAATTTCCATCTATCAATTTCACATGCAAGACATTGGTCAACCTTAGGTTTTATAAATATATGTGTGAGATGTATTGGTATCCAGAAGACCCAAGGTGGCAAGTAAGGCTATGTAGGGGCTACGGGAGAACCATAGTTACTTCTCGGTTTGATAATAATGTGAGTGAGGAGTCTTGTGTGTGCATGTATATGTTAAATAAAATGAGACAACAAAACCAAGGCTGTGTGAATTTATAGGATATTTATAAAGAGAGAGTTAATCTTACAGCTGTTTCTGGGATATTATGGATATCACTTTATCAGAGACAATATGAGAGAGTTAACTAGAGGGAAATAGTTCAATATAAGGAGTTATATCGAACTCTACTATTTTTAATGGTCCTTTAAATTCCTCACAGCCTTGGTTTTGTTGTCTCATTTTCTTTAATTATATATATATATATATATATATATATATATATAATCATCATCATCGTTTAACGTCCGCTTTCCATGCTAGCATGAGTTGGACGGTTCAACTGGAGCCTGGGGAGCCGAAAGGCTGCACCAGGCCAGTCAGATCTGGCAGTGTTTCTACAGCTGGATGCCCTTCCTAACGCCAACCACTCCAAGAGTGTAGTGGGTGATTTTATGTGCTACCGACACAGGTGCCAGACGAAGCTGGCAATATAATATATATAATATATATATAATATATATATATATATATATATATAACAAAGAGAATGAACCCCAATTGAAGTGAACTTCATAACTACAGCATAATCTATACCACAAACAAAAATAATTTTTAATAGAATTGGTATTGATTTGTGTCCTAGTTTTTTTATTCCATTATGATATGCATCAAGGCTGCTACACATGGACAAACCTGTATTAGATAGCACACCTGTTGTTTATCTAAGCATATAAATGGCATAATTTATGATTAGTCTAGTACAGTTGTCCATCTCCTGAACCAAGAATGGAGATTGACTCTCAGCCTGCTGGAAATTGATGCAAAGTTTCCTTCAAAACACATCCTATCTTTATAACTGAGGAAGAACATGGGAGGGGAGGGGCTGTGGTGCTAGATATCCATAAAAAAAATTACTCTCCCATTTTATCTACATAAACAGTTCAAAATACATTATTTTGCCAATCAAGGAATTGATTTTTTTTATATACTTTTGGCTAATTTGCCTTCCTAAAATGTGATCTGGTCAAAATTTCTGGATACTAAAATAGATCAACTGCCATGGCTGCCTCTCAAATAGCTTCTACACATAGAGGGGGTACAGTGTAGTATGATACTATATTGATGAGTGTAGCATAATGTATATATGTAAGAATTGACTTCCAAATGTTTGATCAAATATCTTTCTCATAGGTTGTTTTGTTGGAGCTAGTTGGTGCTCTGCAGTTATTTAATCCACACGTTTTTTTTAACCTAACAACTATTCAATTTTAGATGGATTTGATCTGGTTTTCTCTATGGAAAAATTATTATTCAACCCTATGGAGTTGTCATCCTTACTTTGTGGTGACCAAGCACCAACATGGACAAAAGAAGATATTCTAAATTACACAGAGCCAAAACTAGGCTATACAAAAGATAGGTCAGTTTTTTTTTTTTTTTTCACATTTTTAATTTTTTACTGTCCCAATTTTATACATTTTAATTTAAACTATTGCATGTTTTAAATATAATTACTTCCAATAGCTATTTTTTTTTTTTCTTTTTTTGTAGCCCTGGATTCCAAAGATTTATTAATGTCTTATTAATGCTGACGTCTGATGAAAGAAAATCATTCCTGCAGTTCACTACCGGTTGTTCTTCTTTGCCACCAGGTGGCTTGGCTAACCTGCATCCAAGGTTGACTGTTGTTCGTAAAGTAGATGGAAATGATAATAGTTATCCATCTGTGAATACATGTGTCCATTATTTGAAATTACCAGAGTATTCTACAGAAGAAATATTAAAGGAACGTTTGCTGATAGCAACAAGAGAAAAGGGGTTCCACTTGAACTGAACAAGAACTTTAAAAGGGCCCTATTACCAGTGTCTAAACTGTGCCAGTAAATACTGGTTTATTTAAAAACTGTACCAAATAAAAGGGACAACTGTCTGGCCCGTTGCTGAGATTTGGCAGATTTGATTTAGGATTAAGCAAATTTGGATCTTTCATACAGGAGAGAATTTTTCTAGTAAGTTGTTCAAGAAAGTTAAAAAAAAAAAAAAAGGAAAGAAAAAAATCTGTGAAAACATTTTATTTATTTATTTATTTATCCCATTTTATTTTCCAGTCTATTTTGTGATCAACTTTCCAAAATTTTAATTGATTCCTTTATACTCAAATAGCATTTTTAAATGTAAAACAAGTTTTAATAAAGTCGAATTTCTCATAATTTCAGGTTAGTTTGGTAATGAATCCAGAGTTATATTTTCCTTTTTTTTCTTCTTTTTTTTTTTAGTATTGGATGCATTAAGACATTAATACAATTTTATGGACTTTGCAATAAGAGAAAATAAACTTTCATGTATGAATTTTAAATTTGTTCGTGAACAGTTAATTTCTCACATTCTTATTTATTCTCAATAATTTAACAAAGTAACCAAAGAAATTTGGGGTGCAACTCTGGGAAGTTTTGCTTGATATCGGCATTTTTTTTATTATTCAAATTTAGGAAAATAATTTTAATCTTTTATATTTTTAAATAAATCTTAAAGTTAATCTTGTTATTGTAAGAAATATTTATCATTGTAGCATTTAAGCAAAATACATCTTAAAATTTCCACATAAGTTAATATATTTTGAGATGAAAAGCTACTTTAGTATCATCAATTCTTGATTGCCTTCTTTGAAACACATTAAGTTAATTTTAGTAAGTTCATAAAGCTAAATTGTTTCTAATAAAACCATTTTCTTTAAACTTCATTTTCTTTTTGTAATGAAAGGTCATGAATTTTTCCTGTTCTATCAAGTTAATGTAAAATTGCTTGCTCAATACCAGCATTCAAATATTGGTGTAGTTGTCGTCTTTAATCTGCATCTTTTAAATGATATCTGCTTTCAAACAAGTTTAATCTTTTAGATCTCACCATCATCCCTCACTTGTTCTGTATAATAAATGCTGCCTTTTTATTCATGCCATGATGCCTTTTGAAATATATATATACATATACATATATATATGTGTACATATATATATATATATTAACAACTCCAATTTTTGTCCATTTACTTGATCCAAAATTATTTCTGCATGATGGAAACCTTTTTGAGAGCTGTGCTCATGTCTCACAGTGAAGTAATATGAATGTTATTGAAGGACTTTGACCAAAGCTGCCATATTAGAAAGGTCCCTTGTCCCATTTCAACCTTGAAACTAAAAGGATTTTGTATTTACAGTGTTGACTATTTTCATCTTCTTTCCTTGTGATATAAATGTGATATAAAATACATTTTCTGTTTAACCCTTCAGCATTCGTATTTCTCTGCCGAATGTAATGCTTATTTGTTCGTTGTTTTGAGTTAATCATGCATTAATCTTGTATCTTCAAGATTTCATGATGTGATTGGTTATTTTTAGAATTACATTGTAGGGTCAGTGTGACAGGTCAGATCTGACCAGTTTGAGCATAAAAAAGATAGAATAGTTGGGCCAGAAATGGCTGGTTTCAATGCTAAAGGGTTAAAACAAATTTTTCCTTCAGACAAGTAAGATGAAACGCTTGAAATTTATAAATAAACTAGTCTAATTTCTTTAGAGAATTTACATATTATAAGTACAGTAAAAACCAAAAAACTGGGTGGAACGTTTTCTTTTCTTCTTTTTTTTTAAACTTTCCAGGTTTAGAAAAATTTGAGGCTTTATTATATTATCTTATATCCAGGTTTTTCTCTTAATATACATTTATGGAAGGGAACAAACACCTACAGCCTAAAATTAGTAAAATGTGCCAAGTTTTTCTTTTTTATTCAAATTGAATGGCAAAGAATGGATAATCTACATGCCGTTATCAGTAAATGCCTGTTTTATAAATTATCATAGAATAAAGTAATGAATAATTTGTCTGTAACCTCTTGCAACCTCTTGACTTTTAATTTTTCAATTCTGTTTAGTCATCTGTGTGTATATCTCTATTTCAACAGATTGGTTAGTATAATGGTGATAGATGTCTTTGTAAGTCAATTAAATCATAAGATTACTATGAACTGTTTGCTTTTTATTAAATTAAAATCTTTATTGGTTACTTGATACATATATTGGTTTCAAATTTTGGCACAAGGCCAGCAATTTTGGGGTAGGGGTAAGTTGGTTATATTGACACCCCACCTCCACCCCTGAAAGGATGAAAAAATGGCAAAATCAACCCCTGTGACATTTTGAACTCAGAATGTGAAGTCGGTAGAAATGCTGCTAAGCATTTTGCAATGATTTTGCCAGCTTGTCACCTTACTTGATACATATATTAAACGGCATCTTGTAAGTCTTTTTACACTGTATAACCTATAATGCTTTTTTAATCATAGCAATAATGGCCTAATACTTCAAATATAAACTGTTATTGAAAATATATATTTAAAAAAAAAAATTTATCAGAAGTTTTCAGTTTTAGTATGCTTTTCCAATATTATCTTAAAAACCATTTGACTTTTATAATCTTTATAATGGATATATTTATAGTTTGTCATTGAACAGTGGCCAAGCTGGATTACCAGCTTCAGAGATATAGTTAATTACATCAGCCAATGTACTTGATTTGTATTTAATCAACTTAGGAAAGATGAAAGTCAGTTGACCTGGATGGGGTCAAGGAATGCAACCAAATAACAAGCTATTTTATTCACTCTACCCATTCTTCCAGACTCTGCCATCTAATATATATTCACACACATGAATACTATATCTAGAGATATTAACTACTTTAAATTTGGGCAGGATATAGAGATGAAGAAAGAAAAGTTGCTTATTAAATTTTTTTGTACCTAAATTTAGGTGTGCCATTGAATGTCTACAGTGTGAAATATTGTGCCTGTATGCATGTGTGAATGTTTGCAAAAACACTTACTCTTGTTTTTATGATTAAATGGATTATGAACTTAGATAATACATTGCCTCTTTAAAAATTTTGTGAATTAAAAAAAAAAATTTTTTTTTATATAATTGTGAGTGAATTTCTTAGAGGGATTAGAGTAAGTAAACTGTTGCTCTTTTTTGCAGTATGACTGTTATCCCTTCTGTGCTTTGGTCAAAGAATAGTAAAGTTCCTTCAGTTCATTTTGTAATTCATATGTAATCCTTTTCAACTTTGTAGCACAGCGATAAACATGATGGAATGACACTGTTGTCTTTGCGGTACTAAACCTATTGTGATAGGATAAATAATAATTTTGCTGAGGATTTTGGCAGCGTTAGTTTTATTTTACTGTGATTTATTTGCAAAAATGTTCTGTTCAGTTGCATGCACCAAATGGTGAGTGCTTGCTAATATAAAGACTTGGAAAAAAAAATTAAAGATTTTCAAGAAATATTTTAAAAAATGTACAAAAAAATAAAGAAATAAAATATATGATTTTAAGATATGCTTGTTTTTGTTTTATTTATATATCATTTTGACTAGAATTGGTAGATAAAATGTAATGTTGATCTCTCTGGCATTAGTAACATGAGATGAAAACATACAAACATGAAATAAAATTGGATCATTTCTGGCTTACTAGAAATTTGCTTTTACTCTACAATGCACAATTATTGAATGATAGAAATATCAATCTTTTTGTTTGGTATAGAACAGTTATATATTTTTAATTTGGTTGTTTATATTATATTATCCAAACTGGTCTACAGTTGCTTGTTTGAATGGCTTATAAGACAAGTGAATATCGTAATCCTTAAGAGTTGTGAATTATTGCTAAGCATATTTTCATCAGCCTTAAAATTTGAAATACTATGAGATTACCTCAGTGGAACTACAGTATCATTATCACTAAGTGATTTCAAAACATTGAAAATAAATATTTACCTCATGAGATGGTAGCCAGCAGTGCTGTCACAGTTTAATTACACATCCAGTATCTTAACATAGTAAGAGAAAAAAGTAAAGTAATCTGATATGCCAAATGCAATATCTTAATTTTTACAATGTTATAATAAGCTTAATTGCCTAGACAATATTACTTTCATCATCAAACAACACAATTGGAAACATCAATCCTGTACTGACGGGGGTGGGGTATTTATTTTATGTATAGGACCTAGAGAAATGTGAAGCACTCCATGACCTCTGCTGATACTTCTAGATCAGGATGATTGGTGTTATCAATGCTTCCTTATCTGAGGAAGAGAATTCCAGAGGGCACATAAAAGCACTACGTGTATTGGGCCTCATGGAGCCATTGACGTGAAGCCAAGTAAGATCATAGTCATAGCTGATGCCAATGTCACATAACTGGCCTGTTAAAAGCACCCTTCAATCGTTGGGCAATATGGTGTGCTTGTGAAGACCTGATGAACAGTGAAATTGTAGTTATGGCTGATGCCAGTGCCATCTCACTGGTACCCATCAGTAGTACATAAAAAGCACTTCGTGCGTTGGGCCTCATGGAGGCAGTGAGGTCAAGCCAAGTGTCTGTGTGTGTCCCCCCTCCACCTCAACATCGCTTGACAACCGAGCTGGTGTGTTTACGTCCCTGTAACGTAGCGGTTCGGCAAAAGAGACTGACAAAATAAGTACTAGCCTTACAGAGAATAAGTCCTGGTGTCGATTTGCTCGACTAAAGGCGGTGCTCCAGCATGGCCGCAGTCAAATGACTGAAACAAATAAGAGAGTAAAAATGAGAACAGAAAATACAAAGTTCGACTGCATCGGTTTTGATGGCAGAAAGGATGAAACTAAAACATCAAAAGGGATGGAAAGTGCAGAGCACTATGCTATTGTGAAAGAGCCCGGTGATGAGTATTTAGATCACGTTTCACCAGATAATGGAACAGTTCGTTGATTTGCAGAAAAAAAAATGATTACTTTTTTTTATTCTGACAGTCAAGAAAGTTTAAAGGCTGCATTGTGTGATGGCACTCCAGTAAACACTGGTCATTTAGGATGGTTAATTAAAATAATTGAATTCTACATAAATAAACCACTTCAGTGGTTGATATGCTTACTACATATAAATGAGCTTCCATTTTGACAAGCATTTGAATCCATAGATGGAAAAACAACAGGATCACGAACATCAAAAGGCTTAATTGGCAATAAAATTAAATGTAACAAACTTAAAGATAATCAGATTTTCTCCAGTAAAAACTAAAGTGAAGGTATTGCCATTAGAAATTGTTGATACTTTAAGCTCAGATCAAAAATATCTGTATGAAATGTGCTTCAGTAATGAGACAGGGTTTGTTTCTGAGCAGTTTAGCAGCAAGCCCATCTGGTAAAATCCATCTTGCGAGGTGATTAACTCGAGCAAACCGAATTCTTCGCTTATACGTTTCGGAAAAAAATCCCCAAAAGAATATTATGGATCTTGTTAAAATCATAACGCAAGTTTATGCTCTAAGCTGGATTAAATCTCACCCAAAGTTACACAAAGGAGCAGGATATGAACCAAGATCATAAAGAAGTCATGGAGAAATCGTTAAAAACTAATTCGTATTTTGCCCTTCCGGATAATATTTTATTGGCTATGCTGAATGATGGAAGAAGACAAACTAGGTAAGTAGCAATTCAGTGAATTATTAAAGCAAGAACTTTTCTCCTAATGTACAGTGAAATATTCAGAAATTTCAAACTGCCAAGCAAAATAAATTTTGAAGCACAGGATTATGTTTTGACTAACTGGAAAAATGAAGTTATAATATCCCCTCCAGTTTTACGGAACTTTACAAATGTTGATCTTAAAGCCCGTTCAGGACCATAAACGGCAATTCTCATAGCCAAAGAGTCGAGCATGCTATCAATTTAATGACAAAAGCTTCTGAAGTCAGAATAGGCTGTAAAAATAGGCACAAATTCATATAATATGTACAGAAATCAAGACAAGGTTTACTTTACTTTGACTGGAAAAGACAATGGTCAGTTAATTAATAATAAATATTAGTAATGCTTATTTTATGGTGTTCACTGTTCATATATTTCGTTTAAGGTTCGTGCGATTTTTTTTTAATTGCATATCATCATAGTCACTAAGAATTTACATTTTTTTAATGTTGAAAGTGCTTGTTTTTTTTATTGAAAAAATTAATACAAACTATATAAATAAAGATTCCAATCACTAATTTTCAGTTGTGAGTGTGGGGCGGGGGTGCATATAATTTATAAAAAGTTATAAAGGTAATATTGGAAGTGAAAAGATCCGTAATATTTAACCAATACAAAGTTAATTGTATTAAAATAAGTGTACAGCTCCTTAAATTTTCAGTATTCAAAGCGCAGAATTGGGGTTGGGGGCTATGCGAGGGGTAGGGGTGGTCGTATACTCTTAAAAATTAAATTTATTTCTTACGCCAAAATGAACACCAAGCAAATGGAATCAGAATATAAAATTTCAATCCCCTAATATATAGATGACGGGGAAATTATATTCGAATGAGCCCTTCTATGCTAAAACTATGAAGCTTATGCGCATATAAGCTGTGTACGCAGTTACAAAATTATAATGTGCACATCATATGATCAAAAATCTTCTGATTGCAACTATATTACTTAATATCCTTTTCTCATTTTATGACGATATCGTGCGATCTAAAGTAGATTTAGTTGCTATTTCTAGCGTGGAAATCGTTCACGTAAAATGTTCCCTTCTTTCTCTTTGAATGTTTTTTTTCCTTCTTGTCTGTCTCTGTATGTCTGTATGTACATAAGTATATATATATATATATATATATATATATATATATATATTTATATATTTATACATATAGGTACTATTTAAGAAGAGTGGTCCCGGTGCGCGCATCTGCGCTAGCTAGTCGTGACTAGTCGATCCTAAAACGACTCCTAGCAAAGTAAATAAAACACAAAGGATCGACTAGTCATGACTAGCTAGCGCGACTACGCGAGTGCGCGCTCCGGAACCACTCTTCATAAATAGTTCCTATATATATATGTATATATATATATATATACATACACACACAGCTCGCTCTCTCTCTCTCCATACATACACACATCTATAATAATTACGCCCCATAATATATGTGTGTGTGTGTGTGCGTTGCGTGTAAAAAGCTGTGCATGTGGAAGGCATAAAATGATGACGTATATACATCCTATTCGTGTATAAATAGTACCTATATCGCTTATTTCCTCTTGGAGAACACAGGACGCAGGCGCAAAGAACGAGTTAAAAAGAAGAAAAAAAAAAAGACAAAAAACAGCAAAGCAATAAAACATAAAAATAAAAAAAAAAAAAGAAGGAAGACTTGACATGTTTGCAAGGTATCGGAATCATTTATTAATTTTCTTGGAGAACTGTTTTTCTGTTGTTGTTGTTGTTGTACTTGTACTTTCTTCTTCCTACTCCGTTTCATCAGATGTTCCCTGCCACCGCCTTTTTGTATTTCGCGTTTGTATTATTCATTATCATTATTATTATTATTATTATTATTATTATTTCTTGTTTAGAAATAAGAGTGAGGCGGCGGAGGGAGGGAGGAGGGGGATTGTATATTTTTATTTATTTTTTTTTTTTTATAAATTAAAAAAAAAAAAGAATTTGAAAGAAAGAAAGAAAGAAGGAAAGAAAAAAAAAATAATAATAATAATCAGGGGAGGAAGGAATAATATTCAACGGATAAACGACAATATTAAATGTTGCTTCTTTCTTTCTTTCTTTTCATTATCCGTTGAAGTGGAATGTCTGCGGCATTGTATGAATGTGTGTGTTTTTTTCAACATTTTGGACTCCTCGTCGCTTCCTCTCCTTTCTCATATTACTTTTTTTTTTTCTCTCTCTCTCCACTTCTTGCTCCCGCTTTATTTCATTTTTTTTTTTTAATAATTTCAAGTAATTTCACTTTTGTATTATTTTCAATCCTTTTCTTTATATATATATATATATATGTGTGTGTGTGTGTGTTTATAAGGCGATCGTTATATGTATTAATGTTTCGAAGCACTTTCTGAATAATTCATTTTGAATGATATTAATTCATCTTGAGAATCTGTTTATCTGGAAAAATCTTTCTTTCTTTTCCTGGTTCTGATTTCTTATTCACAAATAAGAAAATGTATAAACAGTTCCTTGGATTAACGTTCATTTAGTTTTAACATTTTTTTCTGCAGTGGCCTTCCTCTATCTATCTTTAATAGTTCTTTAATGTAAAGCAAGTTACTGGGAAAGATCTCCATCCTGAAAATTGAAACGAATCCTTGAATCGTTCTTGCCTTTAACTTGATATTCCGAATTGTTCAGCTTTCTACGTTAATTTATTATTCATTACATAAACGTTGTGAGAAATCCTAAATCCATCAATATCCCTTGAAAACAAAAAAAAATACTGTTTTTAGCCATGTTGGATTCGTTTGAATTTTTAGGGTTAAACACAAATATGAAACTTTTTGAATTTCCCCACTAACTGAAATGTAATGTTCAAATGTTTTTATTGTAAGTTTTTTCTCTATACAAAATTATTTTTATTTTAATGAGATTTCATTTTGCCTTGGAGTTTGTTTGTTTTTTTTTTATATATTTCGAGAAAATGCTTTTAATTTGTTGCGGATACTAAAAGCCTAATTATTTACCACTGCTGATTTCAGATAACCAAATGTCTTAATGTTTTTTTTTTTTTTCTCTCTCTCTCTCTCTCTCTTTCGAATTTGTATAAACATATTCTACCCACTCTCTATATTTAATCCTTTTCACAGGTTTTGAGAATTTTATAACGATTAAAAAAAAATTTGCAAAGGGATAGAATAGACCTTGTACAACAAATTCACAGTGGATAAGAGAAATGGTGTCAGGATGCCTTCGGTAGTACCAGCTCCAGAATGGGGTTTCAGAGATGTATGGCAAAGCAATTTAGAAGAAGAATTTCGACATATTCGCCAGGTTGTTCAACAATATCGATATGTCGCTATGGTATGTATAAAATGTGTATTCAGTTTCTCTACATTTATAGCTAATGGAAATTTGTGATTTATAGATTTAAATAAATTATTTTAAATTTTATTACGTAGTACTCTGTTAAACATATTCTGCCTAATAGATTGTAAGTTAATATGGTCCAAGACGATGATAATTCTGATATTTTGAAACAAAATTCCTTTTTTAATTTCGACAAAATTTCATCTTAATAAATCTAAAAACAAGTTACATTTGTCAGCTTTGAGCTTATCAATTTGATATTTGTGAAATTTGGAGAGAACTAGATTTATAAATTAAATATAAGAAATTTACCCGCGACAGAGATTGTTTTATTTTTTTATATGCAATTGTATGTCATGAATATTTCAGAAAGCAAAAGCTTTAGAAAGGAAATTGTAGAAGTTTTGAAAGTAAGATTTTGTACCGCTCGGGAGAATACCTGTTATGATAGACGAGTATGGAGGACAGCTGAGCTTGTCTAACGTACATGTTAGAAATAATCAATGACTTAATGATTTGCTTTTAACCAAGTCCAGAGGTTCCCCATCGGGGTCCGTCCATATGAGATTTTGTCATTAAAATTTGTACAATAAATTTGTTATATTTCTATAATACACAATGTGGCCGAGGTAATGGATACGTACACTACTGGTTTTCGGCGTATATTTTTTTTTTTAAACCCTAACCACCGGGTGTGCGTATTCTTTACCTTCGCCCACAATGTTTTTAAGATTTTATATATATATATATATACACACACACACACACATACACAATTCCTAATATTATAAAAATAAACAATAAGCTCTTTTGGCATTTGGTATTCCAATAGAGTAAAATAGGAATCAAAGGTGTCCATAGGCGAACGACTGACTTAGTCTTTTCAAATCACCTCTTACTATTAGAGATGAGAACTCAAATTTCGACGTTAGTAGTGTTCAAAACGGAGCACCTGTTCTCAGTCGATACATAAAAGGGTTATGGAATTCTTACTGTGTTCCACTTCCCGCCTCAAAGTTAAGTCGATAGCAACTTCAGTATGGTTAACAATGAGGTGGGGAAAAATCAGTAGCTTCAGTCCGTTTTCAACACATCAGCAACTTGGATGTTTAATGAGGTATAAATTTGTCTGCTACCAATCACTTTGATCGTTATAGGTAACAAAAACAAAGTTCAGGGAAGGCTTGGTTTGGATAAGATATGTTTAGGATTTTATCAGGATGTCAAACGAAAATGCTACTATTATAGCGGGACAATTAAAGTATTTCGTTTGGTGCTTTTTTAAAAAATAAATCTGGGGTTAATACTTGGAATGTCCTATACTGCAATCTCTTAGATAGGTGGGGGGGGGGGAGTACTAGACAATGTAAGTTATGTCTGTCCTGAGGATTGGCAGTAAGGAAGTTCATGTACAAGTAGTTCATCAGATCTATATCAATCCTGCTTATTGTCTATAACATATTTCAGGAGTGGTGACATTTCTGCTGTTTATAGAGCTGCAGATAATCTTTCCATGTTTGAGCATTGTCTAGAATTTAAGTGTCTGTTATAGAGATAATGAGTGAACACAATCCCAAAGATTTGATGTTGCTTGATTAGTACACAAAAGATGCAGAAGGATCACTAGCAGAACAAAATTACTTAGCAGTTTCTATGAGAGATATAGTTGTGGTGCTAATAGATTATATTTGGTGCTAGAAGAGATATGGTTTGTGGAATGTTTGATAGGGAGCTGAGAAGATTCGGCAAATATGCTGTGCTTGAGAAGACTCAGCAAGCTCAAGTGAGGCCATAACCTTCAGGCCTATGCCAGGGGTGTAACCAGCCCACTTATACGTACCTTTCTTTCATTAAACACTAAACTCTGCTTGCGAAGACCTGTTGAGGCAAGTGAAATCAAATTCGATGATTGGCATCTGTGCTAGTGGAGCGCTAAGAGTACCATACGAGTGTGATCATTGCCAGAACAACAAGCTGTCCTCCGTGCCGACGGCTCGTAAAAGGCACCATTCAAGCGTGGTTGTTACCTGCGTCGCCTTACTGGCACTTGTGCTGGTGGCACATGAAAAACATTCGAGCTAGGTCATTGCCTGTGCAGGTGGACTGGCTCCTGTGCAGGTGGCACATAAAAAAAAAAGCACTATTTGAGCATGGCCGTTGCCAGTACCGACTGGCCCTCATGCCGATGGAATTTAAAAGCACCTACTACACTCTCAGAGTGGTTGGCGTTAGGAAGGGCATCCAGCTGTAGAAACTGCTAGATCAGATTGGAGTCTGGTGCAGCGATCTGGTTTGCCAGACCTGTCAAATCATCCAACCCATGCTAACATGGAAAGTGGAAGTTAAACAATGATGATGATGAAGAGCAACTGAGGGATGTGTACACTGGTACAGACATATTCTTTGGATAGTGGTTCTCTGAGTTGTTTTCTGTAACAGTACTAGTACAGCACATGAGTGAGCTAACTGTAAATTGAATGTTTTTTTTTTCTTAACTACTCATTTGGAAATGTTCATAGTTTGATCTTCATGGTATGATCAGTGCTTTTCAATTTTTCGAATCTGCTAAACAAGTGTTTGTGAGAAACTTAAAATAGGGTCTGTACAGTTTGCAGAAAATTTGACAGTTGTAGCATGAACGTGCTTTTGATAGACATCTTTTTGGAAACTAATACTAGCAGAATGCTTGGATTTAAATTTTTTTTAACCTAATTACTGAAATTTTATTTGTAGGATACAGAATTTCCTGGGGTAGTTGCCCGTCCAATCGGAGACTTTCGAAGTACAGCTGACTACCAGTACCAACTTTTACGCTGCAATGTTGACCTGCTCAAAATCATCCAAGTCGGGATTACATTTTTAGATGATTTTGGACAGACAGCTACTCCTATTTCCACATGGCAATTCAATTTCAAATTTAATCTTACGTTAGTGATTTTCTTTTCTCCTGATCCTTTGCAACTTTTTTCTAAATTGCTATTTTCTTGATAATTTTATTGTAGTTATTCTTTTGGTTATTATTGTAGTTTAGAAATTGTTTTTATATTTCTGGTTTTAATTTTGTGCATTTTTAAATTTCAGAGAAGATATGTATGCTCAAGAGTCTATAGATCTTCTAACAAAATCTGGTATACAGTTTAAAAAGCATGAGGAAGAAGGAATCCATGTAGATAATTTTGCTGAATTGCTCATGACCTCTGGAGTTGTTCTGGCAGATCAAGTGAAGTGGCTATCGTTTCATAGGTGAGGATGAAAGAAATTTTATTAATTGCTTGCTTTTTGTAAATGTTACCAATACAGAGCCTTGACTACGAGGTCTCGTAGCTAAAATGCTGTAATGGTTCCTGTTATGACAAGATACTTGCTCACATCCAGTTTTGAGATATCACCTGATTGTAACCTTCCATATAGTAATTAGTTCTAATGGCTTATACAGCTCAAGGCTGTAAATATTGTTTTTCAAGACTACCAGAAAGTAGAGATGGGTAAAAGCACCACTGGCTGGATGGAAAGCAAAAGAACTAGCAAAAATTTCTCAGAATGGGTGGTGTGAGCCAATTACTTAGTGGCTGTAGCATTTGATTGAGTAAAATTGTATGAAATGGACATTGTTGCCTTGTATATATTCATAGATACCATATTTTTGTTTTACAATTCTTTTACTGTATTTTACTAAATATTTTGTAATGTCAAATTTTATATTGTAATGTTATTTTTACAACATTGACTCTTGCTAAAAATATTTTATTGCATTTTGAATGAAATTGTGGAATGTTTATACGTTTATTTGAAACTGTCTAAATTTGCTTTGAGTTCAAATAACAGGCATATTATGATAAGGCTTATCAGGACAAGAGCTTAATGAATTGGAAAATTTCAATTATTTTTCTTTAGAATCATTGATTTATAAAATATTTAAATACTATTATGATAGTTGTAAATTTACTAAGTAACATTGGCCATTTATGTTGAAGAATGGGAATTCCATTATAAATAATACAATCTATAAGTAAATTTTACTAAGGTTGTTTCAAATAAAATTCAAACTTTTGCAGCAACTATTATGGCCTTAATACATCTAAATTTTTGCATTTAGACTTGTAATTATGAAATTTTGATTTATACTTTTTCATTACATGATTTTGGAAGTCAGGGTAATTATTTCAGTGCGCCCAAAACTGAGGAAGATATCCTCAGACCAGATTTTTTGCTTGAATTTTTGAAACATTGTGCTATACTAAGGTACCGAAGGACCAAGTGATGTTTAACTGAGCAAGAGGTTAAGTTTGTCACCCACTGATCATTGATCTTCATTCATTTTTAGATACATATTAGTTATTGATTGGAGTTTGAACTTCACTTAAAAATGTGAATACACTGTCTTGTTCATTTGTGGAAATGGAAACTGAATGTGAGCTATTTTAAAGAATCAGTTTGATATTCACTCTTTCATGCTTACATGGGTTGGATGAGATTTATTAGGGCAGATATTCTATGATTAGATGCTATTCTTAACTTTCAGCTGTTTCTAAGTAAGATATTTCCCCCATGGCTGAAGTCGTGGAGGATTGGAAACCTGTTTGTATGATGGTAACACTTGTTTGACAGTTCCCACATAAGATGCACATGCAACAGGCTTCTTTCTGTTCCCCTCTACTAAATCTGTTTGCAAGGTCTTGGTCAGTGTTGGGCTGTAGCAGAAGACACTTGCCCAAAGTGCCATGCAGTGGGACTGAACCTGAAAACACTTTACTCTTTACTCTTTTACTTGTTTCAGTCATTTGACTGTGGCCATGCTGGAGCATTGCCTTTAATCGAGCAACTCGACCCCGGGACTTATTCTTTTGTAAGCCCAGTACTTATTCTATAGGTCTCTTTTTGCCGAACCGCTAAGTAACGGGGACATAAACACACCAGCATCGGTTGTCAAGCAATGCTAGGGGAACAAACACACACACACACACACACATACATATATATATATATACGACAGGCTTCTTTCAGTTTCCGTCTACCAAATCCACTCACAAGGCATTGGTCAGCCTGGGGCTATAGCAGAAGACACTTGCCCAAGATGCCACGCAGTGGGACTGAACCCGGAACCATGTGGTTCGTTAGCAAACTACTTACCACACAGCCACTCCTGCGCCTGTTGTGCCTTTAGTGAACTTAGTCTCATAACTATGCCTGAAATATATTTGCAAATACTGAATATATGGAAGATTTTGCTAACATAACATATTGAAATGAAGCAAATTCCCAAAATTGTATCTAGTATTGAACAATCCTCTGTTTGTTGCTAATTAACATTGATATTACCTCTTTACCATTGAGCAATGAATATAAAAGTCCTCGTGTAATGCTAAATAACCTTTCCCACAGTCCTTGGTTGCAATTTCCAGATGTGTTAGATCCTCTGAGATTTATTACAAATCTTTCAGTATTTTTAACACCTGTTAAGACTTATCTCTTGAATTGTTGAAAACTTGTTACAAGAGAGCTAAAAAAAGAAAAAGGTAAAAAAAAAAGCATTCTTACATACGAAGGTAGTGAGCTGGCAGAATCATTAGCACGTCAGACAAAATGTTTTAGCATTTCTTGTGTTTTTAGAAACATAAAGTTCAAATCCTGCCACAGTCAGCTTTGCTTTTATACACTTTTGACATACTACACAGATTCTCTTTACTTTTTTATATCTCTAACTACCTTGAGTAGGAAACAAGCTGGTAAAATCCTAAAACTACCACCCTCCTGGCTCAACAGCTTACACCTGTTATCTAAGCCTCTTAACTATTTCATGCAATTATTTTGAATGTAATTGATTTATATCTGAACTTGAACCAGAAAATATTTTGTAAACTACACTCTTATGATGATTTTATTTTAACTTTTCAGTGGCTTTGATTTTGGTTACATGTTAAAAATTCTGACTAATAGCAACCTACCAGCTGAGGAAGTGGATTTTTTTGAGCTGCTGTCTATTTACTTTCCAAATATTTACGATGTTAAATATTTAATGAAGAGCTGCAAAAATCTAAAGGGTGGCTTACAAGAAGTTGCTGAACAACTAGAAGTAAGTGTTATCAATGTGATATTGTCAAAAAGCAAATTTTCAGGTTTATTCAACCAAGAAAGGAAATAAAATTAGATGTTTGCTAATTCTGATGTGAGATAAAAAAAAAAAAAGTTATTCAAAATTGCAAGGTGATGTGGTCTATATTTATAGTTTCTGAAGTAACACTGATACACTTGCTTTCAATGATACTGAAACAAGAATCATAAATTGTTGAAAGTAACTGAATCATTGTCAACGGCTGTGAGGAAATGAGATGTATTATAAGGGACAGCTACAAACCCTTAAACTGATAGATGAAATATTGGAAGTAGTTGAGGGACTTTTAGCAAAGTTAGTGCAGAATAGAGCTTGCTTAAGATGCAGTAAGTTAACTCTTTGTTGGGACGGAATTAACTCTTGATATTATCTTTGGTAATACAGTTCTATATTTAAGAGATGAGGAATTAATCTTTGGTAATGTCTTTATACTATCTCTATTCTCTTAGAATAAAAGAATTGCAAATTTCCATTATCTTGTATCCCAGAAGTCTTGTTTTTTTTTTAGCCCAGAGATATCCTTACTTTGCTGGAGATTAATATAGCTTTTATAAAAAAAATTATGTTGCTTTAATTTTCTAAGTCGATTTTCAAAAGTGGGCTACAAGCCATGGGTCATTATCTGGTGGGTTGCACTACTAAGACAAATCAAAGGTAGTATTTCATTGTATTTCGTTCAGAAAGTCCTGCAGGTTGGCCATGACTGATTTAGATTCTGAAGTCTACATGCAGTAGTAAACCGCTTGATCAAGCGCATTTCTTTGATTCTTTTCAAGCTAATTTGAATTTCCTTTTGCCACTTACTTTGCTTTGACCATACTTTGTTTTTAGAAAGTGCTGAGAAGAATTAGACCTCTTTGACCACACCCCAAGCTTAATCCTTTGGCATTTAAACCGGCCACATCCAGCCCAAATATTCCTCTCGTTTTATGTTCAAACAGGCCAGATGTGCTTCACACACAAATCCTACAATGTCATTCTAAAAATAATCAGATCATCAAAATCTCAAAGCTACAACATAATACATGGTTAATTCAAAACTGAATAAATATATTTGGAGTAATCTGAATGCTAAAGGGTTAAACTTCTTAATTCCAGCTGCCTGGACACTTGGTTTGGTAGCTTAACTGAAAAGAATGCATTAATATAATATGAATTGTAGAACATTATTTGGATCTATAGATTCTGGGAAAATTTGTTACATTTTAAGAGCAGTTTATGTCTTCAATTTGTTTCTTTGTATTGAAATTTGAATAATCTTTGGATTTATTAAATATTGTAGATTTGTAGAATTGGACCACAGCACCAAGCTGGTAGTGACAGTCTATTGACAGGAGCTGCATTTTTCAAGATGAGGGAGGCAAGTTACTTTGTGTAATCATTTTAAAGATTCTTTTAAAAATGTGGAGATTAGATGCACATGAAGCCTTCTTGAAACCTTGAATTTTTTTTATATCCCCCAGTTTCTCTTGAAAGAAGTAAAATTTATAACGTAATTTAACCCTTTTGATACCAACATACCTGAAACTACCTCTGGCTCTGTTAGTACAAATGTCTTGCTTTCAAAAGTTCTGAATTAAAATCTTCCACCAAACCTTAGTCATAATTTATGTTCCTAACACTAGCTGAATGATAACCAAGTATTTTTACTAAATTGTTTCATCATCATCGTTTAACGTCCGTTCTCCATGCTAGCATGGGTTGGATGGTTCGACCGGGGATCTGGGAAGCCAGAAGGCTATATTTGAAATTGACAAACACAGAGCATCTCAAAATAAATATGGTAACAAAAGGGTTAAAATTTTTCGCCAAGGTTTTATGAAATGGTGGTTTGCAGTATGTTGCCTCCATGTGACAGTTATAAAAACACTGGAAAATATCTGGTTTACATGTTACTAAATCTCTCTCATACAACTTCATGTAATTCAAAATGTTGATAAATATTTTATGAAACCAATCTAAATTAATGATTATTTTATTTTAATTGAAATGCATATTTTAGTATGAAATATAAAAAGGCTAAGTTCATTTTAGTATAGTGAAGGTAATTTTTTATTAACCTAGTAATGACTTGAGTATAATCTCTTCGAATTTTTGTAATTTTTGCCCTTGTCAGATCAAAGGTTCATTGGTTTTGGCAGGAGTTGTAGAGCAAGCTATAAATCAACATCTACACTATACTTTTTTTTTTCCTTAACTACTGGGAGCATTGAACGTTTTTCATCAAAATAATTCAATATTTGATCAGTCATTCATGAAACTTACTTTGCTTTTAAAAACACAGTAAATTTAACCCCTTTTTGTATAAACCGACTTCCAATTTTGATTGTAATCATTTTTTCTTTTCAGATGTTCTTTGAAGACAATATTGATGATGCGAAATACTTGGGTCATTTGTTTGGTTTGGGAACTCCATTTATTCAAAATGGCTCTAGTTATGAGAACAGTCATGTGTATGTGGCCCAGAATTCAACTATTCACAGTTCCAACAATGGGGAAGATTCTGGTACAAATCCTACAAATTCATCATAACTACCAATGAAAAAAATTGACATAAACATTAAGTGGAAACGATCATTTTTCTTTTTTTTTTTCTTTTTTTTTGTGCAGAATTTTGTATTCATCTCAATATTCCTCTTCATTAGGTTTTCCCACTTGATCCATACATCTAAACATATGTAAATTTATCAACTGAATTGTTGTAAGACTTTAATTGAAAAATGCTGTTTTCTCCTGTTCTAAACAGACATAAAATATCTTACCAAAAACATAGTCACCATTGCTGTTAGCAGCCGTTGTAATTTTGTAGGAGACTGCATTTGTGAATTCTTCTGAGAAGTGCAAGTACATTACATCAGATATGGTTTCCATTTTTTTTTTTTTTTTTTTTGTCTTTCCCCCACTCAACTCTTTAAGAGTTAGCTAGGTAAAAAAGCCTAAGCAAAAGAATGCAGAAAAACTTTTTTTTTTTTTTTTTTTTTTTTATGCTTCAATGTTTTCTCTTTGTTTTCAAATTATTCAGTTACTGAAAATTAATCCTTACCAGCCCGTCTTCAAAGAATTTACTGATTTAACATGGAAGTTTATTCCTTTAGATTTTATGAAAAGCGAAAATATATCCAATATCTTAAGGCATATGTATTGAGGTTAGATGTCAAGATTAATTTCTTATATACTGAAATTTATAAGATTATGAATTGATTTCCCTCCTACAGTAATAGTACCTATGATCACTCATATGTATCCCTGTATGTTTCTCTTGCATTGTTCATTTCCTTTTTGTCATGTTTTTAAAAGTACATATGTCCCAAAGCAGTATCCCAAAGATTTTTTTTTCCCTTTGGAATATACAAAAATTAAGTTTACACAAGACCTTTATAAAGCTTGTTAGGTAAGGCTGTCTGCAAAGTTTATACTTGTTTTTTTGTTTTGTTTTGTTTTTTTGTTACCATACCTTTTACAAAGGCTGCTAATAGCACATTGCAACACTCGTATATCAAGTGTTGATCATGTGATTAAATAAATTAGCCACTTTAAAAGTAGGGCACTTATGAAGGAGAGAATAATTTTAGAACATTATAATGCAGATCTTATCTAGAATGTTTACACACAAGCACATATACAAAAAACAAAGTAAGCAGTAACTGATTAAATAGCTGAACAAATTATTATACAAAAGCATATGTGCACAGGTGACTGGTTAGTTGTAGAAAATATGTCTAGTTTGAAAGACTTCTCCCCCACCCCTCAAAAAAAAAACATATTTGAACTTACAGAAACACTGCTATAAAAATTAAAATACAATGGTCTTATAATAGATAGCTAAATACATTAGCAAAATGTTTTCATTATCTTAATTTCTGTGTTTCTTTATTCAAATAGTTCTAGTATCATGTTACCGTTATATAATTCTTTTCACCTATTTACTATAATTGAACATGGCACATTTCATTAAAAAAAAACCAACTTTAACTGCATAAAGACATTTTTCTTCTTCCATAACTATAAAAATAAATCAGTATTTTACTTTGATATGAAGGCATTTGGATAAAATATTTGTAAATAAAATTTAACTGGCCTTATTAGATTGTATTGTCTTTTTCAGGTTTTTTAATTTCATTCAATTGAAAAGTAATTAGTAATATTGTATTATATGGGACAATGGTTGCATTGTCATTTGTATGCTGAGCTACTCAGATATTTTCAGGGTCATTTGTCAGATTGATTTATTACTAAAGCAGGATTGACCATGTGGTAAGAAGTCTGCCTCCAAATCACATTGTCTTGGGCAAGTGTTCTACTTCAGCCTCTGGCTAGCTAAAATCTTGAGTGGATTTGGTTAATATTGTATGTCTGTTACTATTTGTTTTGCCATGACTTTGTTTTGTTTTGTTTTTTTGTTACCATACCTTTTGTTTGTAAATGAATAATTTAGCAAGCGTGATTTCAACCTTTTGTGAAAACCTGTTTTACCATAGGGGTGGGGGAAAATATCTTGCTTGAAAACAGGAAGTTCCAGCAGTTACAAAAAATTGCTTCAACAAATTCTGCTTGACCCATGAAAAAGTGGATGCTAAAAGTTTTTTTTAAACATTGTTTTAGTTTTGTTTTTGTTTTTTTGTTTGTTTTTGCTGCTGCTGCTCTGGACCTAAAACTTGTACATACTTTGTCTCTCTCTCTCTCTCTCTCTCTCTCTCTCTCTCTCTCTCTCTCTCTCTCTCTCTGGAACTACACTAAATTATTAGCTGAACTCTTACATTTTGGAAGTTTCTTTTAAGTTTAAATATTCAACACCCATCTGATGTGGTGGGGGAGATGCTTTCTATAGGTTATGAACTTTAATTCTTTCCTAGAAAGCATGTCAGCTCTCTTACATTCTCTTCCAGTTTCTCAGGGTTGAAAATAAGTACTAAGTCAGTCTAGTATAGCTGTGAATAAGCCAATCCATATTGAATAGTTGGTAAAATATCATGAGCATTATATATATAATTTTCACTCTTTAAATCAACCATATCCAATCCAAATATTCTACAAGTTTTATATTCAAACTGGGAATATCTAGCCTCTCACACCAAACCTACATTGACATTCTAAAAATAAACAGTCACATCATTGAAACTTCAAAGCTATAAGATAATGCATGATCAATTCAAAACAATTTGAGTAAAAACGTACTACATTTAACAGAGTAATCTGAATGCTAAAGGGTTAATGAGTTGAATCAAAACCATTTAAATTAAAAGATATTTGGAGCAAATAGCAAGTTACATTCTAAATTGACTTTGTGTTTTTTGCATTATGTCTTGAATGAAGTTTGGGATGTTATTAGGCTTGTGATCACAGCTTTTTCATCTGTGTTGCTTTTTGTTGAGTGGAAATCATTTCTTAGTGGTGTCCATTGTAAAATACTTTAGGTAAACCTGTTGGAACAGATGGGAGTCAAATCAGGACAATAGGGAGGGTGATCAACCTGTTCAAAGTCTGTTCCATAGCAGCCACTGAAAGCAAGGACCTGTTTTCTGGAGCATCATCCTGATAAAACAAGACCCCCTTTCATAACTGCCTCTGCAGCTTGGAATAGTACTCTACAATTTCCTGTGACCCTTGTTGAAGATAACACTTTTGCATCCACAAAAACTGAGGCATTCAACTTCCCTTCAGAAGACATGTCACCCACTGAGCAGAGGCAGCCATACCAAGCTTGTACAGAATATTCTCAACTCTCATGTGGTATGCTAATAGCATTGGCTATTTGATTTATAATCAATTGCTTGTCATCATGTGATAATTTTTTTTCTCTTCCTTGGTGGTGGCACATCCAGGATGTTCAGGCCTTGAATCATCTTCAAAACTCTCCCTTCCCTGCCTAAATTCAAGCTACCCACTTTAGTATTGCTGATAAATCTAGCATTATTCCCTAATGTAGCAAGAATGTCAGCATGAATGCCCTTGGTGGGAGGGGACTAAACAGTTTTTCTGTAGGTACTTGATAACACTGTGCCAAATTTTGTCCATTTTTTTTTTTACTTTTGAAGTCTTTGAACAGTCAGGTGTCATTTTACCTGGAAATAATAAGGGGGTGTGGTTGAAATTAATGCCTGCATGATTTCATAACTCTAGCATTACTCATTCATAGTCAGCCTATGGACTTTTCAACCCACCCTCATATTGGAGTTTTCACATAGTTGCTTGCCTGATCACTTGATTGCATATTATTATTTTTATTTTGTCAAGGAATTGACATTTGGTGCATGAGTTTGATGCAGCTGACCTCGTCTGCACCTCCTGCTGCGAAGTTGGTTCATCTGGGACACTTGACAGGAAGAGTTCCAGCTTTATTTTGAAGACACCTACATCCACCCCATGCAGGTTTCTCGGGTGCTTCAGGAGGGTATTCAAGAGCTGTGGGCCTCTGAAGCCAAGGATATTGCAGTATCTTGATGGCAAATTTGGAGTCCTTGGCACTATGCAGTGGCCCCCAGTTCTAGTATTTGTGTAACTCTCAATGCCAAAAGTTTGGGACAAGTCCTTCCAGATGTATATTATGGCATGTATTTCTTGCCTACGCTCTTAGGAATAGTCTTAATCTCTTGAGTCTTTCCCAGTAGCTTATATGCTGCATAGTCTATCTTCTTTGTAGCTGCATTAGATTGCCTCAAGTTCTGAGATTAATTTGACACTGGTTGGTGACCATAGCTGAGAGCAATAGTCAAAGTGGCTTAGGACAAGTGTCCTCCAGAGGACCATCATGGTTTCCTGATCTCTTGTTCTAAAAGTTCTAAGAATCCATCCAGTCGGCCGCCTGCATTTCATTGCCAATTTAGCAACATGTACATGAAAGTTTGCATCATTACTCATGTAAATGCCCATTGCAAGCTGATAGCACGAGGCTTGAAACTTTTCAGCATTAAACTGCATGCTATTCTTTTCAGCCTACTTGTGTATTTCATCCAGCTCACATTGCAGGTGCATAGTGTCTTCAGGGTTCTGTATTACCTGTGAGACTTTTGTATCATCTATGTGGCTGAGGGCCATTATGAACTGTAGTGGTCCCAAAACAGTGCCTTGCAGAACACCACTCACTATTTACATGTCATTGGAGGTGGCCCCATTGGCAACTACCACCTAACTTCTATCTTTCAAAAAGTCATGAAGCCATTCTCCCAATTTTCCTACTATGCTGAGATCATGCAGTTTGTGACATATCATTCCATGATTGACTTTATTAAAGGCCTTTGCAAAGTTGAGATATATCACTTCCACATTTGAGTAATTGAGCAGCTGATTCAGCACCCAGTGATAGTGTTGTAAGTGCTGAGTCAGACAGCAAGTCGTTTTCTTCAAGGAAGGCAATTAGTTTCCTTCTTACTATTCGTTCCATGACTTTGCTGATGTGCGAGGTCAGAGAGATAGGTCTAGTTCTTGGCCTTCGCTCTGCTACCTCTTTTATGAATAGGGCATATTTTACTCTCCTTCAGTTTTCTTGGAAGTTTGCAAGGAAGCTCTGAAAGAGAGACTGCAGTGGTCTTGCTAGGAATAGCTTACATACTTTTAGGATCGCTGGGAATCCATCAGGGCCAGTAGCTGAGTTTGAGTTCATTTCATCTATTGCCCTTATTACATAGTCTTCCTTTATATTGATGTAATCAATCATCATTGCCTCTGTTTTTATATCTGCAGTGGTAAAAAAGTTAGTTGGATTGCTGACTTGAAAGTGCCCTAGGGATGGGGTGAAAATACTTTTGAATTTCTCATTTAGTATTTCACTTATCGTCATTGGGTTTCCTGTGAGTGTACCATCTTTTTTGAGGAGTTGGCCTATCTTGCAGTGCACTGAAGCTGTTTCTTCGGCATACCTGTAGAAAGCTCTGGGGTTCAATTTAATATTGTCTATAGCCCAGGTTTCTTTGACTGCTCTTTCTTTTTCATGGGAGAGTTGCGGATTTTTTTCAATCTCCAGCAGTTGTATTTTCAGGCGGGACTTTTCACTGCTTTCAATTTGTTTGTTTAGGCAATTTGAAACTTTTGTACGCCATCTTATAAGAATTTTCCTCTCCCTGGGGATTTTGTTCTTGTCTACAGTGGCCTTTCTCTCCAGGACACATTTGTAGCATATGGCTTGCATTACAGACATGAATTGTTGAAGTTTCATGTCAATGTCCGATGAGGAGAGACATTTAGGCCAGTTTTGTTTGAGGATCTCTCTCAAATTGCTTCCAGTTTGCCTTATGGCAGTTCAAGCTGGAAAGATTCTGAGAGTTTCTTGTAGGCTGCATGTCTATGGTTTCCTTTGGTCCATACATGGTCAGCTCTACCATGTTGTGATCCGAGAGTAGCATCGGTGTCACTTTCTCATTATGGATGAGATCCATATTATTTATGAAGCAAAGATCCAGTATGTTACCTGCCTTGGTTGGTTGGAGTACGATTTGTTCCATGGACAAAGTGTTGATGAGGTTCAGGAGGGACTTCACCTGTTATTGTTTGCACCATGTCGTTACTGGGAGAGAGAAGCCCTCAGGTCATCTGACATTGGGCAAATTGAAGTCTCCCATAAGAAGTACACTTATGTGTTGTTCTAATGTGACTAGAACTTCTATTTTTGTAAAGCAGTCTTCAAACTTGCCTACATGATTTGGAACATCTGGAGGGTGATATGTAGCACATATAACTACACCGAGTTATCTTATATGTACAATTAGTGTGTCACATACTGAATTTGAGTGTGACAAAAGGATCTGGGCTGTGAGGTCTTCATGGATATACATAGCAACTCCACCATGACTCCTTTCTTTCCTGTCGGTCTGTAATACAATATACAGTGGTATGTGTATTTCTGAATTTGCTACATCTTGTTTCAGGTGTGTTTCCGTAAGTGCTATGCATAAGGTTTGATTGCATGCAACAAGGTCTCTCAAGAAAGGGATTTTTGTCCTGTTACTAAGTATTAAGTCCTCTGATATTCAGTAAGAGCACCGATGTGATGTGTGTGTGTGTTGTTGCCAGTGGTGCCCACCTTGGGTCTATTTGCTGTGGTGGTCTTGTGTATTGGGGATAGTCCCATCTGTGAGATTGATATAGCCAGGTCAGCTGCTGTACAATCTTTTGTGCCATGCACAAAAAAGATTGTTGTTCAGCAGCTGCTCTTTCAACATGTTGATAGGTCTGGTTTGTAGTACGCACTACATCTGCGTACTTCCATTTTGGGGCAGGCGGTGCGTTGTCCTTTTGTTTTGGCAGGTGGTTTCTGCCATGTTTCATGTTTATGTGGTGGGGTCTTTGGTGTGCAAGATGGCAGCCGTATATTGGCAATGTTTCAGATTTTCATTCCATCAACAAGAAATGGAGCAATTATCCAAATCGTCCCTTCCTATCCCTGTTATACCAAACATCATCCATTTATATGCAATCTCAATGATAGGCACTAGGGTGGAGTGAAAAAAATTGTGGAGATTCCTGAAAGCTAGAATCTTGCTGTATTTGATTACTAGAAAATGCTTTATTTTCAGTGAGATCAATCGAGAGCATTTACTCCCTCAAGCCCCCTAAACTCAAAATGGGACTTTTGTAAAAAAATTTACAATTGTGGGGTTTGGGTTTTGAGGGGATAAATGCTGATGTAAGTGAAAATTTGGCATTTTTCTTGTAACGATATATAGCAAGATTTTAAGCCTTGGAAATTTTCAATTTTTATTTTTTATTTTCACTCCACCCTAACATGTGTGTCCAGGTATATAGATTGTGGAGTGCAAATTTAAAAATTGTGGAAATTGAAAATGCCTGAAGCCTAAAATCTTGCTGTATATTGTTAGAAAAATGCCAAATTTTTGCCTAGATCAGTCAAGGGCATTTACTCCTTCAAACGTTAAAGTTTGTGCCATGTAAAAACTCTCTAAAATGAGGAGATTGTGTATGCTCTGTAGAGGGTTAGGAATTGGTGGTTAGAAGTATTTTCTGATCCTGGAGAGGAAGGTCAGTCTTTATTGTGTTTAACTGAGAATGGAAGGCACAAAGACTGCATACTAAGGCAAATCTTTCCAATCGGTAAGAAAACAAAACAAATAAAATCAGAATTTACAAAATTCCCTCCCTCATTTTCATAGTTTAGGACCTATATATTATCATAGGATGCATTTAGTTCAGGGACATGTCGATATGATGGCCAATGATAAATTGTCATGCATTTAACTCCTGATTGCGAAATGATGTTACTGTTTGGAAATATGACTTTTAGGAAAATCTGGATGTTTGCTATACAAGGAGTTATCCTATTGGGAAAAAAGTTTTAAATCAAAAATTTTTTTTGAATTACTGCTTTCTGTATAGATTGACAATAAACAGTCAGTCAAATATTCCTTGGATAACTATCCTTTGCATTTAAACTGGCCATATCCAGTCCAATATTCTATTTTATATTCAAACCGGCTAGATCCAGCCTCTCATTCTAAAAATAAACATGTCCTTGAAATTTCAAAGCTATGAGATTATGCTTGATTAATTCAAAACAACTAAGCATTATAGTTGATAGTGATCTGATTGAAAGGAATATGTATGTGTGTGTGTCCCTTTAGGATTTGAACCATGTCTGACAAATATTCTACCTGTTTTATGTTCAATCTGGCCTCATACACTTACCCTCTAATGTCATTCTAAAAATAAACAATCACAAAGCTATGAGATTAATTGAAAACAATAAATAAGCATTACATTTGACAGAGCAACCTTGATGCTAAAGGAGTTTAACCCTTTTGATACCAACCCGGCTGAAACCGTCCCTGGCTCTGTGGTACAAATGTCTAGTTTTTGTAAGTTTTGAATTAAAATCTTCCACCAAACCTTAGTCACAATTTATGTTCCTAACACTAGCTTAATGATAACTAAGTTATTTTACTAAATTCTTTCTTATATTTAAAGTAATTGAAAGAAACACAGAGCATCTCAACAGAAATATGGTAACGAAAGGGTTTAGACCAACAAATTATCTTCCAAGCATTGATATCTGTTTAGTCAACTATACTCTTCCCCATTGACTTCATTTAGTGTGAAGAAGTGCATCGAGCTGTAGAAACATCAAAACAAACATTGGAGCAATTCTTGGTTACATCAAATCTTGTCAAACCATGCAACCCATACCAGGATGGAGCATGGACATTAAATGAACTCCAGCATAGAAAGAGATAAATGTATATAACAGAGTTTGGGAGGATTTTCAATCTACCAAATTATACTCACATGGCATTTGTCAACAAGACACTTAACCTAGGATGCTAATCAGTGGGAATAAAGCTGTAAACCAATGGTTCTCAATGGTACTGCTCCCTTCAGAGCTGTAGAATGATGCAGGGAAGTGTTGGAGAAAATTGGGGCAATAATGGGGTGGCCAAAAGGGGATGATGGATGAAAAAGAAACACCAAAATGATGGATTAATTAGGTAAAGTTTTATTCATGAAATACAGTTTTGAATCTGCTGCAGAAATTGAATTGTGATGGTTGGGAGGGCACTAGGAATGTGGCTTTGATGCCAAGGGGATTGCAACCTGAAAAAGCTAGAGAACCATTTTGTTGCAACGTGGACTTCTTAGACTCTCAGTAATACCTGCAACTGAAACAAAAAAATGTACTGCAAACAATGAGAGATGAGGGTGGGGATAATGTTTGCTAAGCACTAATGAATAAAAGTTTAAATTCTGATTTTATTTGTTTTGTTTTCTTACCGATTGGAAAGATTTGCCTTAGTATGCAGTCTTTGTGCCTTCCATTCTCAATTGAACACAATAAAGACTGACCTTCCTCTCCAGGATCAGAAAATACTTCTAACTACCAATTCCTAACCCTCTACAGAGCATACACAATCTCCTCATTTTAAAGAGAGTTTTTACATGGCATAAATATTCTAAATTGTATCCAGGAATATATCTAATTGCTTGCCAATACATTCTGATCTCTGGTTCAAAGACATGCTGTTATTTCTCTTTGCTTTTTCTATTAAAACTATGGTGTCCTTTGTTCAACAGAGCTGATTAGTCACCTCCACTAGTGAGTGCACTTTCATCTGTATATCCCTTCACGAGCTACTATAATAATTAAATTATTGTATACTGTGCTCAGGTGCACTACAACTTGTCAAAAGTGCATATAAAGCATATGCAGTAATGTACAAATGTCTGGAAAGTGAACAGTATATGAGTCAGATACATGTTTGCATGTGTATGGAAGGGAGAAAATCAGGTGTAGTGTTAGCAAATCTCAGGAAGCATGGAAGTTTTGAAGGATGCAGTGCTCTGACAACTAACAGTTGATGCCGGCTGTTTGTTCCATGCTTCAGCAACTCTTAGCATGAAAAAATGTTTCCGAAAGTCATGGGAGCTGTGCTATTTTCTGACTTTGTAAACGTCGACAATAATGCTCAGGTCACGTTCACAAGAAGACTTTTTGAGATTAGTGTTGTGGAGAGAGTAAGTAGACGCTGGGTTTTTCCTCCCAAAATGCATGGTGGTACATTTGTCCACAGCCAGCCCATGATCCACTGCTGCATTGTGTCCAGGTCTGATTGCAATAAAGATCTATAGTGTACAGGATCTGTCCTCTTTATTTCGAGGTACAGCTTGATGTCATCTGCATATTTCAGCACTGTAGCATTCTTTAAGTTGGCATCTATGTCATTAACATATGCAACAAGTAAAAGGGGGCCAAGAACAGATCCCTGTGGTACACCAGATGTCATATCTCATATGGTGAAGAGCGCTGTCCTAGAGCTGTGACAACCTCTTTTCGGCCGATAATGAAGGACTTCATCCAGTTATAGAGATCATCTCTTACACCCATTGCAGAGAGTCTTTTGTGTGGCACAGAATTAAAAGCCTTAGCAAAGTCCAGGTAAACAACATCCACTCAGGTACCGCGATCAGTGATTCGGGTAATGTCCTCAGGAAACTCAATGAGTCGATTACAGCAGCTGGAGTTAGGAATAAATCCAAATTGTGACAGCTGGATGAGGCAGTGAGACTTCCAGAGGGTTTCTCTGACACAGAATTTCATCAGTTTGGCAATGTAGCTAGTAAGACTGACGGGGCAATAGTTGACAGGCAATGTGCAGTCACCTTTTTTGAACAGTTTTCCACTGCTCAGGAGTAACACCATTTTCAAGACAGAGTTGAAAGAATAGTGAAAGTTGGTTTAGAAGAAAGTACCCACCGTGTTTGAGAAGTAGGTATGTAACACCATCAAGACCAGGAGAGGTATAGTTACGTTTATTCTTAAGGTGGCGTTGTAGCATTGCTGGTGTAAGTTTCATAGTTATAGTTATAGTCTCAGAGGTGATGGAGATGGAACATTTTGATCTTCGACAGTAAAGATGCCTACATAGCGTCCAGCAATGATTTCTGTACATTCTTTGGGATTGCCAGTAATCTGTCCTGTGTGGGGATGGCGAAGGGGACCAACTGGAGAGTGAGGTCTCTGCTTTGAGTGTACATACTTCCAGAACACTTTGCTGTCAGGGTTGGTTGTTATGCACTGTTCGAATTCAAGCACTGCCTTTTCTGTCAACTGCTTGAGATGGTTGGCTGATCTATTGCACTTTTTCCTGTTGATCTCTGATTTGTTCATTTTATATTCCGGTTCAGCATTACAGCATTCTTTCCTGTCAAGTCGGACTGCTGCAGTCTCCCAAATTGCACTATTGGGTGTTTTTTTGTGCTTGTGTGGTACCGATGCTGCACATGCTATCCATATTGAATTCAGAATGTTCTGAAGTATAGTGTTCATATCTCCAGAGGCATAAAATTCGAGCCAGTTTGGGCGTTGCAGCTCGGTGCAATAAGAGTTCCAGTCAAAGATGGTTGTAGATTTTGTTACAACCAATCAGAGACAAGTCGGCCATGATCATGGAATGATCAGAGTCACCTAAAGGTTCTTCAGTAGTGACACTAATGATTGTTTCAGGAGAAGCGGTAAGTAGCAGATCCAAAGTGTTGTTGCCCCTTGTGGGGGAGGTAACGACTTGGGACCAATTTGAATTCAGCACCAGTTCAAGGAAATCGTCTGCACTTTGCGCCTCCCAGTAAATCTCAGGGAAATTGAATTCCACCGCAATATAAACATAAGTGGCTGTTTTCATGGCAGCAACTCTGAGGGTATCAAAAAGTTGTGTGTCTTGATAATTTGTGGGGCGGTAAACAACTCCAAGTAGAAGTGTTGACATGGTCATGTGTATATTGCAGAAAAATACTTCCTGTTGAGATTAGTTCAAATCATCACAAGGAATTGCCGATTTGATCGAACATAAACCATCACACCCGCTCCACGGCGATTAATGCGGTCTTTGCGGAACAGGTTGTAGCCGGCTATGCTGAAAACCCTATCAGAGTGCAGAATGTGCCCATGTTTCCATGACTGTGATGAAATCTGGGTTGATACTTTTGACGTAAGAGTCAAAAAGATGTACCTTGTTGCATAAACTACGGGCATTTAAGGACAAAATGGTTGTTGTCTCCTTGCATATTTTCCCGTTCAAGAGGAATATCAACCACATTTATCTCACCAGTGCAGGCGGCCTGTAGGGTAGCAATGTATATATTCTTTCTACAATTAATCCATTAAAAAAGGAAAAAAGCACCTATTCATCATCTATTTACATCTTAAATTTCTGTATGACCCCGTACAGCATCTGTCAGCTCGTCCCTAAATACACGGTATCACAAAATATTGGGCTAACCTCGATTACGTTCATTTTTTAATGGAGCAAGACATTTTCTAATGTAAGGGAGAAAACTCTAACCACTTCTATCATTGATTTCTGTTCTGTAGCAAAAATCACTTTAGGACTAGCGCCTTCGACGAGATATCAAGCGTTAAAAAATTTGATGAACTAAAGGAAATAGCTGAAATAGGGCAATAGTAGAAACTGTGATGAGTCAAGAGATGATGCTTTAAGTGACATAAACAAAAAAATCGCTTCTGATAGAAATTCCTTTCCTGAGTTGTAGAAAGAAAATAAGATCTTGGTGGTATTTCTTAGCAACTCTTAAAGAAGAGGTGAGATCATTATGAGAAAAATCTGATCTTTGCAGATTGAGGGTATATGTTTTGTCTATTGAACGCCATCAGCACAACAGTCCATTCAAGCCTGCTTGAAACCTTTAGCATTTAAACGAGTTATATCTGACCTAAACATTTCATCTATTTTATGTTCAAACTAATTAGATCCAGCCTTTCACCCCTACCCTAAAATATTATTTAAAGATAAACAATCACATCATTGAAATCTTGTGTGCTGATACCATGGAAAAAGCACCTGTGCCGGCATCACAAAACCACCCATGCCGGCGTCATATAAAAAGCACCAAGTACACTCTGTAAAGTGGTTGGTATTAGGAAAGGCATCCCATCATAGAAGCTATTCCAATACAGATCAGTGGAGCCTGGTGCAACCCACCAGCTTGCCAGCTCCTGTCAAACAATCCAACCCATACCTGTATGGAAAAATAGATGTTGCATGTATAAAATGCAAAATATTTTATTTTTTGTAGATTAGGTTGGCATAATTCACTCCTACCTTTCAATCTCTGTATTTAAGCTACGAATAGTACTGCTGCAGTACACATACTGTGTACACTCCTACATACATATATATATATATGTGTGTGTGTGTGTGTGTACACTACATATATATATATATATATATATATATATATGTACACTACATATATATATATGTATACTGCTACATTATTCATCTACTAGCTGTTGAGGCATTTTAAATGTGTTTAGATTAAAATAATAGACATCTTTAGGGTTTATTTACAACGCAATGAAGCAAATAGTAATAGTTTGGATTTTTAAAGTGCCAGACTCTGTGATTCTCAATGAAAATTCATGTCAGGTGTTCTTTCTTTTTTTTTTTTTTGATTATTACTATTCTATTTATTAATTTTTTTAAAATAAAAATCTTGCACTCAGTTCTTATGGAAGACAAACAGCTTACATGAAAACTGCCACCTGGTGCACTTTGAAACATGTCAAAACAAAATATAGTGGTGATATTGTTTGTCTTGACATTTCTGACACCTGAAGTGAATAACACTACCCCATTCTTTTCCAGCTGCCAGAAAATGAGGAAGCCTCAATGTGATAATTAACTGCTTGAAATAACAGCCAAATCTACCTCAGCATGCTGCTATATAAAAAAAAAAAATTTTAAGCCACATTGGACAACATACTATAGCTTTAGTATAGAAAAAAGACAGTATGTTCATAGCTGGAGTGCTTTTGATAATAAACCTATGTGATCAGTATGTGTTTTGGGTTCAACAGCAACTACAATCATCTCAGTAATAGATGTTTGTTGACATGGAGAAGCCTTTGACATGGTCCCTTGCTCTCTCATCAAGTGGTCAGTGAAGAAACTAGGTGTAGACGAATGGGCTGGAGGGAGCTGTCCAAGCCATCTACAGGAGTGCTGTCAGTAAGGTAAAAGTCAGCAATGAATATAGCAACGAATTTAGTGTGCAAGTAGGAATTTGTGAGGACTTGGTTGTTCTCAAACCCCATATGATTATCATAGTCCTCCAGGCCATATCAGAGGGATTTAAAAGTGGTTGCCCATGAGAAGTCGTCTATGCTGATGACCTTGTCCTTATAGTGGCATCACTATTAGAATTAGAGGAAAATTTCAAGTGAGGAAGCAAGGCCTAGAATCAAAGGGCCTTACAGTTAATTAGCAAAGACCAAGGTACTAGTAAGCAGGAAAGCAGACAAATTAGTAACCCTTTCAGGAAAATGGCCTTGCTCAATATATAGAAAACATGTAGGTAGAAATTTCACTCAGAGTACTTAGTGTAAACTAAGGACACATCAAAAATGCAGTGGAATCACAAGAAACTTGACAGAGACAATATTCTTTGTGTGTAGCAGATATTCAGGAACTATAGACATTAAGAAAACAAAGAAAATAGATTTCCTCTAATGCCCTGGAGGAGCCTAAGAGATAGTAGATAGTTTCTGTTACCTAGGTCATTAAATTAGCAGTGAAGGAAAACACTCTGAAAGCATAGTTGATAGAATAAGGACCAGCTGACCAAGGTTCAAAGAGCTGGTAACAAAAGTAGATTGTATAATGCTTGTGTATGAACAGCTATGCCACATGGTAGTGAAATGTGGCTTGCGAATGCAGAGGACATGTGAAGGCTGAAAACAAATGAAGCCAACATGCTCTGCTGGATGTGCATTGTCAGTATGCATGTATGACAATGTGTAAATATGTTGGGAGAATAAGCGGCATCAGAGAAGATAGTGCTGCATATGGATGAGGACAGCTACATAAAAAAGTGCAAATTACTAGATGTGGAGGGAACCTGTATTGCACACTTACCTTATCCAACCCTCTATACCCCTTCAACTATAAACTTCTGGGATAACTCAAGTGTATGCTGTCATATTTTCCCCATCTTCTTTCTCTCTCTTCTCTCTCTCTCTGAATATATATATATATATGTATATATTAATAGTTATCGCCATACTTATATGGCAGTCTTATAAATATAAGACTAAAGCTGTCGCTGATTAGCTCCAAGAGGCCACCGCCTCTAGCTAGCTATTTGACACACAACCTGCGTCCATTATAAACCTTCGAACAAGTGGATGTATTCCACTGAAACTAGGTAAATAGATTCTTCGAACAGGGACAGTCAGTAGCGACACCTGCTGGGTCTGACTACGCTGCATTGATAAAGAGCAAATACCCTGAAACATGTCTGCAGCTGTCTGACTGGCAGGATGAAGCAGCTGACCTCCCCTGTTCGAAGGTTTATAATGGACGCAGGTTGTGTGTCAAATAGCTAGCTTGAGGCGGTGGCCTCTTGGAGCTAATCAGCGATAGCTTTAGTCTTATATTTATAAGACTGCCATATAAGTATGGCGATAACTATTAATTTCCAGTAACGCTGCCGTAATCTCCTTTAGAGAGACTTAGTAATTTTAATATTTCTATTATATATATATTCTTTTATTCTTTTTTTATTCGTCTCAGTCATTTGACTGTGGCCATGCTGGAGCACCACCTTTATTAGAGCGAATCGATCACAGGACTTATTCTTTGTAAGCCTAGTACTTATTCTATTGGTCTCTTTTGCTGAATTGCTAAGTTGTGGGAATGTAAACACACCACCATCGGTTGTGAAGCGATGGTGGGGGGACAAACACAGACACACATATATATATACATATATATATATATATAATATATATATATATATTATATATATATATATATATACAAATTGAGATAGGGGTTGTGAGTGCAACGCTGTACTTATTACTCATTGATGTACATTGTTTTGTTCTATATTATTATGTTTGACCTTAAAGTTTCTTATGTGGTGGTTTAATAAATTATGTGATTGGGTATTATCTGGTAGTTGATTATTGATTAAGATGTTTTCTCCATTTCCTTATTTTGTATATATATATATATATATATATATATATATATATATATACACACACACACACATGTATATACATATATATATATGACAAGCTTCTTTCAGTTTCCGTCAACCAAATCCACTCACAAAGCTTGGTTGGCCCAAGACTACAGTAGAAGACACTTACCAAAGTTGCTACGCAGTGGGATTGAACCCAGAACCATGTGGTTGGTAAGCACACAGCCACTCCTGCGCCTGTATATATATATATATATAGAGAGAGAGAGAGAGAGAGAGAGAGAGAGAGAGAGAGAGAGAGGAGAGAGAGAGAGAGAGACCGATGACTAGAGACCGAGTCCTCTGGAAGTGTGCTGTGCGCGAGAAGACCCGGCAGGACAAGTGAGTCCATAACCCGTGGCCTTCTACTTGGGATGGAGCCAGCCTACGTATGCATACCTTCCCTTCTTGGGACACAAAACTCTACTTGTGAAGACCTGTTGAGGCAAGTGAGGATCAGAATCGAAATCGATCAATGGAAATTGCAGATGTGTTACCAGTGCCGGTGGCATGTCGAAACTCTACTTGTGAAGACCCGTTGAGGCAAGTGAGGATCAGAATGGAAATCGATCAATGGAAATTGCAGATGTGTTACCAGTGCCGGTGGCATGTAAGAGAACCTTCCGTTTCGCGACTGTTGCCAGCACCGCCCCGTTTCGTGTCCGTTGCCAGCCTCGCCTGGCCCTTGTGCCGGTGGCACATAAAAAGCACCATCCGTTCGTGGCCATTTGCCAGCTCTGTCTGGCACCTGTGCGGGTGGCACGTAAAAAGCACCCACTACACTCACGGAGTGGTTGGCGTTAGGAAGAGCATCCAGCCGTAGAAACACTGCCAGATTTGACTGGGCCTGATGAAGCCTTCTGGCTTCACAGACCCCAGTAGAACCGTCCAACCCATGCTAGCATGGAAAACGGACGCTAAACGACGATGATGATGATGATGATGATATATATTCTCTTTCCCTTTCCACCTGGGATACCCATTTATCTCTTCTACTGCAGGACACCTGTTTCTGTTCCTTTATTTATTCTTTGACCTCTCATCACCTGGTACAAATACAGGTGTTATATATATATATTCTTTTATTTGTTTCAGTCATTTCTCTGCTGCCATGCTGGAGTACTGCCTTAAAGGGTTTTAGTCAAACAAATTGACCCCAGGATTTATTCTTTGTAAGCCTAGTACTTATTTCATCAGTCTCGTTTGCTGAACCATTAAGTTATGGGGA
The DNA here is from genome assembly GCF_006345805.1 of Octopus sinensis. Classification (NCBI taxonomy): domain Eukaryota; kingdom Metazoa; phylum Mollusca; class Cephalopoda; order Octopoda; family Octopodidae; genus Octopus; species Octopus sinensis. The sequence goes on along the minus strand of NC_043016.1, from coordinate 31,177,580 downwards.
CATAAACAGACTAGCAGCAGTTGTGAAGCAATGGGTAGGGGTACAAACACAGGCACACACACACACACATACACACACATACACATATATATAATGGGCTTCTTTTAGTTTCCATCTGCCAAATCCACTCACAAGGCTTTGGTTGGCCTGAAGCTTATAGTAAAAGACATTTGCCCAAAGTGCCATGCAGTGGGACTGAAACTGGAGCCATGCAGATGGGAAGCAAGCATCTTACCACACAGCCACACCTTCACATACATATATACACATACACATGTTTGAGTGTGTGAATAAATATATTTAAAATTTATATTTATCTCCTTATTGTCCACAGGGGACTAAACACAGAGGGGACAAACAAGGACAGACAAAGGAATTAAGTCAATTACGCTGACCCCAGTGTGCAACTGGTATTTATTTAATCGACCCCAAAAGGATGAAAGGCAAAGTTGACCATCTCTGGAATTTGAACTCAGAACATAACAGCAGAAGTAATACCGTTGAGTATTTCACCCAGCATGCTATCGATTCTGCCAGCTTACTGCCCTATAACTTAAAATTTATATTATTTTCCTTTTCTCCTTTGCCTCCTCCTTCTCTCTTCCTCTCCTTCCTCCTCATCATGGTTGGAATTATCTTTACCTCTGCTTTCCATGTTAACATGACTCAGTTGGGTTTCCACAGTTAGTCAGCACTCATTTAAGTGGTATTGCTCACCTAGAATAGATTAGCAAACCTCATCTAGCTTTCTGCTTATTTTTTTACTACATCCATATGGTTTTATATCTTTCTTCATACCAAAAATGCATTCAGCTGGGTGGCTGTTTGCAACATCAGTGAATATTCTATTCACTGTTTCTTCTGTTGGTATGCAATCAATTTTCACCCAGGTACATGGCTTGCTGAGAGTACATACTATTGGAAAAACCCCCAAAAAAGTTCACATGCATCTGGTGTTCTCATTGGTCACTGCTAGGGTAATTTTCAATGTCCTGATATTTATTGATTTTACTGCAGTGTGCCCATAAGAGATGTTATCTCAGACAAATACCACAGTAACTTGCCTATCAACTGTGTATATACAGTAAATTTAATATATAGATACCTATCTTAATTTAATTTCAAATTTTGGCACAAGGATAGCAATATTGGGGATGAGGAGGTAAGTTGATTACATTGATCCCACTACTTAACTAGTACTTAACTAATCAACCCTGAAATGATGAAAGGCAAAGTTGACCTTGGTGGAATTTGAACTCAGAGCATAAAGTGGTTCTGCTAGGCTATCTTAATTTAATACTATCTCAGTTGCATGTACTGAATTTACATATATTCATCCATCCATCCATCATCATTATCATCATCTTCATTTAATGTCCATTGTCCTTGCTGGCATGGGTTGGATGATTTGACCAGGGCTGGAAAGCTGGAAGGCTGCACCGAACTTCAGTCTTTTGACATGATTTCTATGACTGGAAGCTTTTCCTAACACTGTGAGAGTGTAATTGGTGCTTTTATGTTTCACCAGTACAGGTGTTATTTGAGTGACAGCCTGGCATAATGCCAAATGGTCTCAGTCCTTGTCACCATGAGGCCTTACGCTTGAATGGTGCTTTTTATGTGCCATTTGTGTGACACCAGTATCTGCCACGACTGTGATTTTACTTGGCTTGATGGGTCATCTTCTCAAGTACAACATAAGGCCAAAGGTCTCAGTCATTGCCTCTGTGAGGCCCAACATTCGAAAGGAGCTCAACCACTTTGCCTCCATGAGGCTCAATGCTTGAAAGGTGTTTTTACGTGCCACCTGCACAGGTGCCAGTTATGTGATACCAGCATGGGCCACAACTGGAATTTCACTTGGCTTGACAGGTTTTCTCAAGCACAGCATATCGCTAAAGGTCTCGGTCACTAGTCATTGCCTTTGTGAGACCCAAAGTTCAGAGATCATGTTTCACCATCTTATCCCATGTCTTCTTGAGTCTACCTCTACCACAGGTTCCTTCTACAGTTAGGGATCAACACTTCTTTACACAGCTGTCCTCGTCCATAAGCATTACATGACCATACCAGTGCATTCATCTCTCTTGCACACCACATCTGATGCTTCATATGCCTAACTTTTCTCTCAAGATGCTTACACTCTGTTGAACACTGACATAGCACATCCACTGAAACATACTGGCTTCATTTCTTTCAAACCTACACATGTCCTCAGATATCACAGCTAATGTTTCACTGCCATGTTACATAGCTATTCACACACAGGCACCATACAATCTATATTTCACTCTGAGAGAGAGGCCCTTTGTTGCCAGCAGAGGCAGGAGCTCTCTAAATTTTACCCGGCCTAAACTTATTCTGACAGCTCTGCTCTCGGAGCATCCACTTCTGCTATTAACTTGATTACCTAGGTAACAGAAGCTATCTACTACCTATAGCTTACCCCCACGGCAGTTGATGGAGTCTATTTTCTGTACATTTTCAATGTTTATTGTATCTGTGTATCTACCAGACACAAAAGCTATTTTCCCTATTAACCTTCCTCTGATATTGCTGCACCTTTTATGTGTCCAAAGCTTACAATTGGTGCATCTTACAGAGTTACTACCAATACCTTTTCTACAGATAGAGCAGGGCCATCTACCTAAAGGAATTTGTGATTTGTCTGCCTTCCTCCTTTCTAGGACTTTTGTTTTTGGTAGGTTAACTCTAAGGCCCTTCGATTCTAGACCTAGCTTCCATACCTGAAACTTCTTCTGTAGTTCTGGTAGTGATTCAACTATAAGAAGGTCATCAGCTCCCAGGGGCAGCCTGTCTTAAATTCTCTGTTATTGCCTGGAGGACTATGATAAATAAGAGGGAGCTTGGGACCAATCCTTGGTGAACCCCTACTTGTACCATGAATTCTTCACTGTACTCATTGCCAATCCTCACCTTACTGGTAGCATCTCTGTACATGGCTTGTACAGCTCTCATCAGCCACTAGTCTATCCCTAGTTTCCACATTGACCACCATATAAGGGATCAAAAGCTTTCTTCAAGTCAACAAAAGCCAAGTACAGAGGTTTATCTTTGGCTATGTATTTCTCCTGCAGCTGCCTCACCAGAAATATAGCATCAGTGGTGCTTCTCCTCATCACATAACCAAACTGCATGTCATCTAGACTACTCCTCTCTCTAATTGGTTGGGATATGACTCTCTCTGTAACTTTCATCACCTGATCCAAAATTTGATACCTCTGTAATTATTTCTATACAAGGCATCACCTTTACCTTTGTAGCAGTTGACTATGGTGCTGCTACACCAGTCATTGGATATGACTCCTTTGTGAATTATCTGATTTACAATACAGGTGGCTAGACCATAATCTGCACCACCAGATATTTTAAGCATCTCAGTGGTGATTCCTAAAAGACCAGGGACTTTCTCTGTCTTCATATCCTTAATTGCTTTATCAACAATTTTCTCTCATACACTGTCTTGCAATCCAAAACACATCAGTTCTTTGGTCCTCATATTGCTGAACATAGGCAAACTTCCTCTTTTTTGCTTCTCCCTTGGTTAGATATACCTGTCTCCTGGCTTCTCTTCTGGCTATTTGATACAGCTCCCTGCTACCCCTACTCTTCCCAGTCTTTCAGGCCTGTTTCTTTGCTCTAATGGCCCTGTCTATGGCAATATTCCACCACCATGTTACCCTAGATCTGGTTGGGACTTTGCACCATCCACAGACAAAATTCCATGTTAAGGATTCTTTTACTCTTTTACTTGTTTCAGTCATTTGACTGTGGCCATGCTGGGGCATCACCTTTAGTCAAGTAAATCGACCCCAGAACTTATTCTTTGTAAGCCTAGTACTTATTCTATCAGTCTCTTTTGCTGAACCGCTAAGTTACGGGAACGTAAACACACCAGCATCGGTTGTCAAGCGATGTTGGGGGGGACAAACACAGACACACAAACACACACATATATATATATATATGTATACATATATACAATGGGCTTCTTTCAGTTTCCGTCTACCAAATCCACTCACAAGGCTTTGGTTGGTCCGAGGCTATAGTAGAAGACACTTGCCCAAGGTGCCACGCAGTGGGACTGAACCTGGAACCATGTGGTTCGTAAGCAAGCTACTTACCACACAGCCGCTCCTACGCCAAATTTTTTGCAATTTAGCAGTCCTTTACATGGAATTTCATCTATCTTTTTCAACCAAGGCCTGAAGACGCTTGTCTACATAGATATGAATTTTTTAATAAATTTTAATAATTTTTTTTATAAATCAACTAATGTATATAAGTTGAAACAAATTGTTGGCTTTGTATGTTTTTTTAAAATTTGTTATGTTATGTTATCTTTTATTATTGGGTTGTCCGGAAAGTTCATGCTGATTTATAGTAGCTTACCTTTTGACTTATTTTAGAACATGGTTGAATCCATAAAATAGGATTTGACTACACCTCTATTTAGAGCACAGTTTAAGCTATCTTTTCGTGGAAGAAGGTTTATGTCCTTATAACCTGTGTTAATTCTGTAACCCTTTAAAATGGAAGATAAGAAAGTTCATTTTCGGCACTTGATGTTTTGGGAACCAGACAAAAATTGCTGCAGCTCAGCTGGGATGTGTAACCCCACCCTCCATATTCACCAGATATGCTCTTTCGGATTTCCACTTATTCAGATCTCTGCAGAATAGTCTTAATGGTAAAAATTTCAATTCCCTAGATGACGTAAAAAGATACCTTGAAATTTTTTTTTTGCCATGAAACCACCTCAATTCTGGGAAGAGGGTATTTTCAAGTTAAGGACAGATGGAGACGCATTGTGCAACAAAATGGTTCATATTTGGTTGATTAAGTGTAATGGCAAGTATTTATTGACCTTTTTCTTTCCTTTAGAAATCGGCACAAATTTTCCGAACAACCCAATATATTTTTATGGTATATTATATTATATTATAATGTAAATAAATTGTTAGTTTGTCAATTGTATTTCTCTTTTTCATTTAATATTTGTATTTCTACCCCTTTTTTCTGTTGTATTCAACTGCTGTACCAGTGAATGGGATATTTAACATCCCTTTGAAGGAATTGATTTTTCTTCCATTTGTTGTGTGTGTGTGTGTTCATACATGTGTATGTATATCTATATACATGTGTGTGTATATATCTATATCTATCTCTGTATATGTGTGTGTGTGTGTTCATATATGTGTATGTGTCTATGTATATCTATATACATGTGTGTGTATATATCTATATCTATCTCTGTATGTGTGTGTGTGTATGTGTGTGTATGTATATGTGTATATGCATATATATATATGTACATGCATATGTGTGTGTCTGTGTATGTATACAGTTCTATATTTAAGAGATGAGGAATTTTGTACATTATTTACATTTGATGGATATTTGTCCTCATCTTGTTTGTTATTAACACAACGTTTTGGCTGATATACCTTCCAGCCTTCATCAGGTTGTTGGGGAAATTTCAAACCTGGGTTCTCATTCCTAAGGTATTTTTCGATGTTGTTGTTGTTGTTATTGCTGTTGTTGTTGCTGCTGCTGCTGCTGCTGCTGCTGTTGTTGTTGTTGTTGTTGTTCTTCTTCTTCTTCTTCTTCTTCTTCTTCTTCTTATTATTATTATTATTATATTATTATTATTATTATTATTATTATTATTATTATTATTATCATTATATATTGAGTGAGAGAGCAGTGCATGCCATCAAAGTGTGACACTGGGGTAAAATATACGAAGCCCAGTATACTCATATTGACTACCCGTCTGATAAGGGTACACCAGGCACATGCATCACAACCATATATGCGTGACATGGTAATCTCATGTCAAGATAAACAGCACATGACTTCACAGGTGGGGCCCAGTTTGAATTTTCTTCTGGTCGAGTAAGCTATCCCGCTTAAAAGGTACCTGAATAAGGGTTGTTTAAGAATGTTGAACGAACCACCTATGTTTCCAAAGGTGAATTATCCAAACCCCAAAGAATCCCTCTCAACACATGGCTATGATGCTTCCCCACTACTTCTGCTCATGATCAGAGATGCACATATCGTCAGCCACTAAGGGATATGCTCAACTGGTTAAGGTCAAACAACTGACAAGCAAATCTGTGGTATTGAGCAGAATATTTGCTGTAGCCCATCTTTTATACCAAGGCAAAACAACAATTATTATTATTATTATTATTATTCAGGTCACTGCCTGGAATCGAACTTGGAATCTTGGGGTTAGTAGCCTCCGCTCTTAACCACTATGCCATATGTCCATGTGTGTGTGTTTTATCTATTTTTATCAATCATTAAGTCTACTCTAGAACTTGAATTAATAAAACGTGGTGTCTGTACTTGCATATAATACTCCTAAGCAAATTTTTTCTTAAGTACATATCTTCATTTCACATAAACCCATCTACCTATAAGTGCACCATACAATTGATTTAAAGCTAAATAGCTTAAACAAGATTATCAAAACCATCACCAGCGAATTTAGAATTCTATCTCTGGTATGTGCAAACTTCATCAATCCACCTAAACCTTATCCACCATGCATTAATTCTTCTTCTTCTTCTTCTTCTGCTTCTTCTTCTCCTTCTCCTCCTCCACCACCACTGCTGTTAACCGACCTCCCCACTGCCACCGCCACCAGCACCAGTACCACCACAACCGCCTCCCACCACCACCACAACTGCCGCCGCCGCCGCAATCACCACCACCACTTACACACACCCCATTTTTTGATTGTCACAACTATAGTAACATTAAATTAAAATCACTATCTGTAAATCATACTTAAGAGTAAATACATCTTCGAAAGGTATATAATGCTATGGTTTTTGTCTGAGAAAAAATAGACATGACTGTGTGGTAAGAAGCTTGCTTCTTACCACACAGGGGAGCTGGCAGAAACATTAGCATGCTGGGCGAAATGCTCAGCGGTATTTCGCCTGCCCTTACGTTCTGAGTTCAAATTCCGCCGAGGTCGACTTTGCCTTTCATCCTTTCGGGGTCAATAAATTAAGTACCAATTACGCACTGGGGTTGGTGTAATCGACTTAATCCTTTTGTCTGTACTTGTTTGTCCCCTGTATATTTAGCCTCTTGTGGACAATAAAGAAATAAGAAGCTTGCTTCCCAACCACATAGTTGCAGGTTCAGCTCCACTGCATGGCACCTTGGGCAAGTGTCTTCCACTATAGCTCCAGGCAGACCCAAAACCTTGTGAGTAGATTTGGTAGACAGAAAATGAAAGAAGTCCTTCGCGTATATATATATATGTGTGTGTGTGTGTGTGTGTGTATCTATGTGTCCATGTATGTGTGAGTGCATGTGTGTATCTGTGTTTGTCTACCACCACCATTTGACAACCAGTGTTGGTGTGTTTACATCCCCATAACTTAGCAACTCAGCAAAAGAAACTGATAAGATAAGTATCAGGCTTAAAATACACAATAATTTCCAGGGTCAATTTATTTGACTAAAACCCTTCAAGTTAGTGCCCCAACATGGCCACAATCTAGTGACTGAAGCAAGTTGCAGCAGTGATTCACAAGTACATGACATGTTTCATCCATCTACGGGGTTTCGTCAAAGCCATGCACTCATTTGTCACTGACGTTATTTTGTAATGTGTTTCTAAAACATGTCTATGCATAGATTTTTCCCTCAGATCCCCAAAACCTAAACAACATACAGTCATGTCTTTCGATGATGTATATAAATTTAATATGATACACAGATACCAATTTTGATTTAATGGTGTTTCACTTGCAATGACTAAGTGCTTTACAACCTGACAAGTTTTCTGCAATACCAGTGAATACATTATTTCCTTGTTTCTTATATATCAAATCATGAGTTTCATCTTAGCAGGCAGCAAATATTTTGCATGGCACTGACAAACACCATCTAGGGTGAAATGTGCCTGCTGTTCCTGTTAGTCATTGATGCAATGATGTTTATCTCATTCTACTAAATGTCTGTTTTTAATACACCATGTCTATGAAGAGATTTTTCTCTCAGACAAAGACCTCAGCATTATGTCTTTCAATGGTATATATACATTTAATGTGATACATAAACGGTGATTTTTAGTTCAATGCGATTTCAATTGTACTTACTGAATATAGGTGTAGGAGTGGCCGTGTGGTAAGTAGCTTGCTTACAAACCACATGGTTCCAGGTCCAGTCCCCCTGCGTGGCACCTTGGGCAAGTGTCTTCTACTATAGCCTCGGGCCAACCAAAGCCTTGTGAGTGGATTTGGTAGACGAAAACTGAAAGAAGCCCATTGTATATATGTATACATATATATATGTGTGTGTGTGTGTTTGTGTGTCTGTGTTTGTCCCCCCCAACATCGCTTGACAACCGATGCTGGTGTGTTTACGTCCCTGTAACTTAGTGGTTCAGCAAAAGAGACCGATATAATAAGTACTAGGCTTACAAAGAATAAGTCCTGGGGTTGATTTGCTCGACTAAAGGCAGTGCTCCAGCATGGCTACAGTTAAATGACTGAAACAAGCAAAATAGTAAAGAGTAAGAGTATACAGGGTGGGTCAAAAGTCATGCACAGAATAAGTTAAATACACTCCAGAATTGTCAAAGACATCCTTCAATTTTCTCTAAAATTGAACAAAATAAATAAAATAATGATGACTACACATGTACATGTACATGATGAATAAAGTAAATTAAAAATATAAAATAAAATGCCAAATGTTTGGTTGCATGAACTTTTAGCCCACTGTTTACTTTGTTATTAATATATATATATATATAATATATATATATATATATATAATAAAATAAAATGGGACTAGAACACAAAATATCTGGACAGCTAGGTGATGCAAAAAAAGGGACAACAAAACATCCAGGTAGACGATACAGAGAAAACAAGGACGGGTCCATCGAAGGTTCTTTCCTCAGTCAAGCACCAGATTATCCTCGCAATTTGGGCTGATTATTCTTGAGATTGCTCCAATCTGGCCAGCCCCATATATATATATATATATATATATATATATATACACACACACACATACACACACACTCACATCAAAGGGTCAAAGGTCCTTCCTGAGCCATAAGCTCATAAGGCTGATATCCTGGATTCTGTGGCACATATGTCCCTCCTCTGGATGGGATGCCAGTCCGTCACAGGATTACTCACTTTTGCCAGCTGAGTGAACTGGAGTAATGTAAAATGAAATGTTTTGCTCTAAGCACAACACATCGCCTGGTCCAGGAATCGAAACTACAATCTTATGATCGTGCGACACCATATCCACTAAACTACATACCTCCACATATACAAACATACACAGAACCACATTACATATAATCACACTCTCACATACATACATGATGGCCATCCACTCGTGATCGAGGAACACCATTGCTGACCTTCAGGAATATTATGCACTCTAGGACTAACTTATATTTTGCATTTGCGGCTCCGTTGGTGGCTAATGACCCCTGCTCTTGACAAGTGTACACGACTGCAAACATTGCAGACCAAGCTTTCCTCATTCCCTACACCAACAGTGCACTTTCAAGCAGCATGCTTAAGTTCTTCATGCAGAATACATGCTCACTCAATGGTGTCAATCTCCTCCTTTACCTGCTCCCTCCATCTGTGGCGATGACAGGCATTGCTCTCCCAGTCAGTCTCCTGCATATCACAGTCTTTTAATGAGCACTTGACACAGTCCTTAAATCACAGCCTTGGTTTCTGCCAGGGTCTCTTTCCATTAACAAGTTCCTCATATAGCATCTGTTTAAGGATCCTGCTATCCTTCATTCTAATAAGGAGCCAGTTCCAACGTAACTGCTGCTTGTGCACCATCACCTCAATACACAGATATCAGCTATCCTCAGGACCTGTATGTCTGGACTTTTAAGGCCCAGCAAACATCCAGAATGTGTCTTAGACCTCTCTGACAAAGGCGTTCAAGGACCCTTACATGATGTTGTAAAGGGTCCATGTCTCACATGGGTAAAGGAGCAATGTCAATACACATGCACAGAACAGCAATATTTGTTGCTTTGTGATGCCATGCTGGGGACCAGACATGAGACTCAAGAGACTGGCAGGAACAGTTGCTCTCTGCAGCCTAAGATATTTCATCATTCATGGAGCAAGAGAGGCTGAGAGAGGTAGACAAATTGTTTACAACTTTCAGTATTGTTCCTGCAACAAGAAGATAGCTGGTTTCACATTGGATTTCCTGGTGCAGGTTTGGAACATACAACAGGTTTGTCCAGGCTAACGATGAGTCCAAATGCCTTACAAAAAGCAGAAATATGATTCATAAGTATTTGCATGTCATCCAACTGTATGAGTGACTAAATCACAGTCATCTGCACAAAGGAGGTGATGAATAAGAGACTGGAAAACTTTTTAATTGGCAGCAAATTGGCACAGATTAAAGAGTCGATCAGAAGATTGATACCTAACATATATTCCCAGAGAGCTAACCTTAGCAAAACCATGAGTAAAAGCAGCAGCAAAGTACAAAGAAAAGAGAGTTTGGGCAAGAATGTCACCCTGCTTGGCACCATTCTCTACAGGAATGGGTCCTGCCATGTCATCAAAAACATTGACCCAAGCCTCCATCCTATCATGAAATGATTTAATTATAGATACAAAGTAATCCGAACATCCAAGTTTGCCAAGTATTTTCCATAGCAAGGCTCTATTCATAGTAAAAAAGGCCTTTGTTAAATCAATGAATACCTGGACAAGATCCTATTCTGCTCATAGCACTTCTCTTGCATCTGTATGGCTGTGCATATCCAGTCCC
>NC_043016.1:31009054-31166644 GCF_006345805.1 Octopus sinensis | reverse complement strand
CTCACCAGACCTACCTTTCAATGTACGAACTCTGAGGGTGTGGGAGGTGTGGGCCTGCGGGACCCTGGGATGAGGGACAGCAATTGGCAGATTTCATAAAGAAACATTAGAAACACCAGACTATAACCTGCATACACTACACGGTTTTTTTGCGCTATATGATCGAATAAGTCCTACAATAGGGTTGTGGGTGAGTGTCCGCGGGAGGGGATGCACAAGTAAGACTGAGATACTAACTTCCGGTTTTGGTGGAGGGGATCGGAGGGAGGTACTAACTTCCGGTTTTGGTGGAGGGAGGTATGACCGGTTTTTGAAGAGAGGTACTGACTTCCAGTTTTGGTGGAGGGGCGAAACATCAAATGTCGAAAAGCGTGTGCCAAGAGCTGAAAGCCGAAATTTTTAAGGGAATTTGGGAGAAAAGGACAACCCTGAAATAAAGGAGGAATATAGAAAATGCATCGTCTAAGACAAATAGAAAACTAGCGGCATCCTGTTTACAAGACAGAGAGATAAATAATAGAGAGGGACAAGATAGAGAGATTGTAGTGATCCTATAACGGTGCGCGCGCGCACCGTCCATTTCTGTTTCGCGCATGCGAATCGGTGCTTTCACCACAGGAAGGGCCCTCTCGCGCATGCGCGAACCACCGGAAGAACCCTTTTGCCTACGTGGCAGTTAGCGAGGCAAGGGGGTCGTAGAACGTTTGACCACTAGCAGCAGTCAGCGGCGACTTGAGACAGCAGCGACTGAGGGAGTAGGACGTGAAATATTTTCTCTCTGTCCGAACTTGATTCTAGCAGCAGCTTTACCAAAAGGCCTTTAACCAAATTGTTGCAGACCACATCTTTGACCAGTGTCGTTTTGCATTTGAACACTTTCTTATTTTACAGCGATAAGGTTCAGCACTGACACATTTATACCAAAGGGATACCAGATAACCACTTATTGTTACTGTTACCACATTAGAGAATAAAGTAGTATATATATCTTTTACGTCTGCGTCTTGTTGTTTCTGACTGGTAGAATTCTGGATTATTAAAGCAACGAATAGTGATTGCCTCTCGCACCCCCTAAAAGTGCAAGAGAAGATATTCACACACTCACTAAGTTCTTTACAAGTGTGTATAGAAATGAGAGTATGAGTGTGTACTTGTATGTGTCTATATATGCAGAGGTGTGAACCGACAGGATGAATGATGCATGCCCATATATATATATATGTATATGTGTGTACGTGCGTGTATGTGTGTGTGTGTGTGTGTGTATACATGTAGGTGTTTGAGTGCATATGTATGTGTGTATATATATATATATATAAAACCGAGCATTTCACAAAAACTCACTAGAACCACCCAGCGAACTTCCACCATGGCTCATCACAATTGCTTAAGGTAAAAATGAATTCCTCGCTCTTTCGGAAACATCAATCTTCTGTATTGACCACTTTCCACCACTTTGATCTGTTTTTTGTATTGAATACGTATCGCCACCGTGGGCCACTGTATCGAACACTTGAACATATACTTCAAACTATATATCAACTATACATGAACTATATATCAACTATACATGAACTCTAAGATGTCTGACTCCGTTGTGTATTATAAATGAATTTCTTGTGTTTGACGGCATGAGCTGTCTTTTTTTATATATAACTTTTTTGATAAGGTTCATTTCAGGAACTGAAACATGTTATAATGTATATATAAAAATTAAAAATTGTATAATACAGCAGCATTTTCGAACTTCATTTTTTACAAATATATACCGACTCGTATACGAGCTAATCCTATTATAAATATCATATCACGTACGAGCTCCCGAAAATGCCTGCTAAAAAAGACACCAATGACATCTCCTCAATAAATGAAGAGATACTGAAAGAATTGAAAAGCATAAATTCAAACCTAACAGCAGTGTTAAACAAACTCAACTTAACGCCTCGACCTTCTACACAAACTAACGAGGAAACCGAATCCAATAAAACACCCTCCGAAATATTCGAGAAAGTTGAAAATCTATGCGATACAATGACGACATTCTTCACAAACTTTACGAAACAAGAGCAACAAAAAGAAGGAACACATGAGAAGAACCGAGCAACTTCAACATTACAAATAAAGAACCAAGTCCTCCCCCAATGGAGAACACTACAGCGAAACAGAAAATTCGCTTTTTGGAAAATGATACAAAATCAGAATAAAGCAGAGATTTACCAAAAATGGCTAGACTCAACACCCCTAGTCATACCCCGTAAATTACAAATCAAACCCATCTCGGAAAACAAAGAAAACTTAGAGAAAAAACGTCATTAGAAAAAATGAAGATGGAAATAGAACTACTTAAGCTGAGAGCTAAAACGAATGAAGAAAAAGTAAAAACCATAGACGAGGAAATCAACGAAGAAGTCATCAAACTAATAGACGACAACAATACTGAAACATTACCAGCACTATGGAATGAAGAATGTGAAAAAGAGGAACTTAAGTCCCTCCAACGATGGGAAAAGAGCGCCGTCTGGTTTCTAGATTATGAAACCAACTTCAAAAATGAACACATATCCAACAACCCCTTCATAAAATTAAGCAAATCAAAACCAAATACCAATAGAACGGAACAACCACCAAGAAATCCTACCACACTCTACACCAGAAAAGTACACCTAAAACACACCCCACACTACCTACACCAACCCCAAAACACCTACAGAGGCCCACCACACCAGTTCGAAAATAGACATACCAACAGAGCAGAACAACCACCAAGAAATCCAAACACACTCTACACCAGAAAAATGCATTTAAAACGCACCCCACACTATCTACACCAACCCCAAAACACTTATAGGGTCCCACCACACCATTCCACGAACCTAAGAGCCACAACATACAATACTATAAAATACAACCCACATAACCAAACCAAAACGCTACTACCAAACATCCACCCCAGGAACCAACCATACAACCATAACAAACAACAAATGCACTACGGAGGAAACAACTACCAACACAATATACCTGAGGAACTAAGACGTAACACTAGGTTCAACAACAGACTCCAGAACAGAGCACCACAAACTCACTCTGACAATTATAACAACATGAGACAGATAAATAATAGCTTTGAACATAACTACACCAACCATTTTTTAGACCCCACACACAGGAACAAGGACACACGATGGCAAAGGACAAACAAAAGAAACCTCAGGTAATTAAGATAATCAATCTCTCAAACAAAGAACTTACACCTAACGAAATAAGCATACTCTCCAAAGGACTTAAATTTACACCCACCCCACAACGTTCTAATTATTATGAAATGAAAGATATTTCGGAATTTTGCAGAAAACTAAGACTCACCGAGGCATTTCAAGACAAACAAATAGAGGAGGACTCAATAGCTAGAAACAAGAGCAATTACACCCCCACCAAAGGTAAGAATAAAGCCTTAGACCGCTATTGTGACTACATAACTAATTTCCCGTTTCAATTCATCAAGAAACAAAAACACAGCCCTAACTTCAACAAAAGAGAATGGAACGACCTCATCAAACTAAGAGAAGACAAAACAATAACAATTAAGGAGGCAGATAAGGGCAACGCGATAGTAATAATGAATACAAACAATTATAAAAATTTAGTGCTATCCCTATTAAGAGATGAAACGTATTATGAAAGGGCCCAACAGTATAACCAGCAAAAAATAATGCATAACCTTAGGACATTAATCAACACATACCAAGAAGGACTCACGAACAAGGAGTATGAATACATCACTAACTTCAAATGCAAATCGAGTTTGTTCTATGGTATCCCTAAGGTACACAAAAGCCAAACCATTAGAGAAACGTGCAAAACATCCACCGACACACTCATCAAAATCCCTTCACCAAATGATCTTAAACTAAGACCGATAATAGCAGGGCCAGCATGTGAAACTCACCGCCTCAGCAATTTCTTAGACACACTTCTTAAACCTTTCCTAAAACACATCAAAAGCTACGTAAGAGACGATATAGATATGCTCAACCACCTCCCTAAAACAGTCAATGAGAAAACCCTTCTAGTATCATTCGACGTAGTTAATCTTTATTCTAACATCCCTCACAACCTAGGAATAGAAGCGATCACCTTCTGGCTGAATAACTACCCCTTTGAACTCCCAACTCGCATAAACAAAGACCTTATAATAGAAGGACTTAGATTCATTTTAGAGAACAATTATTTTATTTTTGACAATGATTTCTACAGGCAAAGATCGGGAACAGCGATGGGCACGCGTACTGCACCATCTTTTGCCAACCAGGTGATGGGATACCTCAAGAAAATACTATACCGGATGACACTCGAGAAATATGGAAACACCTTCGCCACCTATATCCATAACAACTGGAAAAGATACCTCGATGACTGTTTCATCATCTGGGACAAAGGCATAGAGAAACTTGAGGAATTTAAAATTCTATTAAATGGAATAAATGACAATATACAATTCACGATGGACCACAACGAAAAAGAATTACCATTTTTAGACATCCTCATTAAGAAAACCGGCAACAAAATAGAGACAGATATCTACTATAAACCAACAGACTCTAAACAGTACCTACCCTTTGATTCATGCCACCCACGACACACTAGAATGAATGTCCCTTTTTGTTTAGCTAGAAGGATTTGCACCATAATATCAGACACAAACACCCGACACACACGTCTCCAGGAACTTAGAACCACACTCACAAATAGAAACTATCCACAGCCCCTAATAGACAGTGCAATCCAACGAGTACTTAAATTAAGTATAGAAGACCTGAGACAAACAAAACCAAAAAAGAAAGAACAATTAAAAACCCTTCCCTACATCTCTACACACAACCCACTCAACAATGAGGCCTTCAACACCATACTACAAAGCACAGCCCTACTAAAGGGAGACCCAAGATGAACCGGATCCTCGAAACACACACCATCATTAAAAGTAAACGGCAACCAAAATCCTTGAAAAGGATTTTAACCCAAGCTACACTGCACTCAACATCAACCACAAAACCAGCAGTTAGAAAATGTGGAAGGCCCAACTGCGGAATCTGTGTCATCTTGAAAGAAGGATCAGAATTTATACTGGAACAAGGCCACCAGTTCACCATTAGAACAAACTTCACCTGCGCATCAGAAAACTTAATTTACGTCATAACATGCGCAGGCTGCAATAGGCAGTATATAGGCCATACAAAAAATAGCTTACGTAACAGGATGGCGGTGCATAAATCACAAATTAGAAACCCTGATTACCGCAAAATACCGGTCAGCGGACACATAGATAGATGTGCTGGAAATGTAAATCCGAAATTTACAACTAACTCGCTCTATAAATTCAGTGACAACGCAACCTTCACACAACGCCAAAACAAAGAACTATATTTCATAAAAAAATTTAGACCAAGTTTAAACACCCTGGGCCAGGAATACTAAAACAAAAGATAAGTCCTCCGAAAGGGAGAAGCGGGGTTCCACCACGGCCGCTGCTTCAAACAGACACTCACTCTGATGGAAATATGCCTTAGTAAAAAAGGAAAAAAATTCTTTCGTGCAAATCTGACCCTGATACATACGATACAGCTAAGGGTCAGACCCGATTTTGATTGGTCAACAAGTTGATGACGTCTAGCTCTGCTAGAATGGACAGGATACAAACAGGGGACAGTCATTAGTCAGAATATTGATGACGTCCTTTTCTGCTTGAATAGTCACCTAACAAGTACAGACAGGGAGCAGATCTAATGTAGCTATAAGTCGTGATTGGGCAGAATCTGGATGACGTCCCGCTCTGCTTGACTAACGAAGCGACTGGTCAAAACAGGAGACAAACAAGAGGCAGATATAATGCAGCGATTGGTCAAAATAATGATGACGTCCCGTTCTACTTGACTAACGAAGCGACTGGTCAAAACAGGAAACAAACAAGAGGGAGTTATAATGCAGCGATTGGTCAAAATAATGATGACGTCCCGTTCTACTTGATTAAAGCCACCTAACGAAACGATTGGTCAAAACATTGATGACGTCACGCTACGCTAGATTGACCACCTAACAGGCATTATAAAACCGAGCATTTCACAAAAACTCACTAGAACCACCCAGCGAACTTCCACCATGGCTCATCACAATTGCTTAAGGTAAAAATGAATTCCTCGCTCTTTCGGAAACATCAATCTTCTGTATTGACCACTTTCCACCACTTTGATCTGTTTTTTGTATTGAATACGTATCGCCACCGTGGGCCACTGCATCGAACACTTTGAACATATACTTCAAACTATATATCAACTATACATGAACTATATATCAACTATACATGAACTCTAAGATGTCTGACTCCATTGTGTATTATAAATGAATTTCTTGTGTTTGACGGCATGAGCTGTCTTTTTTTATATATAACTTTTTTTGATAAGGTTCATTTCAGGAACTGAAACATGTTATAATGTATATATAAAAATTAAAAATTGTATAATACAGCAGCATTTTTGAACTTCATTTTTAACAAATATATATATATATATATAATTTCAACAATTGAGGGTAAAATAATTAATTATTAATCAATTTCACCAAGTATTCAGTATGTAAAGGGACCATTATAGGCGAATTCAAAATATTACATTATATATAAGGGCTTAGTAAAATAAATTACTTTGCCACATACTGAACTCATTAGAAATAGCAGCTAAAGAAATTTCTTCAGCTATTTCTAATACTTAAAGAAGATCTCTCTCAGATAGTGTGTGCCTAAACTAACTCACAAAAGTATGGGGGAAAACATTAAAAAATCAAGTGCAAAGGTTATTTGAGAACGTACGTTTCTAGATTAGTCAATTCGACATTTCTTTCTTCAGCTCAGAATTCCTTGAATCGGATTTGGGAACACTGAAAGTCGGGAGCATACCCTTTCGGCTTCTAATCACCTCTAGAATTCTGCTCGAACTAAAAGTGCTATCAAATTCGAATATGCAAGCAAAGAATTTCTGCTCTCCCCTTTCCACCAGCGTGGGTTAAAATTGATAAACACCATGTATTAACGCAGAATTTAGCAGAGAGAGATGAATTATAATTTCAACAATTGAGGGTAAAATAATTAATTATTAATCAATTTCACCAAGTATTCAGTATGTAAAGGGACCATTATAGGCGAATTCAAAATATTACATTATATATAAGGGCTTAGTAAAATAAATTACTTTGCCACATACTGAACTCATTAGAAATAGCAGCTAAAGAAATTTCTTCAGCTATTTCTAATACTTAAAGAAGATCTCTCTCAGATAGTGTTTGCCTAAACTAACTCACAAAAGTATGGGGGAAAAAACATTAAAAAACATTAAAAAATCAAGTGCAAAGGTTATTTGAGAACGTACGTTTCTAGATTAGTCAATTCGACATTTCTTTCTTCAGCTCAGAATTCCTTGAATCGGATTTGGGAACACTGAAAGTCGGGAGCATACCCTTTCGGCTTCTAATCACCTCTAGAATTCTGCTCGAACTAAAAGTGCTATCAATTCGAATATGCAAGCGAAGAATTTCTGCTCTCCCCTTTCTACCAGCGTGGGTTAAAATTGACAAACACCATGTATTAATGCAGAATTTAGCAGAGAGAGAGATGAATTATAATTTCAACAATTGAGGGTAAAATAATTAATTATTAATCAATTTCACCAAGTATTCAGTATGTAAAGGGACCATTATAGGCGAATTCAAAATATTACATTATATATAAGGGCTTAGTAAAATAAATACTTTGCCACATACTGAACTCATTAGAAATAGCAGCTAAAGAAATTTCTTCAGCTATTTCTAATACTTAAAGAAGATCTCTCTCAGATAGTGTTTGCCTAAACTAACCACAAAAGTATGGGGGAAAAACATTAAAAAATCAAGTGCAAAGGTTATTTGAGAACGTACGTTTCTAGATTAGTCAATTCGACATTTCTTTCTTCAGCTCAGAATTCCTTGAATCGGATTTGGGAACACTGAAAGTCGGGAGCATACCCTTTCGGCTTCTAATCACTTCTAGAATTCTGCTCGAACTAAAAGTGCTATCAAATTCGAATATGCAAGCGAAGAATTTCTGCTCTCCCCTTTCCACCAGCGTGGGTTAAAATTGACAAACACCATGTATTAACGCAGAATTTAGCAGAGAGAGATGAATTATAATTTCAACAATTGAGGGTAAAATAATTTTGTCAATTTTAACCCACGCTGGTGGAAAGGGGAGAGCAGAAATTCTTCGCTTGCATATTCGAATTTGATAGCACTTTTAGTTCGAGCAGAATTCTAGAGGTGATTAGAAGCCGAAAGGGTATGCTCCCGACTTTCAGTGTTCCCAAATCCGATTCAAGGAATTCTGAGCTGAAGAAAGAAATGTCGAATTGACTAATCTAGAAACGTACGTTCTCAAATAACCTTTGCACTTGATTTTTTAATGTTTTTTCCCCCATACTTTTGTGAGTTAGTTTAGGCAAACACTATCTGAGAGAGATCTTCTTTAAGTATTAGAAATAGCTGAAGAAATTTCTTTAGCTGCTATTTCTAATGAGTTCAGTATGTGGCAAAGTAATTTATTTTACTAAGCCCTTATATATAATGTAATATTTTGAATTCGCCTATAATGGTCCCTTTACATACTGAATACTTGGTGAAATTGATTAATAATTAATTATTTTACCCTCAATTGTTGAAATTATAATTCATCTCTCTCTGCTAAATTCTGCGTTAATACATGGTGTTTGTCAATTTTAACCCACGCTGGTGGAAAGGGGAGAGCAGAAATTCTTCGCTTGCATATTCGAATTTGATAGCACTTTTAGTTCGAGCAGAATTCTAGAGGTGATTAGAAGCCGAAAGGGTATGCTCCCGACTTTCAGTGTTCCCAAATCCGATTCAAGGAATTCTGAGCTGAAGAAAGAAATGTCGAATTGACTAATCTAGAAACGTACGTTCTCAAATAACCTTTGCACTTGATTTTTTAATGTTTTCCCCCATACTTTTGTGAGTTAGTTTAGACAAACACTATCTGAGAGAGATCTTCTTTAAGTATTAGAAATAGCTGAAGAAATTTCTTTAGCTGCTATTTCTAATGAGTTCAGTATGTGGCAAAGTAATTTATTTTACTAAGCCCTTATATATAATATATATATATATATATATATATATATATATATATATATATATATGTGTGTGTGTGTGTGTATGTATGTGTGTATATATATATATATATACATGCAAATATGGATATATATGTGCGTCTGTGTGTATTTTGGAAATCACACCCTAACCAAAATCTTGACCATGCCATCATACTTGACTGCCAGCTATCAAAGGTCTCCACATGCTTTAGGACCTTTCAATCCAATGGCATAACTCCACCCTTTTACATTAGATTCTTTGTATTTATTATTTTTCATCAATCACTTTCTGACCACAAATATAAACACCACCACCCCGATTTTACATTAGATTCTTTGTATTTCTTACTTTTTTATCAACCACTTCTTGACCTGCAGTATCCTCACTTCACCAGTGAGTGAGCTACAAGCAACTCACCATAATACCACCAACATCAAATTTGGAGCAAAATGTAAATCTTATAATCTTTGAAGCATATTTCGTCACCTGATGTGGCTTTCTGCATTGTGCGAGGCTTCTGATGTCATTACATTGTTCCCCACCCACAAGGGAGGTGGGTAAAATGCAGCTGAAATGGTTGTTGTGCTAAACAAAGCTTCTAGTTACACTCCGTCTTCGATATCAATTATCTAAAATATACATAACGTGCAAAAGGAATTCCCGATGTAGATCAGCGACAAAAGCGCAGTAATACGGATAATGCTGGTAGTCATAAGTGGTGAGCATACTAAATAAAGCTTCTAGTTACGCTCCATCTTCCATACCAATCATCTAATATATATATATATATATATGTGTGTGTGTGTGTGTGTGGTGTGTGTATGTATGTATGTATGTATGTGTGTATACACACACACAAACTATGGAGGTTTATTTCATAGGTGATCTAAACGACTAGGTACACTGGGTAAGAGCTGTATCGGATTACCAGGACTCCAAGCTCATATTGGAGACGGGAATTATGGAACATTGCAGATTTCCAATATAGTGGATATATGTTTGTTAAAGAGGACAACAAACGCTAAGGCAAGATAGACATCTCAGGCCATATATGTTATTATTCCAATTCTATATTTAAGAGCGCTACCCTTTACACACTACTCTTAACGCTACTCTCAACATGCTACTCCAGGGAACTAGTAAACAGGAGAATAACGGATTGATTGCATCGTACAACATTGCATTGCTTGTTGCTAAGTCTGGGAAGTTTCAAACAATTGGAGAAGCATTACTCCATCCAGTTATCGAAGAGGCTTTGTCAACCATTACACACAAAAAACCTGATAACACTATGAAGAAGATCCTGCTTAGTAATAACACAATTTCTTGATGCATTGATAAAATGGCCAACGATGTCAAACATCAGCTCATTAATATTCTCCAGCATTCTGAATTTTCTATACAAGTGACTGAGTCAATGTTTGGTGGACAATCAATGTTTGAGGATGGTATATGTTCGGTATTTCAGCGATTACTTTCAACCTTGTGGGGAAATACTGTTCACAGAAAAATTGCCACTTGATTCAAGAGGTGCAACTATTTTTCACACTCTTAAGTCTTTCCGTTTTGAACATAATATCCCACTCAGTAATATTCTTGTCTGTGCGTCTGATGGAGCCCCTTCGATGATAGGAAGATAAAGAGGATTTTCATCTCTCCTAAAGCGTGAAATTTCCCACCAGATACTAATTGTTCATTGCTTGGCACACTGGCAGCATTTAGAGGGGGAAAAAAATAATAACGGTAGGTTGAATGATACGCTACAGTTAGTTATCAAGACTATGAACAAATTGAAGTCCAGTCTCTTGTCTGGTTGAATTTTCCATCAACTCTGAGAAATGATGAGGACCATACTAAACTCTTATACCATACCAAAGTGCGGTGGCTGTCAAAAGGAAACTGTGTTTTACGCTTTGTTGAACTGTTTCAAATAACCATATCTTTCTATGAAGATACTCCACTATCCGCTTCGTTGATGACTGCAAGCTGCGATATCTCTTTTTTTCTTTGTGATATATTCACGAAATTAAATGATTTGAATAAGTTATTACAAGGAAACGGAAAAACTCCTGTTGATTGTAAATCATTTATCACTACTTTCATTTTGAAATTGGCATTGTATAAGACTAACATTACAAAACGTCAATTCCCTCAATTTCCACAACTTGATTCTTTGAAAGATGAATTGGTTGATGAGGATTTAACTACACATCGCAGCTATTTACAATCATTGCGCAATAACATGGTGGAGCGATTTCAAAATGGTATTGCACTGAATATTCCAAATTGGCAAAGCAATCCGTTTGAGGTCGATGCAGTCGATTGTGTGGATGATGTTCAGGAGGAATTGAAAGAATTACAAAATGACAATGACGCCATAATGCGATATCACTGTAATGGCAAAGAAGGTTTGTGGTACAATCAGAGTATATTGAATTCCTACCCCAGTTTATTGAAACATCTGAAATTACTTTTGCTTGCCTTCCCTACCTCATACCTGGTTGAATTTGGTTTTAGCCATGTTGGAGCTTTACATTCCAATAAAAGAATCATACTGGATGTGACACAACGAGGAGACATGCAGCTAAAGTTGACAAATTTGAAACCGAATGTGTCTGCACTAGCTGCATCACGCCAGATATATGGTTCTCGTTAAAAAGTTCTATTCTTTTCCTTTATGATAGATCATTAATTATTTTTGCATCGGTTGTTCTAATCAATGGTTCATTTAGAGAGTAAAAGAAAGCGCAGGTTTACAGAAGTTAATCTGTCTGCATAATATAGAGTTAACGTTAGAATTTTATTGATACCAATGGCAAAAATAAACCCACAATAACGGATTTGAAAACAACCGCATATTTAGTATAAACAGCTCTAACCGGGCAATGAGTCTACAATATAGTGTGTGTATCAAATAATACAGGGGTTGGGGGATGGCTAGGGGATTTTGTATCAGGGTTTTTTATACAGGTGGGCGATGGAGCATTTTTTGGCCGATAGGTGGGCAATATTGCAATTTGGCGCAAAAAGTTTGGGAAACACTGCTCTGATGTATGAATATCTTTGGTGTTGTAAGCTTCTTGATGCTTATCATTATCAAATTGTCCTTGAAATTTCGACACTCTCTCCAGTTCACTTTTGCACCATAAATGCAGGAAGTAGAATCCATTCCATCAGTGAGGCCCTTCAAAAGTTTCTGTGAATTTTTTCCCGTCGTGTGCAGGGATTATCCCAAATTTAAGGTGTAATAGCGAACTGGAGAGAGTGTCAAAATTTTAAGGACAATTTGATGATGATAAGCATCAAGAAGCTTACAGCACCAAACATATTCATACATCAGAGTTATCAGCATTGACTTCCGCAACGGTATATGTGCTTGTGGTTTGCTATTGCCACTTCTGCTATCATTCTCTTACTGACCATTGATATGACCGCGCTTCTCTCTGGATATTTACACTATGAGGACTCTAAACCATACATGGATTTACATAGGATTGTACCTAAAGACTTATGGACTAACATCTACACTATCGGAAAGTTGAACTGTGAACTTTTATGTTTCTTTTCTTCTTCATTTCTTTATTTCTCCAGTTCTTTATTTAATCTATACCCTTCACATTTTCCCTGTTTATCTCCAATGACGGGATATCCCATATTTTGAGATAACCCTGAAACAGCTGCAAGGCCCTAAATTTTTTAATAATAATAATGTATATGACTTGAGATGTTAGTCTTGCCTTAGCGTTTGTTGTCCTCTAGAACAGTTTCGAGTGTAACCAACCGAAACTGCAACGACAATCTGGAACTCGATTGAGTATAGGAAGCTCCGAATGACCCGTCCTTGTTTTTTCCTGTCCTTTTTTGTATTGTCTAATTGTCTGGGTGTTTTGTTGTCACCTGTTACGTTCTTGTTCCATTTTTTGGTTTCATTATATATATATATATATATTATCTGTTTCAGATAATATGCTGTGACCATGTTGGGGCACCATCTTGAAGAAGGAGTTGACCACAGTGCTTAACTTTTTTTAAAACTTGGTTCTTATTCTATCAATCTCTTTTTGCTAATTCATTTAGTTACAGGAATGTAAACACACTAACACCGGTCACCAAGTGGTGATAGGGGACAAACACAAGCACAAAGACAACGACATATAGGTATATATCAAGGGTTACACTTTTGGCTCAACTCATTTCAGATGCACCCTTATTAATGGTTGATGCCTCAGCTGTAGGAATTGGTGGAGTTTTGCAACAGTTTGTTCTTAATGCATGACAACCACTTTCCTTTTTTTTCAACTCCTCGAACTAGCAGAATCAAAGTATAGTATCTTTAGTAGAGAACTTTTGGCTCTTGAAACATTTCCGACATTTTCTTGAGGGATGATAGTTTATGGTTTTCTCCGATCACAAACCGTAAACTCTTGCTCTATAGCCGCAAACAGGTAAATATTCTCCCAGAGATTTACAACATTTGGATTTCATTTCACAATACACTTGATATTTGGAATATCAAGGACGCATATAACTCTCCAGCTGATATCTTCTTTCACATATATAGTAATGTTTTATATACTCCAGATTCCACTAACTTGCAGCAAATTGCGTTGGATTAAGAACAAGATGATAAAGTTTTGCATCTTCAATCGTTGGGGTCACCTCCTTTGACCTTTGTCCACTACCACTACATTTTACAGAATCTTCTATTCGGTATGATGTTCTGCTGGTTTTTCCAAACATAATGTTCCTAAGATTCATAGACGAACAGATTTTCTTTCTTTTTTTTTTTCTTGGTTCTTCATAAATTATCTCATCCAGCTATTTCAACAACAGCGAAATTAATTCAAGTCGTTCCATGTGGCCCTGTGTGCAGAAAGACAACAACAGACTCCTCAAACAAAATCCTCTACTCCCAACTATGCAAGGGAAAAAGAAACATGGAAGACCTAGACTGAAATTCAAAGATATTGCAGAAAGGAACGTGAAGTGGAAAGGAATTGATCATAATGAATGGTAACCCAAGCGAAAACCGACCACTATGGAGAAAGCTCAAGTCATGCCAAAGCCACAAACAGTCATAGTTATAACGACTGACAACAGATACATTGCAACTATTAAGAACTTCCCACTGTCGGGACTTTTAATGGCCTCCATTTATATACAACTTTTTATGTATTTGTTTTTCATTATATGTTATATAAATATTGTGTTGGCCAAAAGATCTCTATGTTTTTCTGTTTATTTAAGCGAAAATAAGACAGAAGTTTTAAACACAAAGCAATTTATTCAGTCAATAATATGATTACCATTTCGTTTGAATATCTTCTGCCATCTTATGAGTATATCTAGTATTCCCTGCTCAAAGAATGTCCTGTCTTTACTGGCAAAAAAAAAAAAAAAAAAAAACTTTTCCAGCTGAATTTTTACACCCTTCTCATTGTTGAAGGTTCGTCCATTCTATGAATTTTGAAGAGACCGAAACAGATGGTTAATCTGAAGGCGCGAGGTCAAGTGGATAATGGAGTGTGACAAAACTTCTTAGTCAAGCCCCAATAACTTCTGCTGAAAGACAACGTCCTTATGATTAGCAAGTGCCAAATGCTTCTGGTGGATCACTGTGTTTAATTTGTCGTGGTGGTCATTGTATTATATGCACTAGCGTAGCTAGAGTGTGCTACCCGGGGCAGCCCTTATAATTATTCATTAGCAAACCATATATGAGAGAATTTGAATGACATTAATATTCATCTAAGATAGTGTTACTTCCTCACCTGAGGAGGATAGATACAATACTATCTGCTTGTCAGAATTATAGTATCTTTTAGTAAGTTTATCACAGGCTCGATTTTGTTATCCTCTTGTTAATGGTTGAAACTAAAATAACTTTTACGTAATAATGAAGTACGAAATGAAGGTGGTGAAGGTAAGGGTGGTTGTAGGCCCTGGTGACGTTTTGTCATCTTTTAAATATATGGTGAATTATTAAGATGTGGTTACACTGCAAATTCTAAATCCCGCACAAATTCTAAATTCATAACTACAGATAAACTGTTATTAATCTTTCAATGTCCATATCTTGTTATACTGCAACTTTTTTTAAAAAATTAATGCTATTTTTCTTAGGACCCACAATGTTTCAAATTTGTGATGTGTTATGCAATTCAAAAAAACTATAGCATTTATTATTCACTTTATTTGTATTGTAATGCATTATTGCATCTATTTGACGACATTTTATATCTTACAATGTATTTTCAGGATCTCTCCGCAGTATAAGTGAAGGCAATGCCAAGAATTTGGGGTTGATATCAAGAGAGAAACTATGCTCAAGTTCTATAAATATAGAAATAAGAAGAATAGATCAACATATGTTTATGGTATAATTTTCATATTCAATAACTTCTAATATCCCTCATAAATTCTTTACTGCACTAGATGGGTATTTCCCACTTTCAAGTAAATATGGGAAATTATTTAATAGACATAGTGTTAAGTTTTCATACTCAGCCACTAGAAATTTAGTCGAGATTATCGAGGCTCGAAATAAACAGAGAATTAGAGAATATCTAAATTCTAAATCTATAAATAATTGTAGAAGTGATAATATGTATAGTGAAATTAACGTTACTGATAATCATTCAGAACAAGGTTTAGATTCTATAATTGACCAAAATGTTGATAATATAGTTAGTCTTTTACTTTGTATTGATGTACACTAGGTACATCTTATAATGTTCCTGCCTACGCCCTTTTCTACAGATTGAACGGGGTCATCTACCTGAAGAGATTTGTGATTTGGCTGCCTTCCTACTTACTGAGACTTTGTTTTTGGCTAGGTTAACTCTAAGATCCTTCGATTCTAGACCTTGCTTCCACAACTGAAACTTCTTCTCTAATTCTGGTAGTGACTTAACTATAAGAGCAAGGTTTTCAGCACAGAAGAGCTTCCAGGGGCATCCTGTCTTAAATTCCTCTTTTACCTGGAGTACTATGATGAACAAGAGGGGGTTGAGGACTGGCCCTTGGTAGACCCCTATTTCTACCCGTAATTCTTCACTATACTCATTGTCAACCCTCTCACCTTACTGACAGCATCCCTGTACATGGCTTGTACAGTTCTCACAAACTATCCCTAGTTTCTGGATTGACCACCAGAAATAGGATCAGGGGACCCTGTCAAAGGCTTTCTCCATGTCAACAAAAGCCAAGTACAGAGGTTTATCTTTGGTTAGATATTTTTCCTGCAGCTGTCTTACCATAAACATAGCATCAGTGATGCTTCTTCCTAGCACAAACCCAAACTGAATCATCTATATTCTCTCCCTAATTAGTTGGCCTATGACCCTTTCTGTGACTTTCATCACTTTATCCAACAATTTGGTACCTCTGTAATTATTTCCATCTAAGGCATCACTTTACTTTTGTAGCAGTTGACTATAGTGCTGCTACACCAGTCATTGAGTATGACTCCTTCGTGTATCACCTCGTTAACTATATGGATGACTAGACTATAGCCTACACTGCCAGATAGTTTAAGCATCTCAGCAGTGATTCCTGGTGTGCTGAGGACTTTCCCTATCTTCATACTCTTAATTGATTTATCTACCAAGGTACTGTCATTTCGGATAGCTGGTCCCTCTGTTGGGTCGACATTTGGCAGACTCTCTTTCTCCCATTCATTCTCTTTGTTTAGCAACTTTCATAGTGGTGTCTCCAAGCCTCTCTCTTTGCAGCATCATTAAATGCAAGTGAGCCATCATCCATGTAGACACATCTCTCTCCTATGACACCACGATTCTTTTTCACTCACTGTCTTGCAATTCAAAACTCTTCAAGTCTCTGGTCCTCACGTAACAGAACATTGGCAAATTTCTTCTTATCTGCTTCCTCTTTGTCTGAGAAAACCTATCTCTTAGCTTCCCTTCTGGTAATCTGATACAGTTCTCAGCTACCACCACACTTTCAGTCCTTCCATGCCTGTTTCTTTTCCCTAATGTCCCTGTCAACTACATTGTTCCATCACCATCTCACCTTAGGTCGAGAGGGGAGTTGGCATCAACCACAGATTTGGTCAGTAGCCCTCAATATGTTGTCCCGTGGGAACCAACAGTTGCCCTCCACATTATGTGATGTTACATCCTCTTTTTCATCAAAAGCTTCAAATAATGTCTCTAATTCTCTATCCATTCAGAGGATCATCCGTTATTATTAATATTTAAGTTATCTAGTGTATTCATAAATAATTGTATATATTATTATTAATTAAAATAATTTTTCAATAATTATAATAATAAAGTTAATTCTTATATAAGAGATTATTATAATGAATAAATAGATATTTGGTTGTTTTTCTGTAATCTCTATTTTTTAATTACCCAATGAGATCCACAGTGGTTGTATATGTTGCTGAATATAATATTTTTTCAGTTATTATGAAATAAGGTTAATTTCTATAGAAGTGTTTATTATAATTAGAAATATTGAATTTCTAAATGTCTCAGAGAGACAAAAGCAGTGGTGAAGCGATATAGTGGTCGTATACTGTCAACTCAATGTGACAGTCCCGTAAGGGAATTACACCACCGCCATTTAGCCCTAGGAAACATCGATGTCTCCTGTCGGCTTTGACACATTTTCGACAGTATACGACCACTATATCATTTGACCACCGCTTATGTCTCTCTGAGACATTTAGAAATTCAATATTTCTAATTACAGTGATCAGTAAATAAATTTTACTGATAATATAATATATTTGCAGAGAGGTTGCAGTCATCTCAGCAAGCGAGGCAGGCTACACTGAACTGACGATGAGCAATACACTCAGAAACATATGCCTTCAGGTGCCTTGTCCCGGCTTGCGGGGGTGATTGCCTCCCCTTTGCAAATATAAGGACACAGAAAATGTGTCAAAGCCGACAGGAGATGTTGATGTTTCCTATGGCTAAATGGCGGTGGTGTAATTCCCTTACGGGACTGACACATGTTTATTATAATAAATAGACAAATATGTAATTGATTATTGTGATGTAAAGTATATACATTTCTATTAAGCACTACATAGAATTATTATTTGTAGTTTTTATTCTTTAGTTATCTATTAAGCATTACATAGAACTCTTGTCTGCAATTTTTGTTCTTTAGATATCCAGTGGTATCATCAATTTTAGTAGACAAATAAACTCGTTTTCTACATTAGATGTTTTTTTATGTAGATTTCAAACTGTTAAAAAATATGGAATTAGTATGGTATTTTTATATTTTATTTTTATGAACTAAATTAGTTATTCAATGATGTTGCACTAGGTTGAATGAATGTCTAAAGTTAAATTTGGGTTGGCAGTTCTTTTTGTAAGCGTTTTTTAACAGCTATATTTTTTTCAGATGTTCAGTTAGAATTTCTCCAATTTGAATTACCTTGATAATGTGTTGACATAAATTTGTGTACATATTAATTTTGATAATATTATGTGTGTTTGTATGTGTGTGTGTATCTTAATGCAATTGAAACAATTGTTGGATTTTTAAGACTTGATCTAAAATAAAGATATGATTTTCTTTGTACATATTACTGATTGTTGTATGGTGCTCCAGCATGGCTATAGTCAAATGACTGAAACAAATAAAAGAACAAAAGATATCAAACCATCCAAGTTACAGATATCATATTTCTGGTACTAATTATAGGATGGCCTGATGCATATGGAGCTATGACAGATTGATTTCATACTCAGCCACGCACTCTACGCACAGGTGTGGATGTGTGGTAAAGAAGTTTGTTTTCCAGCCACATGGTTACGGGTTCAAGATGCGTGGCATCTTTGGTGTGTGTCTTCTACTGTAGCCTAGGGCCGACCAAAGCCTTGTGAGCACACACACACATATATATATTATCCCCCCCAAACACTGCTTGACGGCTAGTGTTTGTATGCTTGCTTCACAATAACCTTGGCGGTTCGGTGAAGGATACCGATGGAGTGGGTACTGGGCTTATAAAAGTAGGTACAGAGGCGATTCGTTCGACAAAATCTTTTCAAGGTCGTGCCCCAGCGTGGCCACAGTCTAACGACTAACACAAGTAAGCTATAACGCGCACACATTATATATATATATATATATATATATATATATACACACACACACACACACACATGATAGAAGTAAATAGGCAATCTTACGAGGGGCGTTCAATAAGTAATGCCCCTGACCCACTTCTCATAGCAGTAGAGCAACGAAACTTGGAACAGTTATTAGTCTTTTTCTACATAGGAACCACCCAGAGTTACGCATTTCTCCCATCGTTTGATGCAGCTCTGAAGACCGTTTTTGTGGAAGACCCCAGCTTGGTCCTCTAACCACGACGTGACTTCAGAAATCAAGGCTGCATCATCTGGAAAACGCTTTCCTTTCAAAAACAACTTCATGGCTGGGAAGAGGTGAAAATCAGAGGGTGCAAGGTCAGGAGAGTAGGGGGGATGGGGGATGAGTTCATAGCCGCACGCCTGTGCTTCTGATCTGGCGACATGCGAGTTGTGGATCGGAGCGTTGTCCTGCAGGAGGAGGATGCCTTTGCTGATCTTGCCCCGCCTCTTGATTTTGATAGCTTCTCTTAATTTCCTCAAAAGTGAAGCATAATAGACTCCTGTAATTGTGGCACCCTTTGCCAGGAAATCTGTCTTCACTACTCCGTCCTGGTCCCAGAAGACTGTAAGCATGACCTTGCCAGCGGAGGGCTGCACCCTTGCCTTCTTCGGAGGAGGTGAGTCACGGTGCTTCCACTGCATTGACTGGGCTTGGTCTCTGGATCATAGTGATGGACCCAGGTTTTATCCTATGCAATCAGTCTTTTGAAAATTTTGACTCATCTTCTTGGCACATCTCCAAATTCATCCTCGAGCAATCGACGCGTTCTTGCTTCTGGAAAGGTGTGAGCAACCTGGGAATCCATCTGGCAGACACCTTTTGCATATGCAAATGGTCATGAATGATAGTTTCTACAGACCCGGTACTAATCTTGACCTCATGAGCTATTTGGCGAATAGTTATGCGTCGATCTTCCAAAATGGCAGCCTCAACTTGACAGGCAGATGCCTCATCAATGGCAGAAGAGGGCGACCAGATCTGGGAGCTGTTTCCACAGAGTTCCGACCATGTTTGAATTCACGATGCCAGCATTTTACAAGGTCATATGATGGGGCATCATCACCATAAGTTACTTTCATTTCATCAAAAGTCTCCCGTGGTATGTGTCCTTTCAAATACAAAAACCGGATCACTGCTCGACACTCAACAGGCTCCATTTCACACTTGACTCAGTTCAAACACCTGTAAATCGGAAACCACAATTAGTTCAGAGCTGTAATTTGCCACTTAATCTATAGAGATATAAATAATTGCACATGCAAAATTTCAGCTAGATCAAACAACTGCAAGTGGGTCAGGGGCATTACTTATTGAACGCCCCTCGTATAATCATTAAAATTTACTTAAATCTGAAATTATACTTTCAAATTATTTATTAATTGTTATAATGTCAATGTTTATTATTTAGTAGACATGCCCTTTGCATTTTTCAATGCAAAGACCCTATTAAGCATGTTACTGAATAAAGAGTCTTCTTTAATCTTTTCACCCCTGGAGAAAATTGGAAGGAGTTCTTTATGCAATACGGACGCATATTTGTCTGAGTTTGTGTTTCCCTCACACTCCACCTGCTCTGATCGACAATTACTCCAAATTGCTCCCCAGGCTATCACAGAATAGCTACCATGTTTCGTTGTAAGGTACAATCTTTTCACATCAAATTCTTGATCACAGAGTCTCCAGACCCACACTCGACCACTGTCAGGAAATACAAATCTGGACTCATCAGAGAATATGACAGTGTCCCAAAATTCTAGTGGCCTCTCCACCATCTTGGTGGCCCAATCTTTTCTCCGCTTGATGTTGGCTGGTTGAAGAAATGGTTTCCTTCTTGCTGTTCGGTCATAGTAACCAAGTTTGTAGAGATACCTGACAGCTGTTCTGGAACTGATATCAACTTGTTCTGCTATGACAGAGGCCTTGCAACGAGAATTATCCTCCACAATTCTCTTAACAAAGAGAAGGGTTGTGGTTGATCTGGGCGAAGTGACGTGAACTCCTCTCTGGTGAATTGTACACTGTAGAAAGTGGGATCCCAAGGTTTTCTGCGATTTTACGCTATGTCAACCTTCAGAATTACCCACTATACGACCTCTTTGAAATTCAGACAGTTTCAAGGCTTTTTTTTTTTTCTGTATATGGCATGATTAAACAGTCACATATAGAACCTGAAACATCAAAATGTCAATTAATAAAAAAAATTTAAACCTTTACACGTTAGAATAAACATAAAACGACATTTTATGGGGTATTTATTTACTTCTGTCATGTGTGTGTGTGTGTGTGTGTGTGTGTGTGTGCGTGCGCATGCATGTGTGTCAGTGTGTGTGTGTGTATATATATATACTTTATTTAAAAGCAGCAGAAATATAACAAAAGCTGTTACTCAGAATTTCACGTTCCCGTTCGTCGGACAGTTTTGTTAAATAAAGCATATTACTCTACCTCTGGTATTTGAGTACTCTTTTTTCCACCTTGTTTCACATTTATGTGCTTACTCCGGTATATGTACATATATATATACAGAAGATTCTCATTGGCTTGTACATTGAATCAGTACTATTACTGAACTAACCAATAGAATATATACATAAAAAAATGAGAATAACAATTCTTAACTAAAATCTGGCTACTCTAGACTTTGTGGCAACATGGCATAGAATGTTCAAGTGCAATGATGCAGAACTGCTTTAGAGATTTGATTAATTTTCCTCAACAGGTTTTTTTTTTTTATACAATCATTTACATACTACAAACTGATCAAAGAAGAGAAAAGAACAGAGAAAAAAACGAAAAACCTGTTTTCATACATTGTAATAAATTACTGGCTTACTATTACTTTCTGCGTCAACAAATTTCTTTTATGGTTCTTAAAGTACAATTCTTCTATTAGTAAATAAGTAAATCCAGACATACTTCTTATCATTTTATCAGTCAAAATTTGTCATACACCACACCAAACAAAGTAAATTTTGTTTTTTATTCTATTTCTGTATCACTATAACACTCTTCTTTTATAATAGATTTTTTTTTTTGCTTGCTAAGAGGTGGAGTTTAGCTATCCCAAAAACTAGCAGTCGTGCACACACACACACACTCTTTCTCTCTCTCTCTTTCTCTCTTTCTCTCTCATAGATATAGATGACACAAACAGATAGTCATGGCCAATACCAGTGACACATAAAAAGCAAAATTGGTCCCAAGTCGTTACCTCCCCCACAAGGGGTAACAACACTTTGGATCTGCTACTTACCGCTTCTCCAGAAACAATCATTAGTGTCACTACCGAAGAACCTTTAGGTGACTCTGATCATTCCATGATCATGGCCGACTTGTCTCTGATTGGTTGTAACAAAAAACACAACCATCTTCAGACTGCCAGCTTTGACTGGAATAAAGCAGACTGGAACTCTTATTGGACCGAGCTGCAACACCCAAACTGGCTCGAATTTTATGCCTCTGGAGATGTGGACACTATACTCCAGAACATTCTGAATTCAATATGTGCAGCATCAGAACTATGCAAGCACAAAAAACCACCCAATAGTGCAATTTTGGAGACTGCAGCAATCCGACTTGCCAGGAAAGAACGCCGTAATGCTGAACAGGAATACAAATTGCACAAATCAGAGAGCAACAGGAAAAAACACAATAGGTCAGCCAACCACCTCAAGCAGGTGACAAAAAAGGCAGTGCTTGAATTTGAACAATGCATTGCAGCTAACCCTGACAGCAAAGTGCTCTGGAAGTATGTGCACTCAAAGCAGAGACCCCACTCTCCAGTTGGTCCACTTCGCAATCCCCACACAGGACAGATTACTGACAATCCCAAAGAATGTGCAGAAATCATTGCTGGATGTTATGCTGGCATCTTTACTGTCGAAGACCAAAATGTTCCATCTTCATCACCACTGACATCGGACTCTATATCTACTATGCAATTTACACCAGCAATGCTACAACGCCACCTTAAGAATAAATGCAAATATGCCTCTCCTGGTCTCGATGGTGTTACATACCTACTTCTCAAACGCGGTGGGTACTTTCTTCTAAGCCAACTTCCGCTATTCTTCCAATTTTGTCTTGACAGAACAGTGGAAAACTGCCAGTGTTATCCCTCTGTTCAAAAAGGTGACTGCACATCGCCTGTCAACTATCGCCCCGTTAGTCTTACTAGTTGCATCGCCAAACTGATGGAATCCTGTATCAGAGAAACCCTCTGGAACTTCTGGAAGTCTCACAGCCTCATCCAGCCATCACAATTTGGATTTATTCCTAACTCCAGCTGCTGTAATCAACTCATCGAGTTTCTTGAGGACGTTACCCAAATCACTGATCATGGATCCTGGGTGGATGTTGTTTACCTGGAATTTGCTAAGGCTTTTAACTCTGTGCCACACAAAAGACATATGGTGAAGCTCTCTGCGTTGGGCGTAAGAGACGAACTCTATAACTGGTTGAAGTCCTTTATTTTTGGCCGAAAAGAGGTTGTCACAGTTCTAGGACAGCACTCTTCACCCTATGAGA
The DNA here is from genome assembly GCF_006345805.1 of Octopus sinensis. Taxonomy (NCBI): domain Eukaryota; kingdom Metazoa; phylum Mollusca; class Cephalopoda; order Octopoda; family Octopodidae; genus Octopus; species Octopus sinensis. Next base: position 31,142,785 of record NC_043016.1, on the reverse strand, counting down.
TGACATCTGGTGTACCACAGGGATCTGTTCTTGGCCCCCTTTTATTTGTTGCATATGTTAATGACATAGATGCCAACTTAAAGAATGCCACAGTACTGAAATATGCAGATGACATCAAGCTGTACCTTGAAATAAAGAGGTCAGATCCTGTACACTATAGATCTCTATTGCAATCAGACCTGGACACAATGCAGCAGTGGATCATGGACTGGCAACTCAAGCTGGCTGTGGACAAATGTACCACCATGCATTTTGGGAGGAGAAACCCAGTGTCCACCTACTCCCTCCACAACACTAATCTCAAAAAGTCTTCATGTGAAATTGTCAAGAAGGCTGAGGGTGTCTTGGCATCACTCACCAAATCCTTTGTGAGCCGCTCTCCAACTATCTATCTGCAGCTTTATATAGCTATGGTACGACCTCACCTGGAATTTGCATCACCAGTCTGGGACCCTTATCTTGCCCAGGATATCAACCATCTGGAAGCCGTTCAGCAACGTGTAACCAAAAGAATACCCTCCATCAGGCATTTGCCATATCCTGAACGCCTTACTTCCCTGGGCATGGACACATTGAAACTCTGACGTCTGGCAGCTGACTTGGCAGACACCCATAAAATTATCAACCATCTTACAAACAATAACTCTGAGCACCTTTTCAAACTCCACCCGTCTAACACCCGTGGACATATTTACAAAGTCAGAAAACAGCACAGCTCCCATGACTTCAGGAAACATTTTTTCACGCTGAGAGTTGCTGAAGCATGGAACAAACTGCCGGCATCAGTTGTTAGTTGTCGGAGCACTGCATCCTTCAAAATTTCCATGCTTTCTGAGATTCGGCAACACTACACCTGATTTTCTCCCCTCCATACACACACACAAGCATGTATCTGACTCATACATTGTTCACTTTCCAGACATTTGTACATTACTGCATATACTCTATATGCACTTTCTGACAAGTTTGGTGCACCTGAGCACTATATACAATAATTTCATTATTATTATTATTATTATTATTATCATTATTATTATTATTATATTATTATTATTATTATTATTATTATTATTTATTTTAAATGGGTGGTGTAGGAAGGGTAGGCAGCCATAGAAACCAAACCAAATTAGCCTGGAACCAGTTTACCAATCCCAGTCAAACCATCTAGCCCATGCCAGCATGGAAAACATACGTTAAATAATGATGATTTTTACAGAGATAGTTATTATCCAGAGGACAGGTACTTCTTTTTTCTAAAATTGTAGCTTTTAATATTGGTTCTAAATTTTGGCAAAAGACCAGCAGTTATGAAGCAGGGGTGTCAGTCGATTACATTGACCCCTAGTATAATTTATATTAGAATAAGAAGCAGAATATTCATTTATTATTACGTAGGTTTTGTTTTAGTGAGCTATTCATGTCTGGGCATAATATTTTCATTATATCCAGCCCTGCTTTGTACTTCATTATAATAATTAGGCGTAGGAGTGGCTGTGTGTTAAGTAGCTTGCTTACGAACCACTTGGTTCTGGGTTCAGTCCCACTGCATGGCACCTTGGGCAAGTGTCTTCTACTATAGCTTCGGGCCAACCAAAGCCTTGTGAGTGGATTTGGTAGGTGGAAACTGAAAGAAGCCCGTCGTATATATGTATATATATACGTATGTGCGTGCCTGTTTGTGTGTCTGTGTTTGTCCCCCAACATCACTTGACAACCGATGCTGGTGTGTTTACGTCCCCATAACTTAGCGGTTTGACGAATGAGACCGATAGAATAAGTACTAGGCTTACAAAGAATAAGTCCTGGGGTCGATTTGCTCGACTAAAGGTGGTGCTCCAGCATGGCCACAGTCAAATGACTGAAACAAGTAAAAGAGTAGAAGAGCCCATTTATATATTTCTTTGTTAGTAGATAATTTAGATATTTTACTTAGTACAGTTTTACTGATTGAATTAATGGGGGTTTTTAGGTTATTGGTTCTATTGACATAATAGAAATTCTTATCAGGTTTATGAAACAGAGAAAGAAGACCAGTATTTAGCTCTAAAATAACAGCAAGAAAATTGGCAACTTTAAGGAAATCACTATAGAGGTCACAAGTCCAAAGTTTAGGGAAATTTTTCTTAATTTCTTCCTCATTCTTTCTATTTCTACCTTACTGAAGTTACTAATTGGGAAAAGTACATCGTCCCTACAAAGACCACCCAAAAGAACCCAGGAAATTACTCTGTGGTAAGAAGCTTGCTTCCCAACCACATGGTTCCAGGTTTGGTCCAATTGCATGTCACCTTAAGCAAGTGTCTTCTACTGTAGCCTTGAGTCAACCAAAGCCTTGTGAGTGGATTTGGTAGATGGAAACTGAAAGAAGCCTTTGTGTGTGTATATATATATATATGTATGTATGTATGTATGTATGTATGTATGTATGTATTTATGTCTGTGTTTGTCTTTCCACCATTGCTTGATGTGTGTTTATGTCTCTGTAACTTAGCAGTTCAGCAAAATGAGACAGAAGAATAAGTACATATAAAGAATAAGTCTTGGGATCAATCTATTTGACTAAAAGCAGTGCTCCAGCAAGGCCACATTCAAATAACTGAAACAAGTAAAAGAAAACAGACAATGCAAAATATATATGCCCACCAAACCTGTTACTTGTACTGAGCCACTGGACTCCATAGAAATAGTCAGTCATTGACCCTGTTTTTCCTAGCCCATAGTTAGCCACCAAATTCAACCACGATTCTAGCACTGAGAATTATCTATTCTTTCCTAGAAAGTGTTGAGTTCTTTATGGTGAATATTAAGGATATGCATATGAATATATCCTTATATATGCTTATCAGTATATCCTATACTGATATACTTCATCATCATCATTATCATTGTTCGACCGTGATCGAGACAATGGAATTTACCATGCTATGCCAGACTTCACAGTCCATCATGGCATTACAGAGGTCCTGTTGCTGGATGCCTGTATCCCTGGAGATTACATCAGGGTAGGAGAGTGTGCGCCCTCTGGTATTGCGAGCAGATGGCTTCCAGAGAAGAGTAGAAATTACTTCTTTTTCAGCTCTACAACAATGTCCAGCAAACTAGACTCTCCTACCTTTCACAAGAGATGACACAGGTGGTAGTTTCCCATATATTTGCATTTTGGTTGGATGGTGCTTCCACAAGAGATTTTGAGCTCTCATATCAGTATAAGAAAAATGCTAGGCTAATAACTATCAATATTGACATGAGTTACATTTATATTTATCCTGAATATCCTTGGACCATTTCTTTACTTCAACAGTAGAATTTAAGTTTGGAACAAAGAGTAAATATTATTTACATTATTTACAATTGACAGATATTTGTCCTCATCTTGTTTGTTGTTAAAATAACGTTTCAGCTGATATACCCTCCGGCCTTCTTCAGGTGTCTTGGGGAAATTTCAAACCTGGGTTCTCATTCCTAAGATATTTTTTGCTGTTATTATTATTATTATTATCATTATTATTATTATTATTATTATTATTATCATTATTGTTATTGTTGTACCCATGGGCATATGGTGTAGTGGTTAAGAGCGCAGGCTACTAACCCCAAATTCCAAGTTCGATTCCAAGCAGTGATCTGAACAATAACAATAATAATAATAATAATAATAATAACATCGAAAAATACCTTAGGAGTGAGAACCCAGGTTCAAAATTTCCCCAAGACACCTGAAGAAGGCAGGAGGGTATATCAGTTAAAATGTTGTGTTAACAACAAACAAGATGAGGACAAATATCCGTTGAATGTAAATAATGTAAATAATATACATAATTCCTCATCTCTTAAATATAGAAAGAGTAAAGATAATGTTATCAGCATAACAATACAAACTATTATTGAAAGAAAGTCTAAGGATAATGATATTGTCATAATAATACTAACCATAGTAAATTTTAATATTTAATATTTCTGATTTTTGTAAAGTGGCTGGTGTTAGGAAGGGCATCCAGCTGTAGAATCCATACCACTGCAGACACTGGAGTCTGACCACCAGCTCTATGTCAGACTGTCAAACCTATACCAGCATGAAAAACTGACATTAAACAATGACAGTGATGTTGACTATGGTACAATTGATATGTATAATAATATTAATAATATTAACCAATAACAAGTGTAATATTTAATAATGATTTCAAATTTTAATTGCAAAGATGGAGGAAATGCTGCTAAACATTTCTCTCAGCGAGGTAACGATTCTGCCAGCTCGCCACCTTAATTGTAATCATCATCATCATTATTTAATGTCCGCTTTCCATGCTAGCATAGGTTGGACGATTTTGATTAAGGACTGGCAAACCAGATGGCTGCACCAGGCTCCAATCTGATCTGGCAGAGTTTCTACAGCTGGATGCCCTTCCTAACGCCAACCACTCCGAGAGTGTAGTGGGTGCTCTTTACATGCCACCGGCACGGGGACCAGTCAGGCAGTACTGGCAATGACCTCGCTCGAATCTTTTTACACATGCCACTGGCACAGGTGCCAGTAAGGCGATGCTGGTAACGATCACACTCGAATGGTGCCTTTTACGTGCCACTGGCACAGAAGCCAGTTAGCCACTTTGGCAACAATCACGCTCGGATGGTGCTCTTGGCACCCTACTAGTACGGGGCTCGAGTGCCAGTAAGGCGACGCTGGTAACGATCACGTTCGAATGGTGACGTTTAAGTGCCACTGGCACAGAAGCTGGTTAGCCGCTCTGTCAACGATCACATTCATATGGCACTCTTTGCTCTCTGCTAGCACGGATGCCAGTCATCGAATTTGATTTTGATTTCACTTGCCTCAACAGGTCTTCGCAAGCAGAGTTTAGTGTCCAATGAAGGAAAAGGCATAAGTGGGCTGGTTACGCTCCTAGCATAGGCCACGGATTATGGTCTCATTTGGCTTGCCGAGTCTTCTCAAGCACAGCATATTAATATTCGGTGTAATATTCAATGATGTTAATTTTTAACAATAAATATATTAGTAATAACACTAGCTTAAGGTGACCCGCTCTACATGCAGGTGAGGGTGTGGTTGTTACTTTCTGTTTCTTATTGCCACATTCTCCCTCTTTGTTTCTCTCACTTTCCCACTCTCTTGCTCTTCCTTTCTCTCGGACTCTCCCTCGCTTTCTCTTACTCTCTATCTTTCTCCATCTATCTCTCTCCCATTTATAAAAAAACAAAAGATCTTGAGTAAGTTGAGAAAGAAAATATTTTGAAAGATCATTCATAAATATCAGGCAGTGACAACAGAAAGCACACTTGCCTTTTGTACGTGCCACTATTTAAGCGAGAGGAGAGACCACTCAGTGGATCACTTATATGCTAAAATAATATCAATTTCTACTCTTATTATCTTTTATCATGCTTTGCTACCTTTTGTACTATCAGGTTTAGTGAAATTATTTTTAAAATTATTAATTGCTTTTTTTACTACTTTTTTTATTTCTTTATCTTCGATTGAATTAACAGCCAACTCACGCACTTGTATGCACGCACATACACACACACAATCACATACGCATGCACATGCACACACTCATGCATGCATGCAAGCAAACACGCATGCACACGCACATATTATTTTGCAACAGACAAGTAATCTTGATATTTATTTACAGTCATTACTTGTAAATGTAATCATTGAAATTACTGAGTTGTTCCCTTTACACCGTATCTATTTCTGAATGCTGAAATATTTGTTTTAAAAATCACTCTTTTTGCCATAGTAACCACATCTTTATAGCTTGCGAATTTTAACCATCGTGGGTCTCATCCTAACCAAGCATTTAGTATCCCTGCCAATTTTCAGCTCGATCCTAGCTTCGGTTTGGCTGCCATTAACCGTCAAAGCAAAATCTGCATACAATTTTCGTCCAAGGACTGTTTTATAGATATGGATTAAATCATAATAATGGCATCAAATATAGATGATTACAACTGTATATATAAAAAAGTGCTGATTGCTAAATGTGGATGGAACTCATTGAAGAAAGAGAATTAGGAAAATGTGGGAAATAGTGAGGAATGACCTACTCATAATGTTGAGCCTTAGAGAGGAATGACAAAGGACTGAGATGATTGATGACATACTGTACTCAAGAAGGACTCATTCGTCTAAGAAATGAAGCCCTAGAATTATATTGTCTGTCCCGGCACCCAATCTATCTCTGTTAAATCTCTTCCCACACAATTCAACTTCCTAACACCCACCTCTCCAGCACTCGGTCTAACTATGGTACTTTTCAGTTGCTGTAGTTACATGAGAGCAGAACCGCACATATTTGATTCCCTTTATCATTGCCCTGGAACCACTTCTTTTTATCATCTGCATTCTCAATACCATCCCATACCACCATCATCCTCTTTTCCTTGTACAATCTTTCATTCAGCCAATGACATATTCACCCCTGACTTTGTTTATCACTTACTTCTTCTACACCTATGTATCTCAGACCTTGTCCCTGACACTGTGCACCTTGACCCACTCCTATTTCCTCCATCAAAAATGATTATTCACCATTGACCATATCATGTTTGCCATTCATCTCTATCCATCTGTCATTCTCCTTTCACACTAACAAACCTACCTACCCATCACCCTATCTGATCCCCTTATATTCATCTTCTTTACTTTAAGAGTACGCCCTTAGACATCTCCACCATTTTTTTCTCTTTCCCAACTGAAGTAACCACATATCTCCTTTACAGAAAAAATGCCTGTTCCTGCCCGTCTATCATACTTTAACCTCTCATCACCTGGCATAAAGCAACTTTCCTCAATACTACGTCTCAAACTTGTGGATACTTGGTGGTTTCACTGGTGCTGATATGTAATAAAGCCCTCAGTACATTCTGCAAATTGATTAGTGTTAGGAAAGAACATCCAGCTTTAGACATGCCAAAACAGACATTGGAGCTCAGGCATAGTTTTCTGGCTCATCAGTTTCTGTTGAACTGTTCAACCAATGCCAGCATGGAAAACTGATGCTAACCCTTTCATTACCGTATTTGTTTTGAGATGCTCTGTGTTTCTTTCAGTTATTTAAAATATAACAAAGAATTTAGTAAAATAACTTAGTTACCGTTAAGCTAGTGTTAGGAACATAAATTGTGACTAAGGTTTGATGGAAGAATTTAATTCAAAACTTATGAAAACAAAACATTTGTACTACAGAGCCAGAGCCGGTTTCATCCGGGTTGGTAATGAAAGGGTTAAACAATGATGAGGAGGAGGATGATACAAGTGTCTCAAATATACCAATATGTAAGTTGATCAAAGAACATGAATACCCATCGTCCAAACTTATAGAAAACCCTTTTATTATTTTCTCATGCCAATGTTTATAAACTGGAGAGGATAATTATTTTTTTTCATAGGTGAACAGGAGTGGCACATGGGATACCAAAGGTTTTGGTATTTGGGGTGTAGCATGGGATTTATTTGATGCTATTGCTAGATTTTGTAAAGGTGTGTCTATAATTTGTAATATAAGACTAGAACTGTTGATGTGGCATCATCAACAAAGTTTATTTGAAATGATGAAAGTAAGTCATCTAGCAGAAGAGATTATAATGGTTTGTAGTTTCTCACTTGGAGATCTTGGAAACAGTAGAGACAAAGTTTGGTTATGAAGATATTCATCAAAAGGATGCTACTGCTAATTATAATCTGACTGACAACTTTCCTCTATTTCACAGACTAGAATCTTCAACTGAAATGGCTTGTTTCCTCAAATAATCAGCTTTCATGCTCTGAATAGTCACAAATGTGCATGAATAAAATAGTAAAAGAATGCTGTCATGAAAAAAAAAAACAAAGGAAAAAAATGGTTAGAAGATGGAAAACCATTTTATTGCAGATTAATCTACAAAAGAAATTCAATGACGATAACTGCACATTACAAGTGAAACAATATAATTGCATAAGTTACCAAATTCTCCAAGAACGCAGAGAACACAATACTTTATAGTCTGTAACACTTTTTGTATAACTGTCTCATAAAAAAAAGAACTTTTTATGTAAATTATTGAAAAAGGGAATGTATTAAACATTATTACAAATGTTCATATTTTTTCCCTTCCACTAAAAATATTTAAACAATATTCATCATATTTTAATAGAAAAGTTTCAGGTGTATCTGATGATATTTACTTAAATTATTGGATATACACAGGCTATGCAATATACACTTTCTTGAAATAATGGTGGTATATTAAGTCGCATTATAATAGAGATACTGAAATCACAGCAATATTTATGAAAGTGGTTAAGAATTTTTACTTGGTCATTCAACTTGCTAGAAATAGCAACTAAATTTCCTTAAAAAAAAATCACACTACTTTCTTGAAAGAAATGATATAGATAACAATCATAAATATATAAACAGACAGGACAGTAATGACAGGAAAATCTGTGATTATAGATTTGCTTGAGCATGGCTAAACGAGAGAGAGGAAATATGTGTTAAAGAAGGAACCAATGAAAACTCTTTTATAGAGTAATTTAATTTGCTGAATTTAAGAACCAAAACAAACTCCCCCATTGTCTATGTTGGGACTGAAGCTATGAATTCTACTGAAGGGCATTACTCAGTTTGTTACCTCTGGTCCATAACTCCACAGCAACATTCACCAAAATATATTTAAAAAATAAAAAGTTAACATATTAAGAAAGGGAACTTTTAATAGCTAGAGACTTAAAATAAGAGTGTGTAGAGGAGTAATCAAATGTATTAATGGTAATTTCTGATGTCAATAGCAAAAGTGACATATTAATAAAACAGTGCAGAAATAAGAAACAGACCATGCTGTTACATAAAAAGCAACAAATTAATTGATGTACACAAAAATAGCTGTAAATTTGGTAGCTTCATAAAACCCTATGTACTGGATAACTAACAAGCTTCTAATTTGAGAGAGAAACTATTTTACTGCCACACCACACATGATGTTCTGGCTGGCTCATATGTATGAATGATGCCAAAGCAGACTGGATCATACATTATTTCATGTTATTCTACATAAGCATTTCTTGCTAAGGACAACCAAGAAAAACTTGAAAATTACAGTACAACTTGGAAAAAAAAATTAAAAACAGATTTTTTACAAATCTATAGGTTATGTGATACAATCAATTTAATTGATCATACGTAATGGTGAAAAACAGTCAACTGTGGCTGACATTAGGCTCAGGATATATAGATGAAATCACATATTGCAAGTTATTTTTGTTGGTTAATCTTCCAATAACACTTTCTCATTAATGGTATCTAATTCTGGAGCATCAAAGCCAAACATTTATTTGCAATGTGAGTATACTAAAATCCTATGGAAATTATTAAGACAAACAATTAAATATGATTATTTATTTGAAGAGGTCTGAAATTCTCTATAAAAGAAATAAAAGAAGATTTTACACATGGAAATAAGACTTATGTTATTTAGAGGCATGGAAATATATTAAAGGAAATCATGCCTGTAATATATAACTTTGTGATAATATTGATTGATGTATGTCTAATCAATACTCAACATACAACACAAACAATAAATTGATATTATAAGAACACTAAATAGGGTTCATTTGGAAAAAAAAAAGTACCATGTATGAATAACAAATAAAATAAAACAAAGAATGTTTTATGTTTATTTAAACAATTCTTAAGTGACACAAGTGATCAGCACAATGAGTTCAATAAGTGACAACATGGAGTCAGTGCATTTGTTAATTTGCCTCTTAAGAACTGTGTATGTTCATTTCGCCAACACTACACCTGATTTTCTCCCCTCTATACACACACAAGCATGTATCTGACTCATGCATTGTTCACTTTCCAGACATTTGTACATTACTGCATATACTCTGACAAGTTGTGGTGCACCTGAGCACGGTATACAATAATTTCATTATTATTATTATTATTATTATTATTTATTTGTGTTCTATTCATATTTCACAAGTTCATTCAGTTTTTTAAAAACATATTCTTAGGATTCATTTAAATATTGAATTATTCAGATTTATTGAATGCATGGGAAAAATAGATCAAAATTGTACCATGGGAAAAAATGTGGCATTGTGGGGTGAAAAAAAAAAAAAAAGAAATGAAATTTTCAACACTACTTCATTATTCTTACTAGTTATATGCTAACATAGTAATTTTAGAGCAGGAATAAAATAAGAATTTAAATAACCAATAAGGTGCTTTTCATTTGCTAAGTTTTCCTCTTATTCAAATCAAATAACAAAGCAGCAAGACTTTAAGAGACATCCTGAGATAGTTTAATCCTAAACACCTTCATTATCCTTACAAAAATTGTCACCAAATCACTTGATGGATTTTGATAAAAAGGCATTTACTCACTACAGTACATAATTATCTACCAATATTGATTTTAAACCCAACATCTTTAGGATACTGCCAACATTAAGTTGAATATGTTTTCATTGATTATTTCTACACATTCAAAAAACCAGTTGCTTTAACCCTTTTGATACTAACCCGGCTCTGGCTCTGTAGTATAAATGTCTTGTTTTCATAAGTTTTTCATTAAAATATATCACCAAACCTTAGTCACAATTCATGATCCTAACAGTAGCTGAATGATGAGTAAGTTATTTTACTAAATTCTTTGCTATATTTACAATTAATTGAAAGAAACACAGAGCATCTTAAAATGAATCCGGTAATGAAAGGGTTAATGTCTCCTCTTGCTTTTGAGAACACTGATAGAAAGCAAAGTTATTCCCCTTGACATCAGCAATTCTTTGAAAATGTCATAAGCAACTCCACAACACTGAAACTATCTCTCCCTCTCTCTCTTGCAGCTAGTCATCATCTTGGATGAATGCCAATGCCCACCTATTTCTCCAATGAACTAATGAAAGATCCTTCATAACCTATAACTTTGCAGATAAAAAAATACAAAAAAACACCCCACATTGGAGCCCTAGATATTAAAAAAAAAAAAAAAAAAAAAGGTCATGATTGAACCCTTTTAATCATCATGTTTAAGATGGGGTTAAACAACTTCCGATCATGAGAATGCTAACTACATCCTACCTGACAATAAAGAGAAATATGAAATAAAATATTAACATTCTGTGAAAGTGCTTGGCTACACAATACTTCAACCCTGAATAGTTGCTAATCTCTTTAAGAAAATGTTAACATTCAACAGCTTTACTGTCTATCTGATTAAGAGGCCTACACTTACATAAATCCACTATACTCTCTCTACATAGACCACCATACTCACCAACACAGCAATGAAGGAATTACTAAGTAGTAGTACACTTGAATACAAAAATAATAATGTTCAGAGAATAAACTACCCTTGGCTGTCAAATTATTTTTAGTTTCTAATGATATCTGCATTAGATATATTAACATTAATTATTGTAGTTTATTTACTATTATTATTCATTTATTAACAAAACCCTTTCTCTCATTGTTTTATTTCCCAGCCCATTACTTTCCCTCACATTTAATCAGCAATAATCAAAACTGAACATTAAATACACTAAGCTAAGCCTGTTATTTCTATGCCCAAGGCTTAAAAGGAATGTGGAAATTCTTCAGAAAAACAGTTCGTTAAATTAAGAATGTCGGATGCTGATATTCAGTTCACATTGACAGAAATGTGAAATATGTTTAATTCAGTCAGGAGTTTTGTGAAAGGAATTTTACTGAAAATAATTGTTTCAGAAGTTTTAATCTTACTAGTATAAATTATATTTTTCTTTTAGGGTATTTTGTGTCAAATCTCACCAAGTTCAATCAATGAAATACCATACAAATATGACTGAACTTCATACAAATTTATATGCCCTCAACCTATTACTGATGGTTATAAATTGTAAGAGAACGCACATGGCTCAGTAAGACTATCATGAGTAGTGAGTTTGATTCCCAGACTGGTAGCATGGAGAGGGAAGGCTGGTATGCACAGGCGACTGATGATCTTCTATAGACAACCGTACCTTGACTTGTGCCCTGGAAGGGAACTTTCTATCTAGGGGCAATCCCATGATCATTCATGACCAAAGGGTGTCTTTACCCTTTTACCATTTAAAAATTGTTAGTTATATTATTGACTCAAATAGCAAATATGGGTCCTCTAATGAGATTTAACTAAACCCTTATACTGACACTTTATTGTCTGAGCTATTTCCACAGATCAGTATTAATATATCATTAATATAAATAAGCCTGTAAACAATGTTAAATGACCAAACATCAACAGACAGATTTTACTTCAAAACTTAATTATTTCATGATATTAAGTTTAAACAATAAGTCAATTTGTATAACCTAAAAGTTCATTTAAAAACAAAGATAAATTTATTCAGAGATACATTACCAGTGTTCATTAACCAACAAAAGAAACTATTTATATATAGCATACAGTTATTAATTCAGTTTAATAATAGTTTGATCAAAGCCTTAAGAAATAAATTCTCAAAAACAATCATTACAGAAACTGCTATTGACTTATGCATAAACAAAATCATCATGATATTCGGGAGATTATTGGAAAGAAGATGACTTTCTACAAAGAATATTACTTACTTTCATGAGATTAAAAAAATATATATAAATAAATCCACAAATTAATTTTATTTCAAATTTTAAATATTAGAAGTATACATATTTTGGAACATAATGCAGCTAAAATTGTTATCAGTACTGGATAAATGTTCCTTTATACTTCTTTGAAAGTTACCAATACAATACAATAATGATTAATCCATCTCTCAATTTTTAGTTTATTTTTATAAGAACTTCAGAAAATGGCAATTAAGAAACAACAAAAGTAAACCTTTCTAGTTTACATCACAAGTGCTATGATTTAAAGAATCTTTTAAAACAAACCTGTGTTACAGGTTTATTCTGAGTTGCTAAACTATAACTCTATAAACCTTAATTTCAAAATTTTATTTCAGAAGCTTGAGAAAACAAAATTTAATAAGAAATGTTTAGATATTTTTTTTTCAGTAAAAATCAAAGGAACATCAGAATAAAAAAAAAAACTGAATCTGCAAATTTACCAAATTCATGTTTATTTTTTTATCAAATAAATGGAGATTTTGTAATTGTAAACAGCCATAACATCAGAATTGTATAAAATCTATTTATACATAATTATAAATTGCAACAAATGTCTAACTTTGAAGTGCAAAGAAAAATCATATCCTACTTGGAAATAACATTTAAAAAGGGAAACAAAAATTTCTCAAAAATTTTAGTTTTTCATATTTTCTTACATTGTAAGGTGAGGCATGTTTCAAATGCAATTTTTGAATTATGATTAATAAAAAAAATCTTTGTAGCTATGCCATTATTATTCACAAGAACAGTTTTTATCAAAAATAAGAATACAACAGCTTCAAGAAGAGTTAACTTGTTTAATTTCATATTGTCATCTGTCATTCATTCCTGTCTTTTTCTATTTGCATATAATTAAATAATTAATCCTTACAAAGGTGGGCTGAAAAGTCTATAGGCTGACTATGAAGGGACAATGCTAGAACAGTGAAATCTTGCATGCTTAATTTCAACTCTTTATTAATAACTACATTGTTTATTTCCAGGTAAAATTACATCTGATTGTTCAAAAAAAAATTTTTTAAATAACCAGTAGCAACTTCTCTTTCAAATGGTGTTGGCATTGTAGTGTTAAGTACCTGCAGAAAAAACAGTTTAGTCCTAAAGGACATTCATGTAGATTCAGCTGGTTTTCTTGAATGTTTTATGAGCTAGGATGAGTTTTGGGTTCATCACTTTGAGTCAGAGACAAACAGGTAATCCAAGCAGTGGAAAGACCCCTCATCACCTGCTCCAAAGAAAGCCAAAATTGTTTCATCTGTCATGGAGGCAATGGCCTCAGTTTTGGGGGATGCAAAAGGCATTGTGGTTATTGACTGTCTACACCTACTTGCCGTGGCAGTTGCAAAGGGCTATCAAAGGAACACTCAGGAAAACTGATGAAAGGAGTCTTGTTTCTTCAAGACAGTACTGCAGAACACAAGTCCTTACTTTCAATGGCTGCTGTGCACAATTGTGGCTTTGAACTGGTTGATCACTCTCCTTTTTTCCTGATTTGGCCCCATCTAACTATTCTCTGTTCCCCAACATAAAAAAAAACACATGGCTGAGATCCAATATTGCAGTGATGATGATGTCATATCTGCTGCTTTTGAATTTCTTTGAATAACAGGATGAAACCTTCTTCCCTAATGGGATCCAAGAACTGCAGTACTGATGGAAGAAGTGTGTTGACTGAAAGGAGGACAATGTTGAAAAATAAACCTCATATGGCCACTTTACTCATATTAGAGTATTTTGGTCAGCCTATGAAATTTTCAGCCAACCCACATACTTCAATCAAAACTGACCCAATAAGCATTAACAAAAATAAAGAAAATAGAAATGTTAAAAGCTAAAATAGAAAGACACAACTTATGATTTATAAATTACACTTAACAGATAAATCCACAACAGCTAGTATAATGAAAAATACGATATGTAAAGTTTAATTATGCAACTTCATTTAAATATTTAACAGTTAACTTTTAAGGAACAAAATGAATAATAAACAAAAGAAATTCTGATAAAATTGGCATAAGAAATTTAGAGGTCAAAATTTGTTTGCATTTAGAAGTATTCTGCTTATTTCTAAATCATTACTAAACTTTAATGAAATAAATGTCGCAACAAGTTAAGGAAAAAAAAAAAAGAATACTCAGTAAAAAGTAAATTGCACTTTGTTGGCCAATGCAGTTATAAACTGTCTCGTTTGTGATTAATATTGACATACAAAAAAAAAAAAAAGACAACTAAAATTGTTATGTTATTGTTTTAAAGCCCGTTGAGCCGGTGGCATATAATATTGCTGAGTAGGTTTCATTTTTTCTGCTATCTGTTGCTGTATGCGTCTACTGTACCCACCACCACCTCTACGAAACTCCATTGTTGAGATATGGCTTTGTTGAAACAACACATGCTCATTAGTATATTGTGCTGTTGGAGGCATTTGCTGGTGAATTTGCGGAGTAATTGAGGGCTGGTGAGAATGTGGTTGTTGATGAGCTACTACAGGTCCAGATTGGGACATAATATTTGCATTATTAAAACCTTGTTGTCCAATTTGATTCTTTCTTGTGTTAGCATTCTGTTTTGAATTTTCATGCTAAAAGAAATAGATATTTTATAAACATTAAACAAATGCAGACAGAAATAATAACTGTAGATATCAATATATTACTGCTTTAATCTGTTATTAAATTCATATAATATAGCCAGCATGTACTAAATGGATTACTTCTTTCAGTGGAAAAATTTAAGAAAGTGTTGTAGAGTAAAAATGTACACCCCTCCCAGTAAAAAATGGTAGTAGCCAGCTATTATAAATAGACCAGTAGCAGATTGAAAGGTTGAGAGTACATGTAGACTGTGTTGATAGTTGCGTCTGTGCTGATGTAGTAATTATACTTTGATACTGAGTGGGTGTTATAACGATCAAAGCTTTTGAGGATAATAACACTGACTGGGGGGTCATACAGTGCCAGATTGAAACATTCTATCAATCATCATCATCATCGTTTAACGTCCGTTCTCCATGCTAGCATGGGTTGGACGGTTCGACCGGGGATCTGGGAAGCCAGAAGGCTGCACCAGGCTCCAGTCTTATCTGGCAATGTTTCTACAGCTGGATGCCCTTCCTAACGCCAACCACTCCGTGAGTGTAGTGGGTGCTTTTTACATGCCACCTGCACAGGTGCCAGGCGAGGCTGGCAACGGCCACGGTCGGATTGGTGTATTTTACGTGCCACCGGCACGGAAGCCAGTCGAGGCGGTGCTGGCATCGGCCACGAGTCGGATAGACTTCAGAATATAATATCTGTCAGAGCAACAACCGTCGTCAAAAGACAGATACAACAGAGACAATGAGGAAAAACAAATTTACATGGAGTGAAAAGAAAATACATTCACACAAAGAGTTTAAACTAATTCATGTGGAAAATTAAATACCTCAACAGAAAAGAAACAAAAATCTTGCTGTGGAAACTTACAAAAATCGTAAAATATGAAAAACTTGTTAGTTGGGATAGTGGAGTTGCAAAAACAGCAACAAGAACAACAACAACAACAAGGATTGCAGTAGTAAATGTGACAACTAATGAAGTTGATAACCAAACCAGAGAATACATTTTCATCTGACCATGTAGCAGTGAAAAAAAAAAATATGTGCTAGTGAAGATATGCCAAAATTCTTTAGAATAGGTGATAAGTTATATGTAAGAATGTACAAGAACGGCAAGCAATACCGGGAAGAAGGAGAAATGAAATGGAAAGGAGACATAGAAACCAGCTTATGGAAAGAGTAATAGAAAAGGAACCAACAAGAGTAGAAATACCGATGGATTGGCTATATGACACTTTTCAGGTTCCAACACTGTTACAAGAAGTTGAAACCACACATACAAGGAAAAGGAAGAACACTAAATTCCTAAAAGTAGACCCTAAGAAAAAAGATATTGAGTGTGTGTATGTGTGTATGTATGTATGTATATATATATTTATATATATATATAAATAAAAGAAAAAAGGAGGAGATAGGGTTAATAAAAGAAATTGATTGCTAAATAGAAAAATTAAAAGGGGAAACGTTGTATAGTGAAACTGTACACTCCTCCTGGTAAGAAGTGGTAGTAGCCAGCCATTATAACTAGACCAGTAGCCAGTCAAAAGGTTGAGAGTACATGTAAACTGTGTTGATAGTAGTGTCTGTGCTGATATGGTAATTATACTGTGATACTGAGTGGGTGTTTTAACGATACAAGCTTTTGAGGATGATAATAATGTATAACTAGGGGTCATACAGTGCCAGATAGAACCATTCTACCTACCAACAACTTTAGAATATAACAATATCTGTCGGAGCAACAACTGTCGTCAAAAGACAGATACAATTGTACAAAAGAAAGATAACTCTTTTTAAATAAATTAATAGTTAACGCCATACTAATATGGCAGTCTTATAAATATAAGACTAAAACTGTTGTTGATTAGCTCCAAGAAGCCACCGCCTCTAGCTAGCTATATGACACACAACCTGCATCCATTACTTAGTAATTTTAATATTTCTATTATCTTTTTAAATAAAAATCTTTCTAATGCATTTTTTCTTGTTTTTTAAATGGCCATAATTTCTTTATATAGTAATGTTTATTAGTACACTAAATTCCATTTTAACTCTATAGCCTCACTTGATAGACATAAGTAATTAACTGGAGTAATTAAATGAAATTGCAGAATAGGAGAAAAAGATTGGTATTTAAATCAGTTGTGATTAGAAAGCTATTGTGGCTATCTTACAAATGCATGGATTACATAACAAAACAGAATAAAATGAATTTTCACCTAGGCCAGCATGGAACAAAGATGTTAAATGATGATAATAATGAAGATGACAATTGCATTATATGTATCCATAATTTATTCAGATTCCACCTATATTCTATTGGTCTATTTTGCTGAACTGCTAAGCTAAGAGGACATAAACACAGAGTGTAGGCTCGAAGTGTTAAAGACTTTTTCATTTCCCGAGCATTATACTCATACATCTGTTTGTTGTCTACACCATCTGTCTTAGTCTTTTGTTTTTTATTTTGTGAATTCTCCCTATATATATATATATATATACATATATATGTACGTATGAGGAGCTTCTTTCAGTTTCCATCTACCAAATCCACTCACAAGGCCTTGATTGGCCTGAGGCTATACAGAAGAAGACACTTGCTCAAGATGCTATGAAGCAAATTTTTTCAAAATTGATGATAAAAACAATTGCCAGAGAATCCAAAGCTATCAATTTTTTGTTTATAAATATATCTACAATGAAAATTCATTTATTGAAGAATTTCATTAGATAATCTAGTTAGCAAAGTATGGTCAGACATCCTTCCTAAACCCAACCACTTTACAGAGTGTACCGGTGCCTTTTACATGTCACTGGCATGGGTGCCTTTTACAGGCCATCTGATGAGATAAAGTAAATAGGTATATACACTTTTTGTTTATAGTTGGCTTGCTACTTAAAACACTAACTTGAACTGCCACTAAAAGCAAGGATGTTATAATTACTTAATAACAATCGTCAATGAGCAGCATATCAATTAAGCAGATATGTGTGCAACAAAAAAGTATAAACAAGTAAAACTGCTATCAGGTTTGGTTATGACATTTATAAATTCAAACATAAGTGTTGATTAAGAAGTAAGAAGATACGCAGAAGGTTACTTACAGCTGTTTCAAGAACAGATGCGCAGATGGTGCATTTCCCTGCAAACAAAATGTAACTATCCATATAGTAGTAATCTATGCTATCATCGGAGGAAGAATGAGATATAACTGATCTGTTCTATTGTCTGATGATGGAATAGCTACCTGCTTTGCACAGATGCACCATCTGCACTTCAGTTCTTGAAACAGCTGTAACAGACTATCTGCACACCTTACTTCCTACTTCCTTATGACCTGTATTCTTCAAACTACTCAATCTTCATGATTAAAGATATGTCATAATCTAACTTGATATCATTCATTTTACCTGTTTATACTTTATATATATATATATATATATATATATACAGGGTAAAGATCTCTTTCAGGCATGAATGACCATGAGATTGTACGTAGAAAGTTACCCTCCCTAGGTACAACTCCAAAAACAAGGTTGTTTATGGAAGACCAGCTGTCACCCATGCACACCAGCCTCCACTCTCCATGACAACCAATATTATCCAAGGGGAAAGCAAAGGCAAATACAGCTTGGCACCAGTGATGTCACAACTCATTTCTACAGCTGAGTGAACTGGATTGAGGTGAAATAAAACATCATGCTCAAGAACACAACACACAGCCTGATATGGGATTTGAACTCATTATCTCATGATTTTGAGCCTGACATTCTAACCACTGAGCCATGCACCTTCACATATATGTGTGTGAGTGTGTATGGAGGTATGCTGAATCTACATTCACATAGTTGACACCAGTTCTTTGTCACACATCTCTCCATCACTCACTCTCTCTTGGGCACTTATTGTCATCTATTACTTACCCTTACCACTGTCCACCTCTATTACTATTTATTATATTCTGCCTTCTCCCTCAAACACTGTTTCTACCATTACACTCCTCTTCTGTCCCCCACCCCCCATTCATTCTTGTTATTCTATTATTACTCTCTCTCTCTCTCTCTCTCAGTCACTGTTGCGATCACATTGTCTTGAGTGGAATACACATCTTAGAGTGTAGTGGTCAGGATTCTATACTCACATAGTGTATAAAGTAACCTTCTTGTGCTAGTGTCATGATACAAGAAAAAATTAAACCAACTGACAAACAAGAAGAAAACGCATAAAATAAAAAGGCCCTTTATGGCCCTCCTACCCATCTAGCAGGATGGTAACTCATGGTAAGAACGGACGTAGACTATAAGCCATCCACCCATATTATTAGGAAAAGTGGCCATAAAATGATACTCTTTTATTTGTTTCAGTCATTTGACTGCGGCCATGCTGGAGCACCGCCTTTAGTCGAGCAAATCGACTCCGGAACTTATTCTTTGTAAGCCCAGTACTTATTCTATCGGTCTCTTTTGCCGAACCGCTAAGCGACGGGGACATAAACACACCAGCATCAGTTGTCAAGCAATGATAAGGGGACAAACACAGACACACACACACACACACACATACATACATACATATACATATATATGATAGGCTTCTTTCAGTTTCCGTCTACCAAATCCACTCACAAGGCATTGGTCAGCCCGGGGCTATAGCAGAAGACACTTGCCCAAGATGCCACCCAGTGGGACTGAACCCGAAACCATGTGGTTGGTTAGCAAGCTACTTACCACACAGCCACTCCTGCGCCTATATGGTGAAGAAAATAAATAAGAGAAAATTCAAATTGTATTTATACTAACTCACCCAGCTCTTAGAAACTGGTTTTACATCAGCTAGCATAACTTCTTCAAAGTTACCATATTCTAGAAAAGTGACTACACAGGTTGGATGGTCAGGAGCAACATAATCAATAACAGCAGGATAAAACTGTGTAGAGATAAAGAAAAACAATACGTTAGACATTTGAAAATTGCTTTTAAAACATTTTTGATCATTAACCCTTTAGCATTCAATGGTGCGTTTGTATATTTTCAGAATGACATTGTAGGATAGGTGTGAGAGGTTAGATCTGGTCAGTTTGAACATAAAGCACGTAGAATATTTGGTCCAGATATGACCAGTTTAAATGCTAACAAGTTAAAATAGCTGTGAGATTAAAGTTCTGGATTACTAATCACCATGAACTTTACCTATTAAGAGGATGTAAAGTTAAATATAAACATGCCAAGCTACAAGGCAATCAACTTGCACACTATGATAGTAGTAGAACATGTAACTCTAAATCTGGAAATACTACTCAGCCCAACAATGATAATAGGTAAAATGGGATATGCAAGTGGAATATTATATAGTTTAACCTCCAGACCCTTTGGCCTTCAAAGAACACCCCATGTGCACAGGATTTTCTTCTGGATGTTGGAAAACCACTATAAACCACTTTCCCCAAAAAGCAAGTACAAAAAATGTTTAATAGAAACATTGTAAAATTACCAAATTTAACACACCTAATCTAGCAGTATCAACAAGAAAAAATGAAATAATATTAAGGATAGCACAGGTGATTTTAATTATTCTGGTGGCAGATCTTTCTCCTCTGTTAATAACATATCTGTGTCCAGTATAAATAATACTGATTCAGAGTCTCCACCTAATAATAATTTTAATGCCAATACAACTAATAATATTTCACTAGTTAATAAACGAAATTGTATGTGTAACTGGAGGTGCCCTTTAAGTAATGAGTGCCTCAAAGCAAATTCAGAATGCAAATGTTCTGTTCAAACATCTGATGTCATGGTGTCATGTAAATTAAAATCCAGATGGAATAATCACAAACATTCTTTTTAATAATAAAAGAAAATGACATGACACTTTCTCTGATAAATTTATTTGGCCTTTCAAAATTAGCAACATTAATTACCCTATTATATGATTGATTATCTGTACCACACTTCCTTATAAAGTGGGTGGAGTTTGTAATTTATGCTATATGAAGGCATTAGAAATCCTGAGTTGTGAGTCTGGTCTTAATAAACAAAATGAATTATTGATCTCTTGTCTCCACAAATGCAATACAACATTTTTTTTTAAATTCCTTTTAGCTAACTTATATAATATTTACAGCATCATGTTAGCATTGAATTCTCTGTGTAACTTTAACTCTTTCTTGATTATTCTCCATAATGATTTGTGTTCCTGGTTCTGAATTCCTTTAGTATTAATTCATTAAGTCCTTCCATTTGTCCATCTATCTATCTTTTATTGCAATTATGATTTTTGGAATAGCAATCATCTTTAGAAATGAAACACCTTTCAATAATTACATCTACACTACATCTCCAATAAGTTGATCTCTGAACATCATTAGATGTCTTGTTCTTGAAAATATACACATAATACTTGACACAGTTCAAACTAAAAACCTTTATTTCTACACTCTTATTATCAATACAACTAACAAATATATATGACAGAGTAAACAACATGAGATTTTATTTGAATTGAACGAAAACTGACCTTTTTATCTTCCCAGTATTTTGCTAAGCAATGATCTCCATTTCGCCAACTATGAATATTAACCTATGAAAAAGAAAAGTGTTTTTGTTAATAAGAAATTTTCATTTAAACATTTACTAGTAAAACTAATTTATCAAGCACAACACTCCCTTCATAGGAAAATAAAACTATCCATGTAGTTCATTTAATTCTTTAAGCTTGGAAAATATTTTAAGAAAAAATATTCTTACATAATTATGATGAAATGTTTCAGTATGTATATGAACTCTTTAAACCTAATAATGTTGTATCACAGAAGGAGGGATGGTCCAGGGCAAGTTCATATCAAATGGGTTAATTAATTCTTTACACAGAATTCTTTAAGAAAATAGATTTAGACCCTAAAGTCATGAATCCTTTTTAAAGCAATTGATTAGAACAAACAGATTCGTGGGTGTGAAGCATGTACCTTGTTTGCCTGTATGGTAAGTCAGACTTGCATGACTCCACAATTTGAATGGTGCTGATGATCCTAAAATGGACTTAGGATCTGACACTAGCCAGTCGGTCGAGTAGTCAGGGCCTAATGTAAGTGAGTGGGAGCTGGTGCACTATAAAATTGTGGAGAAGAAAGCCTGAAATGCTGTACATTCTCTCCTGATGACCCTCTGAAACCTACTAGCATTTGGCACATGGGGTTTTCAACTAACTGCACTTGTCAAATCAGACAAGCAAAAAATAATCTGTTTCTAAGCCTCTAAATATGATAGTTGAGTAGTTATCAGTAAAATTCAAACTCAGAACAAGTGAATTCACTGACTCCTCTAATGTGAATTGCATTCTAAAGACCACTACCTTATTTCTTATTTGGATGCAAGCTGGATCCATTATCCAGTCAACAACACCCATCCATATCTCTTTTGTTACTATACAGAGTAAAAGATTCAAACTACTAAAAATTTCAATGTGCCTTTTATTTTCACATCCACATATTACAGTGTTTCTACCATTTTTTCATCACCTATCAAAGTTGTTTTTGATATCTCTTCTAAGAAATATTTCTTGAGCGAGCATCTGCCAAATTCAAATGCTGATCTTTAACAGATTTATGTGGCTTTATAACATATACCATTGAGTAAGATAAATTTGCACTAGAACAGCAAGTTACTAACTCATAACTAATACAAAAACAACAATTTATAATTCAAACATGGCAAACTACAAGACACTAGGAACAAAGTAGAATGTGAAAACTTACCACATTTGGAGAAGGGTTGTTTTTTCTTTCATGCTTCAAATCTGAAGA
This sequence comes from Octopus sinensis, assembly GCF_006345805.1. Lineage (NCBI taxonomy): Eukaryota > Metazoa > Mollusca > Cephalopoda > Octopoda > Octopodidae > Octopus > Octopus sinensis. Next base: position 31,119,737 of record NC_043016.1, on the reverse strand, counting down.
ATCAATATCAACTTGTTTCTTATGGCAATTACTTCCTCCACTACTACCAATGCCACCACCTTTTGGACGGTTAGCTGTATTATATGAATAGTTATTTCGTCCATTGCTTCCATCATAACTGATGACATGTCTTGGATCAACATCAGTAATTTCGCTCATGTTCAGATTATCTAACATCTTTTGACCATGTGCAACAGGTGAAAACATTTGTTGCTGAAAGTCCCTGTTCATGATTTTATTAGGGTTTTCAGCCCCAAGAGATCCACTCACATTGTGGTGTTGAGGAGGATGTTGAGGTTGTTGATGATGTTGGTGGACGTCCTTCTGGTTGTAGGGTGGATATCTAGCATTTACATCATTAGAATAGTGTGCTGACTGTGATGGATGCTGCTGCTGCTGTTGAGTTGGTCCTGAGCTTACATTGAAATATGGTGTGTGTTGTTGTGTATGACCTTGATTATGGCAGTAGCTTCTTGTTTGTCGGGGAGTGGGACCAGATACCATCCCTGCTTGCCTAAGGTCACTGTGATAACCTTGATGGAAAACAGCTCGGTTGTTAGTATTTCCTTGAACTGAGGCATGGTTATTATAGCGCTGCTGCTGATGAGGATGATTATAATGAGTTGATGGGTTATTATTATTATTATTCAGTACATGATTCTGATCTTGTCCTCCAGAACGGTTGCTACTACCAACCAGTGTACTACTGGTGTTCTCATACTTGTTATAACCACGTTGGTTATAATTATGATTAGTATTTGCTGAATTATTAGGCACCAAAGTATTGTTATAATTACCATGGCTTGAATTACAGTTATATCTCTGCTGATAGTGATTGGAGTTGTTATAATCTTGACAATAAGCGGTGGCAGGGTACCCTGAATTTGACCCAGAATTAAAAGAGTGGATGTTGCTATTGTTGCCGCTACTATTATCATTGTTATTAAATCCATGACCACCTGAATAACTATTAGCACTATAGTTATTACTAGTATAATTACTGCTATGTCCATGACTAGAATGGTTAGTATTACTGTTACTTTGTGCTGAATCAGAGTTGTTGGCTTTACCAGACAATCGAGGTGGAAGGTTGTTTCTACGGTTACCAGCACTCTTTCTATTATCTGAATTTTGGCGCCCATCATAATCTGATTTATTATTATTATCATAGACCACATCCTTTTTAGAATCAGAAACTTTACTTTCAGTGTGAGTCTTCGAATCTAAAATATAAAAAGTAATACATAACAATTAAACCATCTTAGAAAAATGCTGCATCATATGAAAAGAAATTAAGCACTCAAAATTATTGACTAGTATTTTAGAAACTTTAAAAAAAGCTAAGGAACGTGGAAAAAGGACAGGCACACTGGTTCTGTCATATTTTGGAGTCTTTTATCCTTGGTGCACTATGTAATTTGACTTCATTTTGCTGGTGCCACCAGCAAGGGTGCTTTTTACATGCTGATGCTGTGCAGAAAGCACCTGTGCTGGTACCATGTAGAAAGAACCTGTATTGCTCCTATGTGTAAAGCATCCATACTATTCCCACATAAAAAGCACCCAGTACACTCTATAAAGTGGTTGACATAAGAAAAGGCATCGAGCTATAGAAACCATGCCAAAACAGAAACTGGTGCCTGGTGCAGCTCCAAGTCTTGCCAGCTCCTCTCAAACCATCCAACCCATGCCAGCATAGAAAATGGACATTAACTGAAGAAGATGATGATATGCTAACATATTAGTGCAGTTTGTTTATGACTGACACTATATTTATGCCAGAAGATTTAAGGTTCAGTCAGCAAGACTTTTTACTTGATAAGATTCGATGCCAAAGTCAAACAGGATTAAATTATTTTACTGTTACTAGTGTCTTTAGGATATTAAAATGTTGATCACACAGTGGGACTGAACCCGGAACCATGTGGTTGGTAAGCAAGCTACTTACCACACAGCCAATTTCTTACAGACCTGCCATAGAGTGAATATCTGGTTGGTTGTACTGCATCCAGGATGGAAGCCACACTGATTTTTAGCAAGTTTGACTTCTACAATTTACCTACATCTCTTATTCAAACACCTAGTGTAGACTTTCTGGAGAGACTCAACAAGGAGATACCTCTATAATCAGATTTTGACCATATATAGCCATTTTAACAAAAGTAGACAAGGCAGAGAGAGAGGAAACAATGCACCTGTGGGCCAGAGGCTGGAATGTGTTTGAGAATGACTTTATACCAAATAGTTAGATCATACTTTTCTACATATGGAGTCTAAAACATCTGTATGTGCATCAATAACACTAATTCAGCTGACCTGTGGACAACATCAATAATTGTTAAGGCTGAAGTATCTTCTGGCTCTGAAGAGAAGGACCAGTCGTTGGGATGTGGTCTCAGTTGTGTTAAATATGTGCTCTTATCAGGAGATATCCTTGGAGATAGTGAAACCTAACAATCACAATGATTTTTAAAAACTCTGAGTACTACAATTGTGCTTTCATGAATATGAATAGCATTTCATACTGTTGAAAGAGACAAGATTGGTATACACCAATTGGAGGATGCTTTCAAGGTCTTTCTGCTCACGAAGTCAGTGTGAATTGGCATGCTGTACCTAGGTTATGAATGGTTGATGAATGATTAGGAAATTTTAGAGAAGGTGGTGTCAGCTATGTAAGAATGTAGATAAGTAAACCATTGATCTACAGGAAGAAAAGCAGAGAGCAAAACTGAACCCCTGGAAGACATCAGAGTTGATAAAATGAAGAACAGAAAGAGCTCAGCCAACACATATGGCGATAGTGTGATCTAATGAGAAGTAACTAATCTAAGACAAGAGTGGAGCCCATAGGTATAAAATTCTCTTGGGAGTTTTGTGTGGCAGACATTATCAAAAGCTTTTGAGGGTTACAACACTGATTTCACCAAATTTCTCTAAGGCAAGAACCCTTTTGTAGTTGATGAAGAGAGTAGGTCCCCATTGAATTTAGCATTATAGAAACTGCAATGGTAGTCAGTAAGTTAGAGAGAAAGATACAAGTTGTCAGAAGGTGTTTTTAATGGCCGTTTCCATTTCTTTAGAGATTTAACAGTGGCAATAGTTGGTAGGATAAAAGAGATTGTTTCCCTTAAGAGATGAGACATACACTGAGTTTTTAAAAATCAGGGTAGATCCCTGAAGAGAGAGGTAGGAATTTAAAAAATTGGACTTGTGTGTTTTGCTATCTGTTATTTACAATCTAACAGATCAACATCCTATTGTTTCAGAATTGATAAAACTAGAAAATGAGAATTACAGAGACTTATCAGCCTTACAAAGTTTGGGAAAAAGAATCAGATATGGCAGTGTCAAGATTAAGTAGCAAATAAAAATAAATTGGATTCATTCAATTTTTAATAACTTGCTTATTTGCAACATAAATAATCAAATGGTTTTTGAAATAAAGATGAACAAAAATAACAAAAAGAAGGGGGAAAAAAACCCCAGTTTTTCTATCAACAATATGTAGCAATAATGATGAAAAATTATTAATTGAAATTTTCATAATTTCTGATACAATAAGGACTGAAGTGAAATAAACTAACCTTCTTTTATAGGTATCTTAGTTTCTAGATAATCAAACAATGTAGCCGGACCTGATGGCCGACTAGGAACATCTTCATTTCCATTTTCCTTGTCTTCTTTATTCTTTCGGCCTTTTTTCTCTCGGCCTAAAAGGAAAGCAAATATACTCACAGAAGTTAGAAAATTGACTGTAATTAAAGCAGGCAATCTTATAATAATGATGATGATGATAATAAATGCCCTGATGCAGTACCAGACAGTGGCTCTCATGGCTTCTGATCTTAACTGACTGGAAGTTTTATCATGTACATTGTTTTGTCTTGGTATAAAAGATGGGTTACAGCAAATATTCAACTCAAAACCACAGAGTTTGCTTGTCAGTTGCTTGACCGTAACCAGTTGAGCATGTCCCTTAGTGGCATGATGATATGTGCATCTCTGATCACAACCTGAAGTAGTGAGGGAACAGCATAGCCATATGTTGAGAGGAATTCTTTGGGGTTTGAATAATTCACCTCTGGAAACATGGGTGTTTTGTTCAACATCCTTAAACAAACCTTATTCAGGGACCTTTTGAACAAGGACTATTCAACCTGAAGAAAATTCTAACTGGGCCCCACCTGCAAGGTCATGTGCCATTTATCTTGATATGAGAACACCATGTCATGTACATATGGTTATGATGCATGTGCCTGATACCCTTATCAGACGGGTAGTCATGATGCATATACTGGGCTTTGTATATTTTACTCCAGTGTCACTTTGATATCATGCACTGCTTTCTCACTCAATAAAAAAAATAATAACAGTAATAATAATAGTTTCTCACAGGCACAAAGCCACTTTCATTTAAGGTAATAGAGATAAATGCCAGTATAATAATATTGAGGCATGTTTTATTGAACAAGCAAGATGAAAGACAAAACTTGACCATAGTATGATTTGACCTTGGAGCATGGAGGAATATAAGTATCATCCTACAAATAATTATTAACAATTATTTTTTTAACTGAATAGTAGAAACATTACAACATTGGATTAAATATCTTTCACTATTCATTTATCTCTTAAGGTTTAAGCTTAATCCCATTAAGATGGCTGAGCCATGCATTTTCTGTTGCATTAATAATAGTTCTTTGTAACACGACTTGTACAATTGTTATATGCAAATTATTATTAAGGTGAAGGTGCATGGCTTAGTGGTTAGGGTATTTGGCTCACAATTGTAAGATTGTGAGTTCGATTCTTGATGGCATTGTGTCCTTGGGCAAGATACTTTATGTTATGTTACCCTAGTCCACTCAGCTGGCAAAAATGAATAGTATTTGTATTTCAGAGGGCCAGCTTTATCATATTCTTTGTCATGCTGAATCTCCCTGGGAACTACATTAAGGGTATGTGTGTCTGTGGAGTGCTCAGCTACTTGCAAGTTAATTTCATGAGCAGGCTGTTCCATTTATTGGAGCAACTGGAACTCTCATCATTGTAATCAACAGAGTTTCAGGAATTATTAAAATTGATAAACCAAAGTCAATTGGATCTTGGTTTCAAATTGCCAACATTATAATACCTTCATTTTTGTATCTCGTTTGCAAGATTCTTTTTGTAAATCTGAAGGATATTTGAAAAAAATCAAATGAATATACAAGCATAACTATATGCATGATGGAGAATTGAATATTTTCATTTCTAATAATGAAAGTAATGATTCTGATGACCGCTCTGATAAAAAAAAAGTGCTAAGTCTCTACCAGAAAGAGAATAGAGTAAGGATTTTCAAATTTTAAATGTATTTTCGTTAACAAACCAGTGTGCAAAGTATAAGTAAAAGAAAAAAAAATGATAGTTTGTGGACTCTTACATACCAGAAAGAAATTTGGGCATTTCTGAAATAAATATTATGGGCATTAGGAAGTGTTGTCCAGGATTACAAATTACTGGACCATTCAGTCAATGACCTATGTGTTTTTAGTATTATGACATAGATGTGCTTTCTGAAATTATCTTAATGCTTGCACATATGAGACACTAGGAGTACAACAATAAGTAGGGAAAAAAATGATGATTACTTATTTAAAACTAGCTCTCTTCTTCGGTGTTCAAAGCACTTATAAAAGATATTACACAAACCAGAATGACAGCTATCAACTGATGAAGATATGGTGTGATATAAAGGTCAAGTTTCTAACAGTATATGCCAGGTAAACCTGCAAAATAGGGCATCAAAGTTTGGAAACTATGCGAAGCAAATAGCCAGATATTGCTGTGGGTTTAATTTTTATACAAGAAAACAAAACAATAATGCAAGCCAGCATAGTCTAGAGCAGTGCTTTTCAAACTTTTTGCTGGAACAGAACCCCAAGGAAACATTCCCCTGGCTCAGGGAACCCCTGTGCAATAATTTAATAGTCTTATGCACACATATCTGCATAGGAAAATTTAAAATTTTAGTAACTTCTTGCGGAACCGTTGGACTGTACTGGCGGAACCCCTGGACTGTACTGGCGGAACCCTGGTTGAAAACCACTGGTCTAGAGTACAATGTGATTAGGAAATTAGTACTTCCATACCATAACAAGGATCACATCCAACTTTTTTTTGACAGGTTTATCAGTTTAACCGAACATATGGCAGATTTAAAAGCAGCAACAACAATGTAACTTACAAGAGGTGAAATAATTGAATGGCAGAAAAATTTACTAATGATTACATATAAAGACTGTACTCGATCACAGGTGAATGGAAAAGGCACATAATTGCAAACTGCGATTACAACAATTTCAAATTCATCGATAAGTAGATAGGTAGGTATATCATTACACACACACGTGTATGTAATATGATTTTAAAGTACTTTTTCAAATTAACTGCGTTCTATCTATTTATTCTAATTACCTGTAAATTTTAAATTACTAGTAAGATCAATGACAGCTTTTAATTTATTTTTGTGACTCATTGTATTTGTGTCTGTTTATTTCATTTTATTATGTATGTGTATAGGAATACACTTTTTGATTGTTATGTATATGTGAATTTATTTCATTTTGTACTATCCTTTAATCATAAACTCCAGCATCTTTTCGTTCAATTTTACATTTATGTTACACTTGTTTTAAGTGCATTTATTAAAAATATGCTAATTCACACAATTCTTCTATGTTACTATTTTGTTGTATTTCCAGAATATTTGCTAACTCATTTTCTATGAAAATACTTAAATAAAATTTTAATAATTTTAACCCTTTTGTTACTAACCCGGCCAAAATTGGCTCTGACTCTGTGGTAAAATGTCTTGTTTTCATAAGTTTTGAATTAGAATATTCCACCAAGCCTTAGTCACAATTTATGTTCCTAACACTAGCTTAATGATAACTAAGTTATTTTACTAAATTCTTTCTTATATAACAAAATATATAAAATAATTGAAAGAAACACAGCATCTCAAAATAAATACAGTAACGAAAGGGTTAAATTTTTATTAAATTTACCTGTAATCACCTGTAAATAGACACAATTTGAGACAAAATTATGTAACAAATTTTAAAATCTTCTTTTAAGCTAGTGTTTCAAAAACCACAATGTGTCAATAAATAAGTAAAAAAAAGTTGAAGTTTCTTTAACAAACAAATTTAAATTCTTTCTTATTTTAGAATTTAATTGAAACACATTGCAGAGTTAGAAATGTATTAACAAAAGGGTTAATCCACTCCAAGACTTCACATAACTGCAAAAATATTTTTAAAAATTATATAATTTTATGTACCATGGAACTTTTCTGGTTTTTCGCCACCCAGTTTTGCAGTGTTCTTTAATTGGCCTCCTGTAGAATTAGATAAATTCCCTCCTCTGCCATCTCTTCCACCGGGTCCAGATTTGCCAAGTAAAAAAACAATAGCTTGGTTCACATTGCCATTGTTTTGGCGTAAAGCTTGACAAGCTTGTTCTGTAACAAAGCCCATCTCAACCAAGCGTGCCACATCTTTATCATTAAGAGCCTGAAATAAAATTTAAAATAAAGAGTATACTTGTTGCATGAGAAAACTAACAAATAAAATACACTACTGAAATGTATAGAAAAAGAGAGATGAAATATTTTTAGGTTGAAAATTCCTGAAAAAAACCTTGTAATTTATCCCAAGGAGTGAGGGTCAAAAATAGTTTGATAAGTGCTATGCATGAGATCCTCAGTCTATCAGTCTAGAATGTAACTTGGAAGCTGATAATGTGTGTGTGTGTTTGATCATCATTATTATCATTTTAATGTGCAATTTTCTATGCTAACATGGGTCAGACCGATTTTCTTGAGGCAGATTCTCTATTGCCAGATGCCCATTCTGTTAATACTTTTCACCTGTTTTCTAAGCAAGATCCTCATGCACAACAAACAGCTTGAACATAGTTATATGGTTAACTGGAAGCAAAGGAAACCATTTGAATGTACCCCTTTTGATTATAAAGATCACATATAATGCCAAGACATGTCAAGAAACTCTAAACATGCTTTCACTGTGAACAAGCAATGAACAATACTGTACTGATACCATGACTGTTGTTTACAGCCAGCAAACACATGTAAAGACAAAGGGGAATGTGAACTCACTCACACAAACACACTTCTTCAGCTTCTCTCTACCAATTTCACTCATAAGGTGTTGGTCAACCAACAGCTGTAGTATAGAATGTAAGCTGACAACATTCACACAATAGGACTGAAGCTATGACCCTTTCCTTTTTGCGATCAATATTGACAGTGATGCCACTATCATTCCACACACACTTTCCCCATGTAACATGCTGGAACTGTTTTAATGTCATCTGGAACACCTCAGATCTTTGATTCTTTTGTTGCAGTTTATATACTTGATGTTTTAAATTCTCTTCATACTATCAGATATTGTTGCTTATGTCTTATTTTCTTCTAAATTTTCCAGCTGTATTACTTAGCTATTGTACCAGTCCATCAGCATGTCATCTTCCACTTGGCAAGTACCTTCATCTGATCACAGATTTAGTCTGAAGTTTATGGCAGAATTCAAGAGAAACTCTCATTTGTTCTCTATTTTAGGGTTCTTTATCTACCCCTCCTTTGTAAGATGTTGAATAGTTCTGCACCTTTCTTCTCCATATTGTCATGTGTTTCAGGTTTTGTCTAGCTCTTACTCTGAAGTCTCTAAGCTGAGTGGTACATTCTTCATTAGGGCAAGACATAGAATTCACAATGATTTGTTCTCCATTTTCATTTAGTCTAGCAAATGGTTAGGTCATTTGTGTCATGGGATTCAAAGAGCTTTCATCCCACTTCATTCCTTGTAACATATCCATAACTTCTATGTATGTCAAAGTAGCCAATATAGAGTTGCTCATTAACTCTTTAGCATTCAGATTTTTTTATCAATGGTGGTTCAAGAAATTTTGTAGTGGTGACAAGAGTCCTGAAGATGATAAGCATAGTGGTCGCCCATCGGATGTTGACAACAATCAACTAAGGGCCTTAGTCGAAGCCAATCCACACACAACTGTTCGAGAGCTTGCTTCTGAATTAGATGTAATGTATATGACAATTTCCAACCACTTGAAAGAGATTGGAAAAACAAAAATACTTGAGAAATGGGTGCCGCACGAATTGAATCACAAGCAAAAAAAAACGCCAGTTTGAAGTGTCGTCTTCCCTTCTTTTACGCAACAAGAACGACCTGTTTCTCGATCGGATTGTGATTTGCAATGAAAAGTGAATTCTTTACGACAACCGATGACACTCAGCTCAGTGGTTGGACACCGACGAAGCTCCACGGCACTTCCTGAAGCCAAAGTTGCACCAAAAGAAGGTCATGGTGACTATTTGGTGGTCTGCGGCCAGTCTCATCCATCACAGCTTTTTGGATCCAGGCAAAATCATTACGGCGAAGAAGTACTGTAAGCAAATGGATGAAATGCATAAGAAACTCCAACAACAACAGCCAGCATGGGTCAAAAGAAAAGAACCAGTTCTTCTCCGTGACAACACTCAGTCACACGTCGCACAACTGACCCTACAGAAGTTGAACAAACTGAGCTACGAAACACTGCCTCATCCACCATACTCACCAGACCTCCCACCTACCAACTACCACTTTTTCAAGCATCTCAACTTCCTGCATGAGAAATGCTTCAGAAACCAAGACGATGCCAAACACGCCTTCAACGACTTCATCACCACCAAACACAGGATTTTTACGCTACTGACATAAATAAACTTGTTTTGCGTTGTCAAGTGTGTTGATTCTGATGGTGTTTATTTCAATTAGTAAAGTTATGTTTGAGCTGAGGTATGAGCATCTGAATTTTAGGGTTAAAAATCTCAAGAACTTTCTTGACAACATAATAACTATATTGTATTACAGAGATATATATATATATATATATATATATATATAAAGTTAATCCAAAAAAACACAACAACACGAGGACGTGGAACAAATATAGTATTATTGGGCACTCAGGAAAGAAGGTTAAACGTTTCGAGTGGAGCTCTTCGTCGGAAACATAGGAGAAGGAAAGATCCAGAGAAGGGAAGACACAGGAAAAAAAAAATCGCCAACGGTACACACGAGGTCACATTTATATACACACACACACACATAAATTTTTCTTGAAGTCTGTATTGCAGTGTTGACAGACTTGCACTTAAAATACCCCACATATTTAATCAAAACTTATTAGTTACTAAGGTGAAAACACTATCTTTCACATACATAGTCTCCTTCTCTTTCTCAGCAACAACTTTTTCTCCTCTCCTTCCCTCACCCTACACATGTTATTACAGACAGAGTGACAAAGATCAGCATCTCTTTTATAATATACTAGCTTAAAAGCTGCTCTCCACGAGGACTTTCAAGTTAACTCCTGCTGAGGGCTTATTGGGCCTGTGGTCCAAAACTAAAGACAGTGATATAATAAAGCATTTATTGGTACCCTACCAATATAGTATTACTTTAAATTCAGTTTAAATGAAAAACTTGTAACTTCACAAAATTTTTAGAGTTCTTTTAAAATTGGAAAATATATAAATGTATCTCTTATTATAAAAGGCAGATTTTATCTGCCTCCCTTTGTCACTTATAGAAATCTACAATATAGGATTTCTTCAATTACAATTTACCTAGCATTTTTAAGAGTAGAATGCATCGGGTCATGCCAGGTCCAGTTTTTAAAATTTAAACTCCAATTAAGCAAAATTTACAGAAAACTCACATTCTGGTGTGTATGTCAAATGCTTTTCTTAGTCTGGTTTACAGCACACGCAAACGCACACACACAGTGTGCAACGAATAAAATGAAACTAATTCACTGTATGTGTGTTGACAGGTAGACAATAGAATGCGATGGCGATGTAATATTTGTTTCTGTCTATCACGCTGATAGATACATGAGTAAAATGTATGGCAAGCTAAGAGATAAGAGTGAGTGAAAATGTTCTTGGAAGAGAGTAAATAGCGACAGAGTGATTTGAGGAAGACTAAACTGAAAGTATTTCTATAAAACGGATCACGCATGCTATCAACATAATTTCTCCCACTTTCTCTTTACAAGTGTACCTTAAACCACTACTCAAAAAATAAAAAAACACAGCAAACAGAAACAAATAAATACATAACGATTTACTCCTCACACAATTTCTTCAATTAGAATTTACCTAAGATTTTTCAAAGTACTCCATTCGGTCATGCCATAACAAATTTCTTTCAATTTCACCCCCAATTAAGACAAAATTCGAGAAAACTCAATATTTTAACATTTCACTCCGAAAGCATTGATGTACATGTGTGCGTGCGTGAGTGTGTGTGTGTGTGTGTTTGATGGGTTGTGCGACACAGAAAGTGTGGTGTGTAAGTGAAGTGCTTTTGTTAGTGTGTGTAAAGAGACAGACAGAGTGAAAGACAGAAATAACTGAACTTTTTCTATTCACTTTTTGTAGTGAGTGACTGAGAGAGAAAAGAGAGAGAGAGGTTATGTATGTATGTATATATGTATGTATGGCTTCAGTGACACACACACACAAAAACACATACCTACGTACACCTAAAGCACGCACACACACACACACACACAAGCGGAGCGCGAACTTCAAAATTTTGGTAGTATTAATTTGCGAGCGTACTTCTAAGCGCGCGTAATTGAAAGTTTTTCACTATGATATCATCACGTGCGAAAAAATTAGAAGGGTTTTGAACAATTGAGATACAGATGTCACGCCTGTATTGAAACCATTGCTAAGCTGCCGTAATTGCTTAATTAAGACTTTGTTTAAATTGAAAGGGGCAAATATGTGACGAGGTTGAAAAAAAATACCCCAGAAAAAAAAATGTACTGCTGGTATTTATATAATTCACTACTATTTTGCTACAATGTCATGAAAAAGAAAAAATTTAGGTATGTACAACATATATTATACATTTTTATATTCATTCAACGAAAATAAAAAAATCGAATTCGCCACCCCCTTTTCCCCGTTCGCGTTTGTGTAAAAAAAATTATTATTTAAGTTTTATCTCTATATAAAGCTAAAGTTGTCTGTGTGCGCCACGTTTGGTAACCTTCAACTAACACTATCTCCACCGAGACCCTGCGGCGCAAGTTGACCAAAATTGAGAGTATGATAGAAGAAGGGTTGCTCTTCCTTCCGTAGAACATAAAATTCAAATCGGGCCATGTTAACACCAAAAATTATTTACATCAAAAAGATGCTTTTTTCTATGAAAATCCCTATTTTTTACGATTTTTTCACTGCTGTGTCGCCACTTTTCGGTGTATTTCGACCAGAAAAATGTTCACAAAATTTTTACTTTTCAAAATTACAATTCCAGCGGGTCGAAACAAACCCGAGCAACGCCGGGCGATACTGCTAGTATATAATAATAATAATGAAATTATTGTATACAGTGCTCAGGTGCACCACAACTTGTCAGAAAGTGCATATAAAGTACATGCAGTAATGTAGAAATGTCTGGAAAGCGAACAATGTATGAGTCAGATACATGCTTGTATGTGTATGGAGGGGAGAAAATCAAGTGTAGTGTTGGCAAATCTCAGGAAGCATGGAAGTTTTGAAGGATGCAGTGCTCTGACAACTAACAACTGATGCCGGCAGTTTGTTCCATGCTTCAGCAACTCTCAGCGTGAAAAAATGTTTCCTGAAGTCATGGGAGCTGTGCTGTTTTCTGACTTTGTAAATATGTCCACGGGTGTTAGATGGGTGGACTTTGAAAAGGTGCTCAGAGTTATTGTTTGTAAGATGGTTGATAATTTTATGGGTGTCTGCCAAGTCAGCTGCCAGACGTCGGAGTTTCAATGTGTCCATGCCCAGGGAAGTAAGGCGTTCAGGATATGGCAAATGCCTGATGGAGGGTATTCTTTTGGTTACACGTTGCTGAACGGCTTCCAGATGGTTGATATCCTGGGCAAGATAGGGGTTCCAGACCGGTGATGCAAATTCCAGGTGAGGTCTTACCATAGCTATATAAAGCCACAGATAGATAGCCGGAGAACAGCTCACAAAGGATTTGGTGAGTGATGCCAAGACACCCTCAGCCTTCTTGACAATTTTAGCAATGTGTTTTGTCCAACGCAAATCACTGTCAACAATAACACCCAGGTCACGTTCACATGAAGACTTTTTGAGACTAGTGTTCTGGAGGGAGTAGGTGGACGCTGGGTTTCTCCTCCCAAAATGCATGGTGGTACATTTGTCCACAGCCAGCTTGAGCTACCAGTCCATGATCCACTGCTGCATTGTGTCCAGGTCTGATTGCAATAGAGATCTATAGTGTACAGGATTTGACCTCTTTATTTCGAGGTACAGCTTGATGTCATCTGCATATTTCAGCACTGTGGCATTCTTTAAGTTGGCATCTATGTCATTAACATATGCAACAAATAAAAGGGGGCCAAGAACAGATCCCTGTGGTACACCAGATGTCATCTCATATGGTGAAGAGTGCTGTCCTAGAACTGTGACAACCTCTTTTCGGCTGAAAATAAAGGACTTCAACCAGTTATAGAGTTCGTCTCTTACACCCAACGCAGAAAGCTTCACCATAAGTCTTTTGTGTGGCACAGAGTTAAAAGCCTTAGCAAAGTCCAGGTAAACAACATCCACCCAGGATCCACGATCAGTGATTTGGGTAACGTCCTCAAGAAACTCGATGAGTTGATTACAGCAGCTGGAGTTAGGAATAAATCCGAATTGTGACGGCTGGGTGAGGCTGTGAGACTTCCAGAAGTTCCAGAGGGTTTCTCTGATACAAGATTCCATCAGTTTGGCGATGCAGCTAGTAAGACTGACGGGGCGATAGTTGACAGGCGATGAGCGGTCGCCTTTTTTGAACAGAGGGATGACACTGGCAGTTTTCCACTGTTCTGGAGTAACACCATTGTCAAGACAGAATTGGAAGAATAGAGAAAGTTGGCTTATAAGAAAGTACCCACCGCGTTTGAGAAGTAGGTATGTAACACACCATCGAGACCAGGAGAGGCATAATTGCATTTATTCTTAAGGTGGTGTTGCAGCATTGCTGGTGTAAATTGCATAGTAGATATAGAGTCCGATGTCAGTGGTGATGAAGATGGAACATTTTGGTCTTCGACAGTAAAGATGCCGGCATAACATCCAGCAATGATTTCTGCACATTCTTTGGGATTGCCAGTAATCTGTCCTGTGTGGGGATTGCGAAGTGGACCAACTGGAGAGTGGGGTCTCTGCTTTGAGTGCACATACTTCCAGAGCACTTTGCTGTCAGGGTTAGCTGCAATGCATTGTTCAAATTCAAGCACTGCCTTTTTTGTCACCTGCTTGAGGTGGTTGGCTGACCTATTGCGCTTTTTCCTGTTCTCTCTGATTTGTGCAATTTGTATTCCTGTTCAGCATTACGGCGTTCTTTCCTGGCAAGTCGGACTGCTGCAGTCTCCCAAATTGCACTATTGGGTGGTTTTTTGTGCTTGCGTAGTTCTGATGCTGCACATGCTGCCCATATTGAATTCAGAATGTTCTGGAGTATAGTGTCCACATCTCCAGAGGCATAAAATTCGAGCCAGTTTGGGCGTTGCAGCTCAGTACAATAAGAGCTCCAGTTTAGTTTATTCCAGTCAAAGCGGGCAGTCTGAAGATGGTTGTAGATTTTGTTACAACCAATCAGAGACAAGTCAGCCATGATCATGGAATGATCAGAGTCACCTAAAGGTTCTTCGGTAGTGACACTAATGATTGTTTCTGGAGAAGCGGTAAGTAGCAGATCCAAAGTGTTGTTACCCCTTGTGGGGGAGGTAACAACTTGGGACCAATTTGAATTCAGCACCATACACACACACACACATACATGTGTGTATTGTGACTTTGTGTCTGTTTGTTCCCCACTATTGCTTGATAACTGGTGTTGCTGGGTTTTCTTGGATGTAACTTAGCGGTTTGGTAAAAGAGGCCAATAAAAAAGTAACAGGCATAAAAAAGAAAGAACTGATATCAATTTGTTTGATTGAAATTCTCTTCAAGGCGGTGTTCCAGTGTGGCCACAGTCTAATGACTGAGAAAGATTAAAAGAACCACTAAATTCCTTAGCAAAACTTAAAGGAGGTAACTCTTGTACCTCTCACAGTTGCTTTAGCTTCTGAAATAGCAACCCAAATACTTTTAAATCAGATCCCAATACTGGATGTTCAGAACCAAATGAAAGGCAGACTTTCAATCCTGGGATCATCCTGATTCCACAAAGGTATAATATGTCTATGTAGAGTAAATGTAGACTGAGATACAGGGGTCCCAGATGGACAGGCAGAATTCTGCTTTTATTATAATAGAAGATTGCGCATGGGATAGGAACTCAAGACAAATTATGTTGGAGTGGCTTTCTGGCACAGCTTTATTTTGAAGCCAATAGCAATTTTTCTATCTAAGTGTTTATAATGCTTTATCATGAGTTCCTATCACTTGGAAAGTAAATAGAGACAAGGAACTTACTATCAATTAAAACACAGATATGCATTTGCAGGATATTAAAAATAATTTTTTTATGCAGAGGACAGAATTAGCAAAATTTAACAGACTGATTTATAAACAGCGGAAGAAATAACAACTGAAAGAGAACCACTTATATTTTATAATTCTAAGACAACTAGATATTCATACAAGAGAACCTACAGAAATAGGAATCATAGAAAAGAGCTGTGGTTAAGACTGACATCAATTAATTATTGCTTTATATAACAATAGCTCAGTCTAACATGTAATAACCAGTTTACAGAATGAGGGTTCATAAGTCATGAGAGTAAAGAATGAAACTTTACAGAAAAAAAAAAAAATTATGTTCAAAAGAATAACAGTTCTAGATACAGTTGAAAAACATTGATAAATTAAGCTTATTTTTAGTGGTTCTGGAAATTAACCAATCTGTATGAAAAGTATATATATATATATAATATATATATATATATATATATATATAATATATATATATATATATATATATAATATATATATATATATATATATATAGCTTCTTTCTTAATGCCTACTATTCAGCTGTGATGTATCAGTGAGAGACTTATTTCTATACATGTTGCCTAAAATAATCCAACATTATAGTTTATAGTGTAATTTGAACTGATGATATTTGAGCATGGATCCTGACAATTCAATTTCAAAGCTACCAAAGTGAATGAGAGAAGAAAAAGTAAGTCGAAGCATACTTGCTTGTTGCCACCAAAAGTTTTTATTTTCCCCTCTTCTTTTGCTTGAACAGCTTCTGCAATGGTAGCTTTCCGCTGATTTACAAATTCTTCACTCTCTTTCTTTTCTTTAGAAACTTCAAGAGATTTGAAATTATCTAAAAGCAATAAAATACAAAATAAACCATTAACTGTAAGTTTCCATAAGATGATATTATCGTCCTCAATTAAATCAACTTACACTGACTACCAAAAGGCTTATACATAAAAAAAAACAGGTCTGTGTTTACATTTCAGTTCTTTATTATTAAAGCGACTGCTTTCATTAGCAGTAATAATGGGAACAAATGCTGAGCAGATTATTATCCAAAAGTAAGAAACATTTCAAACTTCAAGAAGAAAATATATTGAAATAGAAAATATTTGTCTTCATTTACTGAATGTATTATTTTCAAAACACGAAAAACATTCTTGTCATTTTTTTTAAGCAATTGAGCAGTAATTGGAGGCCACTCTTAACTGTATACTATATACATGTTGCACTACCATTGTCACAAGAATAAAGCTTTACATAGCAATAACGTAATAAAATTATATAAATAAATTGATAAGATACCTGTTCTGACAAGTTGTGATTTTGTCATTCTTGGGCCAAATGGTATAAAAGGTGGTGGACCACCTTCTGAAATGATGCCAGCTCGATGTTGCTTAGCCAGCCGCTGAAATTACAGAAAATACAATCAATTCAGTAAATTCCACTACCTTCTCATACAAGGTAAATTACTCAATGCATATAAATTTGAATTCAGAATAGTGAAATACCAAACTAGATTCAGACTACTAAACTGTGCCCAAAACCAAATTATCTCAGTATAATGGCATATACAGACCAGGCAGCTGAACAGGGAGCAATGGATAGGGATTGTGGACCATTTCACCCATAATTTTTTGTTTTTTAATAATATGTGCCTGTATGCATCTTTGTATATAACATTAGTATTTATAGACAATAGGCAACTGCTCTTTAAAAACATTAAAATGTAATTTTTAGCAGATCTCTATTTAGTTAGAGGTCTGTTTTCATTTAATTGTGTATTCTATTTAACAGTGCATGTAAATAGGTCTGATTCTCTATTTTTGCTTCAAGTCCTGTGAGTGTCACCATGTCTTGTCTGCTTTTGATAGCTTGTTTTCATTGTGGTGGCTTGCTTAGAGTCATATACTAACAATGTATAGGGACTGATGATGTAACATGCATAACGATATTGCTGAAAATCTCTAGCAAACTCTTCTTGCCTGTTATCTCTCTATATATATAAACTGCAAAATGTCTGCGTGCGTGTCCTTTATACAAATCCACAATTTTTCAGTTAGAGGGCTCACACTTTCTATGGTCATTCAAAACCGTCCAAGTGTGGTCGTGCACATCTTTACATTTCCCCAAAAAATCAATAGAAGTGACTTTTTGTGAATTTTCTATCCAAAACCCAATCAAAATGCCCAAAACTTGATACGCCAATTGAATGCCAGCTAGCTGTATGTGATTGGTCAGAGATCTGGACAGTACTCGCATGTATGTGCGCACGCACACAGCTGTATATGCATGCACTAGCATTATGACCCGGCAATGCCGGGTCATAGTGCTAGTTTCTCTATAAAACACCAGACTAATTTTCTATATGGGAATAAATTGCTTCTTTTATATTCTTCCAGTTACTGCCTACAATTCTATAGAATAATTTCATGGGTTTATATTTCCTCAGATGTTTTGCATGTCTTTTCAGAAGTATATATTATGATCTACAATAAAAACATATACTGCACATGACTAAAAACTCATATATATCGTGGCTTAGCATTTAGATTATTCTGTCAAATGCAATGATTATTTATCTACATTGTTTTGAGTTAATTATGTATTATCTCATAGCTTCAAGATTGCTTGTTGTAGGGCAGGTATGAGAGGCTGGAGCTGGCTGATTTGAATATAAAACAAGTAGAATCTAAAACATTAGGAAAGGCATCCAGCTGTAGAACCAAACCATGCCAAAATAGACATGGAGCCTGGACAGCTCTCATCAAACCATCCAACCCATGCCAGCATGGAAAACAGACATTAGATGATGATCGTGATGATGATGATGGTGGTTGTGGTGATAATGGTGGTGATGATGATGGCCAGTTTAAACATAACACAAAATATTAGATATTAAATTTTTTTGAATTATGACAATAAATACTGTCCATGGATGTGTGTGTGTTTTTAGACATTCTTAAATTCTTTCCACTCCAAAAGGCCTTGAAACTTTAGATAACAGCAGGGGGCCTATATTTTATAGTGCAGCCACTTTCCAAAATCTAATTATTATTTCACCTATATATCAATAAGTAATTTTAGTGGAGTAAAGAAACAGTTAAATCTTCTGCTACTATATTTTATCATCATTTAACATCCATTCTCCATGTTGGCATGGGTTGGACAGTTTGACTGGGCTGGCAAACTGGAAGGCTGCATCAGACTCTAGTCTGATTTGGCATGGTTTTCTATGGCTGGATGTCCTTCCTAACGCCAACCACTCTCAGAGTGTAATGGGTGCTTTTATGTTCCACTGGCACAGGTGCCATTTGTGCGACACCAAGGTGCATTTACGTACCACTGGCACAAATGCCAATTTGCGTGACACCAGTATCTGCCACGACTGTGATTTTGCTCGGCTTGATGGGTCTTCTCAAGCATGACATAATGCCAAAGGTCTTGGTCATCGCCTCCATGAGGCCCAACACTTGAAAGGAACTCAGCCACTTTGCCTCTGGGAGGCCCAACGCACAAAAGAAACTCAGCCACTTTGCCTCAGTGAACATTCAAAGGATGTTCTTTACATGCCACTAGCATAGGTGCACTTGGCTTGACAGGTCCTCTCAAGCACGGCACATTGCCAAAGGTCTTGGTCGCCAGTCATTGCCTCTGTGAGGCTCAAGTTCAAAGATCATGCTTCACCACCTCATCCCATGTCTTCCTGGGTCTACCTCTACCACAGGTTCCCTCCACAGTTAGATATTGTACCTGTGCACCTTCCACATACAAATTTATAATTAAAATACTGTATGTTTCAATTACATTCCAGAAAACTATGAATTTAGACTAGTTTGGAAAATAACTATAACTTTTATTAATATACTGAAGTACTTAAATGGCTCTTACATAAATTCATGTCAGAATTATTGTTTTCTCAAAACTAATTGTATATAAAATCAGTTCTCTGCCATTGGTATGAAATAACTGAACTGGAATATACAAAGGTACTTTATGACTGACTGAGTCCAAGATTGGAAAAGAATTTAGAAAAGAAATACTTTTCAAGTTTTCACTCCATTCTCTTTTGAGAATTTATTTGTTACTGTTTTCAATACTGGTGTTTCAGTTGTTTTTGATACCAGAAGTCAAAACATTCAATCAAAATATAGTATGTATTTTGCATGTTGCATTTTATTGGCTGCAACCATTTTTGCCTTTGAAAATACTTCAAATTCAAATTACCTATAATTAAATCTTAAGTTTACATAATTAAACAAAAAAAGTCAGATAAAACATTGTAGAAATAAAAAAAAAAGACAAAAAATTCCAACAACACAAAAGTCATGTCATAACAATTTTGGAAGATACACAATTATTTTGTATCATTAGTGTATTCTGTGATCATGTTGATTGACATACAAATAGGTAAATCTGTGTAGTTTCAAGTGTTTTGACAACATATGACTAAAAGTGTTTTACTAACAAAAGAATTACAGAACTAAACATTTGGTCTGAAGAGTATCAGTTAAAATTCTTTCAAACAATAACTAATTATAAACATAATTTTTGGTCAATAGTCATCAGTCCAAATTTTTAGATTTCTAATTGCCTTAAGCCAATTAACTGAAAAAGTAATTTCCATTTTCAGTCTAAGCTTTGTAGACCCAAATGATTCTTCCTTCAATCTCTCTCTTGCAAACACTTTATTGTGATGAATTTAAACATAATTTGTACCTTAGATTCTATAAAAAATAATAGAAAACATATTTTAAAACAAAAATAGAATAGATTTGTGCATCTATTTCTACACTGAAATTGGACCTACCCGCTTCAGCTCCCAATTTTCAACAAGTTTTTCAACTCTGCCACCAATACCTTTGGTATTTTTACCATTCAGCTGTAAAAATCCATTCTCAACAGGAATGGTTCCAGTAAACAAAACTTTACTTCCTGGAGGAGTGTTCAAACTGAAATGATAATTGTGATTCTCAGTTCCTTTGATTTCTTGAATTAAGTTATTTTTCACATTTAGACAAGTACTTCTAACTGAGTCTAAACCTATTACAGTATACTTCCAGATATGACACTAAGACCATAAAAAACAAATCTTCAAATACAAAATATTCTTCTTTTCTATACTGCATTAAGTGCCTCTCTTTCATTGCTCTGTGAGCTGATTCACTTGTTCAACATCTGAAGTAAAACTTAACAGCTGCATAAGAAATTCCAAAAGTGAAAGTCGCTTAACAAAATTACAGATCTATATTCAACTTAAGTAAAAAAAAAAGTAGCTAAAAGAAATAGTTAATTTAACTTTATCTTTTTCCATTCCTCTTTCAAAAATTTCATCTATTTGTACAAAAAAGATTCCCATCTTCCAAAATATTTATAGTTGCCAATATGCTAATTTCAAAATGGTGGAAAACATTAGAAAATTTGACATTAAAACAATGAAGGAATAATTGACATCATACAAATTCCTTACTTATAAAGTGACACTAAATAATGACGGCTCATTAACAAATATATTGGACTGATCCAATGCAATTCTGGGCTGTAAGGGTGCAATGAAATGAATGAGGTGATTAGAGAGAATGTAAGAAATGAAGAGTGATGACAGAGATAGAGTGATAGAGATGTCATGGATGATTGAGATACAGACTGTAAATGATACAGAAGAATAAACAGATGAGAGAATATTAAGGTGTGGTGACAGTAGCTGGACGTTTAATATAATTTACTTGTATCTGCAGAAGATTCAAAGGCTGTATAAATATTAATAGTATAAAAAAAAAAATGATTATTGGTTTGAAAAAGTTTTGAAGTTTGCAACTGTATTTTTAAATTAAGAAAATTTACCTGACAGAATTAATAGATTCTAATTCAATGCCATAACATGTGCAATGACCATCAGTCAAAGATAGTTTCAATAAGCGTGGAGCTGCCTGTGATTCTTCATGTTCTTTAGGGGCAGATACATTGCGTATTTTCTGAATTTGGAGAACACAAGGACCTTGGATCTGAAAAATAATTAGGCAGTAAATATAATATAAAGTACTTTTTTTTTTTTTTTTTACACACACACAAAATTCTATCCATAAAATTTATGAAGATGAAGTTGAATCATAAGATAAATAATCTTCAATCGAGACCATATCCCGCAGATCAAAGCTATTGGGAAAAGCTTACTGAACAAACAAAACAAACTGATTAAAATAATATTTAAGCAATGAAGTGTGTGTGTGTGTGTGTGTGTGTGTATGAAAACATCCTTCAGTTATCTTAAGTAATGAGAAAAATAAGGAGATTGTGTGTGTGTGTGTGAATGTGTGTGCATGTGTTTATGTGTGTAGACATAGCTATGTGGCTGAGAAGTTCACTTCAAATCCATGCAGCTTGTTCCAAACCTAAGGATGCAGTCAGCTATTGTTCTCTATTATACTTTCGGGTTGAGCAAAACACACACACACACATACATACACTTGATGGCTATCCACTTGCAACCAAGGAAGACTATCATTAACCATTGCCTATACAAAATGTCAGTAATGCCTGTGCATAAGGTTACTGCACACACATTAGCTTGACCCCAGGCTCATACCTGTGGCTTCCATGCTTGCTGCAGTGCCCTCCTACACAACTAGACATCAGAAAGTTACAGTGTCAGCAATCGCACAGCTGAAAATTTTAGGTCCACTAAAGCTTGCACCACACCTTACAGAACCATTTCTAGACTGACCCAACACTTACCAGCAAAAACATGTTGGTAGAAACTAGGATAAAACAATGCATAAAGAGGAGACACTGACATCCAAACTGACTAGAAGGGTAATGACTCTCAAGTGGGGAAGGGGAGTGACCCAAACTGTGAAGACAGATTCAATCCAGCCAAACATGGAAAGCAGATATCAAAAACTGAAAGCTTAAAGACTATAAGAAAAAACTCTGCAACAACTTGCAATGGAAGAAATACCTGACCACTAGCATCCACATACAATGTTAAAGCAATATGAATGGTGAATGTTGATGGAAATTATTTTTCAATGATATCTAAAAAGGAAGTAAAAAAAAAACATAATTAAAAGCAAACCTTATGCTTACATAGTCTATCTTGCCTCGGTTAATATCATCTGGCAGGAATTTTTGACCGATATTTCTCAGGTCAACCTGAAAATGATACAAATACACAAAAGTTCATTAAATACATCTATTAACATATATACATACATAAATATGAACAAATATATACATACACCTTCATATATATCAGGTCATCCCAGAAGTTCTGAATTTTGAATAAAGAAAACAAGTGATCAAATATATTTAATTGAAATTTAAGCATCAATGTACTTTCCCTGATTATCTATGACTTCCTTCCATCTATTTACAAGCTTTTTAATCCCATCAATGTAAAACTCTTTTGATTTAAAAGCGAAAAACTCTGAAATGTCAGTTTCAACCTCCTTCTGGCTTGCAAAAATTATGTCCCCCAAATGATTCTGTAAACTATGAAAGAAATGGTAGTCTGAAGGAGCAAGGTTGGGAGAATATGGTAGATGAGGAATGTTTTCCCAACCAAGCTCTTCAATCTTGTGATGTGATCTTTGCAGTGTGGGGTCACGCATTGTCCTGATGAAACATCAAAGTGGGTCTTTTTTCCTTCAAAGCTTGGTTGAAACACTAATTGCTAACAGTAGACTTGAGCATTGATTGTTGCATTAGGTGGTAACAATTCAAAGTAAATTACTCCTTTGCAATCCCACCAGATATAGAGAAGAACCTTTTTCCCATGAAGTTCTGTTCTTGGTTGTGGTTGAGCTTTTTCCTTTTTATTAAGCCACCTTTTACGACGTTTAACATTTCAATAGCAGATCCATTTTTCGTTACCAGTCACAAGTCTATCCAAAAAGGGTGAAATGAGTTCGCAAGAATGAAGAGAAGAGCAGATGTCAACTCGGGATTTGTGGTTGCTTTCCAACAATTCATGAGGCACCCGTGAAACTTTCCAAGTTGTTGATGACGATGAACAGTTGTATGGTTTGAACTAAGCTTTATTGCCAATTCTTCAACAGATAATGCAGGATTTCCTTCAAGTAATGTCTCAAGGAGCTTATCATCAAGCTCAACTGGACGTCCTGTTGGATCTTCATCTTCAAGGCTGAAATCTCCAATTCTGAATTTTGCAAACAATCTTCTGCAAGTTCTTTCATTAAAGCATTCTTTACCATAAACTGAGTGTATGTTTCAAGTCGCTTCAGCTGCAGAGTTTCTTTTTTTGTACTCATAAAGCATTATGTGCTTCAAATGCTCTTTGGATACTTCCATGTTAGAAAGGGTTTTAATCGAAGGAATTTTAATTCTACTATTCTGTAAAATAATATTTAATTAGTTTAAATATACACAAATGCATAAAAATAATTTTTAATTCCATTAGACATTCTAAAATACTATTAAATTTCATTCAATTTTAAAAGAGTAAAATCGGACAGAATTTATGGGATGACCTGATATATATATATATATATATATATATGTGTGTGTGTGTGTGTGTGTGTATGATGCATCCAAGAAGTAAGGTGGAGAGGAGGTTCTACTAGGTTCCTCAAGGGCAAAGAACACAGGTACAAGATTTTCTGGCCAGGGAACACTGACGGGGTTGGGGGCGTGGGTATACTTCTCGCTCAAAAATGGATAGATAAGGTAATTGAGGTAATCAGAGTAAGTGACAGAATACTTAAGATTAGATTAGTGCTTCATCATAGATTAGCAACCATTATATCGGCCTATGCCCCTCAGCCGAGGCTACCCGATGGACAGAAAGACCGATTCTATGACGCCCTACTGCAGACTACCTCGTTGACGAACAACGGAGACCTTCTCTTTGTGGCTGGTGATTTCAATGGGCATGTTCCCGCAACGAGGAGGGAACCAGGCTGCTGGAGTTCTGCGATGCAAATGATCTTATGGTTTGCAACACTAACTTCAGGAAACCTACCAATCGGGTCGACATACAAGCCAAATTGACTACATCCTTGCCAGGAAAAGGGAAAGATGGCTGCTTATAAATGCCAAAACCTTCCCAGGCGAAGAATGTACCCCACAACATAGACTGGTAGTTAGTGACTTTAGGATCAGGACTAAGAGGACGACCAGAAGACGACCAACATGGAGAAGAAGGATCTGGAAGCTTAAAGATCCTGCGAATGGACAGAGATTTAGGGACATATTACTTGAAGCCTTTGACGAAGTAGAAGGGGATATAGCTTCACATGGGGTAGAAGACAACTGGAGGATTCTAAGGGACATCCTGCTGAGAGCCGCTGACCAGATCTGTGGCTGGTGCAAAGTCCTCTCTCAACCTAAAATAATGTAGTGGTGGAACAATGTTGTAGACAGGGCTATTAGAGAAAAGAGACAGGCTTCGAAGGACTGGAAGAATGGGGGTAGCAGGGAAGTGTATCAGACTGCCAAAAGAGAAGCTAAGGAGACAGGTTTATTTAGCCAGAGGGGAAGCAGATAAGAAAAAATTTGCCAATGTTCTGCACCGTGAGGACCAACGACTTGAAGTATTTCGTGTTGCAAGACAGTGTATGAGAGAGAATCGTGATGTGGTAGGAGAGAAGTGTGTTCGCATGGATGATGGTTCACTTGCGCTAAATGAGGATGCAAAGAGAGAGGTTTGGAGATGCCACTATGAAAGGTTGCTGAATAAAGAAAATGAATGGGATAAAGAGAGTCTGCCAAATGTCAACCCAACAGAGGGACCAGCTATCCGAGTTGACAGTTCCTTGGTAGTTAAGGCAATTAGAAGCATGAAGACAGGGAAAGCCCCAGGCCCATCAGGAATTACTGCAGAGATGCTCAAAATATCTGGTAGTGTCAGCTATAGCCTAGTCACCCGTATAGTTAACCAGGTGATACACGAAGGAGTCATACCCAATGACTGGTATAGCAGCATAATAGTCAACTGCTACAAAGGTAAAGGTGACGCCCTAGATACAAATAATTACAGAGGTATCAAGATGTTGGATCAGATAATGAAGGTTACGGAGAGGGTCATAGCCCAACTGATTAGAGAGAGAGTTAGTTTAGATGAGATGCAGTTTGGGTTTGTGCCAGCGAAAAGCACTACTGATGCCATATTCCTGGTAAGACAGCTGCAGGAGAAATATCTAGCCAAAGATAAGCCCCTGTACCTGGCTTTCGTTGACATGGAGAAAACCTTCGACAGGGTCCCCTGATCCCTCATCTGGTGGTCAATGAGGAAACTAGGGATAGATGAATGGTTAGTGAGAGCTGTGCAAGCCATGTACGGGGACACTGCTAGTAAGGTGAGGGTTGGCAACGAGTACAGTGAAGAATTCCGGGTAGAGGTAGGGGTCCACCAAGGTTCAGTCCTCTGCCCCCTCCTATTTATCATAGCCCTCCAGGCAATAACGGAGGAATTCAAGATAGGATGCCCCTGGGAGCTCCTCTATGCTGATGACCTTGCTCTAATTGCTGAATCACTATCAGAACTGGAGGAGAAGTTTCAAGTCTGGAAGCAAGGATTAGAATCGAAAGGCCTTAGAGTCAACCTAGCTAAAACCAAAGTCCTAATAAGTAGGAAGGTAGACAAGTCACAAACGCCGTCAGGTAGATGGCCCTGCTCGATCTGTAGAAAAGGCGTAGGTAGAAACTCTATAAGATGCACCAAGTGTAAGCTATGGACACATAAGAGGTGAAGCAACGTCAAGGGAAGGCTAACTAGGAAAATAGTTTTTATTTGTGGCAGATGCTCAGGAGCAATAAACACTGAAAATGCACAGAGACCAACTTCCGCCACATTCCAGGGAGAAAAACTAGAAATAGTTGATAGCTTCCGTTACCTAGGTGACCAAGTCAGTAGCGGGGGCGGGTGTGTTGAAAGTTTAACTGCTAGAGTAAGAATAGCCTGGGCAAAGTTCAGAGGGCTCTTACCCCTGCTGGGGACAAAAGGCCTCTCGCTCAGAGCAAAAGGCAGACTGTATGATGCATGTGTATGAACAGCCATGCTACATGGCAGTGAAACGTGGGCCATGACTGCTGAGGATATGCGTAAGCTCACAAGAAATGAAGCCAGTATGCTCCGATGGATGTGTAATGTCAGTGTTCATACTCGACAGAGTGTAAAAGCATCAGTTGTGGTGTGCAAGAGAGACGTTTGCGCTGGTATGGTGAGAATGAATGAAGATAGTTGTGTGAAAAAGTGCCACACCCTAGCGGTTGAGGGAACCTGAGGAAGAGGTAGACCCAGGAAAACTTGGGACGAGGTGGTGAAGCACGACCTTCGAACTTTAGGTCTCACCAAGGAAATGACTAGAGACCGAGACCTTTGGAAGTATGCTGTGCGTGAGAAGACCCGGCAGGACAAGTGAGACCATAACCCGTGGCCTCAGTCCACTTATGCATACCTTTCCTTCATAGGACACAAAACTCTACTTGTGAAGACCTGTTGAGGCAAGTGAAAATCAAAATCAATCAACATCAATGGAAATTGTAGCTGTGATACCAGTGCTGGTGGCACATAAGAGAATCATCTGAACATGGCCGCTGCCAGCGCCGCCCCGACTGGCCTCCGTGCCAGTGGCACGTAAAAAGTACCATCCGATCGTGGCTGTTGCCAGCCTTGCCTGGCCTCCGTGCCGGTGGCATGTAAAAAGCATCATCTGATCGTGGCCGTCTGCCAGCCTCGTCTGGCGTCTGTGCCGGTGGCACATAAAAAGCACCCACTACACTCATGGAGTTGTTGGCATTAGGAAGGGCATCCAGCTGTAGAAACATTGCCAGATCAGACTGGGCCTGGTGCAGCCTTCTGGCTTCCCAGACCCCAGTTGAACCGTCCAACCCATGCCAGCATGGAAAGTGGACGCTAAACGACGATGATGATGATGACATACACACACTCATGATGAGCTACTTTTAGTATCCATCAACTCAAATCCTTTCAAAAGGCTTTGGTCAATCCAGGGACATAGTACAAGGCACTTGCAAAAGGTGCTACACACTGGGACTGAACTCAAGATCACAGGGTTGGAAAACAAACTCCTTAACCTCACAACTATGCATACACACACATCCTAAAACCACTTAGTCATGCTTGTATGTGCAGGGCTTTGTCTTACTCCTCTCTTTTTCTGACACATCAGCCCCCACCCCTGAATTCTCTTCCTTTAACACCGCTCGCTCCTCCTCTAAGGAGTTACTTAGTTACTATAATCAACTGAGAGCAGAATTGGTACATATTACATCTCCCTTCTAGTCACCTCCCTCCCTACCCCACAGAACCAATTCCATTCCACATTATCATCCCTGCTTACACTATCTCTACCAATCACCTCTTTCTGTGCCTTCAGTCACTTTCTCCCCTCAGTTATACTCCATTCTTAACACCTTATTTGCTACCATTCTCAATGCCCCCTCATTTCTACTATCATGTCTCACATTCTTTGACTTCTTATGTACCTCTATATCACCCTTTCCACTGCTCCTACATCTTGCACATCATATCATTACTTCTCATCCACTCCTATATCTCACACCATACTGGTACTTATCCCTCTCTGGACTGATATTTCCTTACAACTGTACCTTCACCTGTGTTCATTACTCACTACATTCACATCTACCTGCATCTTTAACTATCTGTTAATTCCCCCTTCATACTCTTATGAGAGTATCCACTCTCTCATGACCCTCTGTCCATATCCTCTCTTATCCCTCCACCTCTTGTATTTGAGAGCTTGCTCTAGCAACCTATCAGAATGTTCTTTTTATCTCCTTCAGTCATGTATCTTCTCTGTAGCAAGACACCTATGCTTGTCTCTACATCATACATTAGCCTTTCAATACTTGGCATAAAGTCACCCACCTGCACTTTCACCCTCTACAATACTGCCCTTTTAGAAGTAGGATATTTTTCCTTTTACTTTTTTCTTGTTCTTTTTCTGCCTTTCAACCTAACTAATGCCAGTGGCACAAAAAGAAAACACCTAGTGCAATTTAAGTAGTTGGCATTAGGAAGGGCATGCAGCTAATATAACAACCTCAACGCAGAGTCACAGCTTGCCAACTCCCGCCAAACCCAAAGCAGTATGGCAAGTAGAGAATAAATGATGTTGAAAAAAAAAATTATATTTTATATATATATATATACATACATACACTCACACACACATATAAGTGAAGGAGTGGCTGGGTTCTAAAGAAGTTTGCTTCCCAAACACATGGTTCCAGGTTTAGTACTACTGCCTGGCACCTTTGGCAAGTGTCTTCTACTATAGCCATGGGCCAACCAAAGTCTTGTCAGTGAATTTGGTAGACAGAACTGAAAGAAGCATATTGTGTGTGTATGTGTGTGTGCACGCATATGTATGTGTGTGTGTGTGTGTCCTGCAAACACTTGACAACTG
Organism: Octopus sinensis; assembly: GCF_006345805.1. Classification (NCBI taxonomy): domain Eukaryota; kingdom Metazoa; phylum Mollusca; class Cephalopoda; order Octopoda; family Octopodidae; genus Octopus; species Octopus sinensis. The sequence continues at coordinate 31,090,748 of NC_043016.1, read as the reverse complement.
GTGTTGATTTGCTTACATCCCTGTAACTTAGTGGTTTGGCATAAAAGACTGATAGAATAAGTACCAAGCTTAAAGAAAAAAAAGTACTGGTGTTGATTCATTCAACTAAAAACTTTCAAAGCAGTGCCCCATGATGGTTGCACTCCAATGACTGAAACAAGTTAAAGATAAAAGATATATTAGTCTGGTACAATTTAAGTCTTAAATTGCATGACAAGTCACTAATATTTCATCTGTGTATTTCAATTTCTGTATTGTAATTGTTTCCCTTGGTATGAAATTAGGATTTAAACTATTTCACAAAAGAAATGTAGAAAACGAAACAAAACAGGAAATATTCAGTTACAACATTTTGCAGGTCTCATTAACATAAGGTGATTTTTAGCTACAAAATGCAAACTACATAATCAAGACACTGTCAAATCATCAGAGATGTGTAACATTATTGAATTGAAAAGATGACAGAATTCACCAGGGAAATACTTTATATTTGGTATAAGATGGGGGAAAACTAACAAGCAACAGAATAAAAGTTTACAGAATTTCTATCTTAGATTAGGAAGTTTATAGTGTCCTTTAAAACAAATATAAACAAAAAATTTGAATTTGGGCAGTTTCAAGGCTTTACAGGACTGGGAAATACATGTGCTACCACTAACAGGCGGATTCAAGGTGTACAGGATATTAAGTATTAAAAGAATGAGAGTGAGGAAATGCTCATATAAACAGATTTAAACTATTTCACTTCCCGTAATTCACTAAAATAAATGAAAATTTTTGAACATACATCAAGTGCCATTTTCATAATTGCATCAACGCTTTTATTTCCATTTTCAAGATACTCTGCAATTCCCGTTTCGGTAAGATGCCTAAAATACAGAAGACAGATATAACATTAAAGCAAAAATCAAGTCATATCTACATAAAAATTACACATTGTATTTGAAACACTGCTACTTCAGCTTTTTATAAAAATGATACTAGTGCATTTTTTTATTTAATCCTTTAGCATTTAAACTGGTCGTATCTGGTCCAAATGTTCTATCTGTTTTAAATTCAAATTTGCCAGATCTGGCCTCTTACACTTACCCTACAATGTTATTCTAAACATTAAAATCTCAAAAGCTAAAGATAATGCACAATTAATTCAAAACAATATTAAACATCAAAATCAGAACCGTTTTTTTAAGAGTGAACTAGATGTCATTTTCAGTTCAACAAATTTCTGTACTGTGTTTTTTTTTTAATAACAAAGCATATAATGAACAAATAAAAAAAGTTGGTAAATTAAGAACTTATTTTCAATTTCATAAAAATTAATATAATTTCTAAATTAACAATTAGTATTGATTCCTTGATCCCATGCTGATACTAATTCTTGTTCTTCAAGATAAAGAAATCCTTCACTGAAGCTTTCATTTCCTCTTAGTTGATGAAATGTTGCAAGCACAGAAAGTGAGCCATGGATCAGAACAAGTAATAATTCAAGGGAGCTAGGTCCAGACTATATGCTGGTTGTGGCATCAGTTTGATTTCTTCAAGTTCCTGGAATTTCTTCTGGGTTCTTGGAATGGCATGAGGTCTTGCATTGTCTTAGAAGAGCTAACTTTCAGTTAACCAATGCTGGGTATTTTTGCCACAGAATGGCATACATCTATGAGATACTGAGCTCATCTGATACTCACCAAGTGCTACTGACCAGAACTGCCTCTATGGCTTGGAGCACTGCTTCAAAGTCCATGATTTCAAGCCAACATGACTATGCCTGACTGTCAAGGCTCTTGCTACCCGAGCAAAGGTTTTTGAACCATCTGGTTACTGTACTGTGATTGACTGTGCCTTCATCTTACCTTATGCACAATAAATGGTTATTGGTTGCTTCCATGTCATTATGGCCCAGTTTGAACTCATAAAGCATAAGTTCCTAAATTAGCTACATTGCACATTCATCTGAGTGGCTTTCAAATCACATACGGAGTGAAGCAATGCACGTGTCAACAACACCAACTACCACGATACCTCAGTCTTAGCGGGTGCCTTTCACAACTTGAACTTCTTCAGTCATGCGATATACATGCTGCAAGCTAGCAAGTATACAAATATTGCAAAATGTTTGACTCACCTCAATAATATACAAATATATGTGAATGTGAATAAATATAAGTGAAGGCACATGGCTCAGTGGTTAGAGCATTGGGCTCAGTCATGAGGTAGTGAGTTTGATTCCCCAACCAGGTTATGTGTTGTGCTCTTGAGCAAGACACTTTATTTTATGTTGCTTCAGTTCACTCAGCTGTAGAAATGAGTTGTGATATCACTGGTGCCAAGCGGTATCGGCCTTTGCCTTTCTCTTGGATAACGTCAGTGGCATGGAGAGGGAGGCTGGTATGCATGGGTGATTGCTGTTCTTCAATAAACAACCTTGCCCAGACTTGTGCCTTGGAGTGGAACTTTCTAGGTGCAATCCCATGGTCATTCATGACCAAAGAGAATTTTTACCTTCATATTTGAATGGGAATGTGTGTACATGTTTCACCAAAATACTGTAATAATTACATAACAGTTGAGACATTACATAATCTTGCACTCCACCTCATCAGTGTTCTTCAATAAATACACTGACATGCTGAAAGATCCAAAAATATACACATTCCCCATTATGCAACTTAAATTTATATTCCACACAATACGTGGTACGGAAAAAAAAAAAACCAAACCCTACCCTGGATGTATCAAGTAATATCCTTCTCAAACCTAGATAGGTATAACCAAAGAAAAAAAAATTATAACAAGAACAAGATCACTGACCATACTGACATCAGAGGTCATTAACTCTTTTGTTATCAACCTGCCTGAAGCCACCTGAGAATTTTTTTACTTTATGTTACAAACCAAAAGCACCCAAAATAACCTTTTTGTATTTAAATGAAAATTTCAGTGCAAATCTCAGTAATAGTCATGAAAACACATGACTTAACTACATAAACAATTGAGTTACAATATCCAACATTGTTTGAAGTGATATCTGAGCTTTGTGAATTTTTGGAGGGGTGTTTTTTTGTGTTTTTTACCTCTCTACATTTTAGATTTTCTGAAAACTTACAATACTGATGAAAAATGGATACCAGTTTCATGTTGTCTAGCAGTGAATCAGGATTTGAAAGATTTTCAACAGAAGAGATGGAAAAATCAAGCAAAATATATGGTGAACACAAAAGCTGTGTGATAGTGAAACCAGTGATTCTGATGACAACTCCAATTGTGACAAAGAAAATTAATTTGCACATGAATGGAACAAAAGTTAGGAATCTGTTTTGTTTTGTTTTTTTTAATGATTTTTCATAAATGACTGGACCTAGTCACAGTCTTTCTCAGGAAACAAAACCATTAAACTATTCTAAAAAAATGTTTTTTCTCTTAGTTTGTTCAAAACAATTGCTGTGGAAATAAATTGCTATGCAAAATATAAACAAAGAGATAAAAAAAGATACCTTGTGATCACCAACATACTTAAACAAAATCTAACCACTTTTGTGATTAATACTATTATGGGTATAAGAAAGCTACTCAGAATTATGAAGTACTGAAATAACAATGAACCATTTGGAGACCAGTATGTTTCCAGTATTATAATAAGGACTGAGGTTTTAAAATTATCAATGGATCTACATGTAAGTGACATTAGTAATACAGACAAATAGTGCTTGGAGCACTAGCCAAAACAGACAAATAGTGCCTGGAGCAGCCCTTCAGCTTACCAGCTCCTGTCAAACCATCCAACCCATGCCAGCATGGAGAATGGACATTAAATGATGATGATGATGATTACTAGTCACTCTGAGACAAAAATTATGCAATACACTTGGCTAAAAACCTATTGTTAAATTGTGTTCCAAAAATCACATTAATATTCTTTTACTTGTGTCAGTCATTTGACCCTGGCCATGCTAGAGCACTGTTTTGAAGAGTTTTAGTCAAACAAATCGACCCCAGAACTTATTTCATTAAAGCTTAGCACTTGTTCTATTGGTTACTTTTGCTGAACCACTAAGTTATGGGGATGTAAACACACCAACACCAGTTGTTAAGTGGTGAGGGAGGAGTCAAATACAGACACAGTGACACACATAGATATATATATATGACAGGCTTCTTTTGAGTTTCCATCTACTAAATCCACTCACAAAGCTTTGGTCGACCCAAGGCTATAGTAGAAGATAGTTGTCCAAGGTGCCACACAATGGGACTAAACCTGGAACCATGTGGTTGGGAAGCAAGCTTCTTACCATACAGCCATGCCTGATACATACATATACATGTTTTCTAAGAAAATTTGTTTAAATTACATTAAATATAATTGAAACACATATGGGGTATATTTTGGTTAGAAATATAGTAACAAAAGGGTGTAAGCTCACATTATAAATCAGGGTATGGCCAGAAGGACAAGCTTTTTTAGACCTACGAAAGACCAATATTAACACATACACAAACATATACAGACATACACAAACTATCTATCCATCTACCAGTATACATATATATTAAAAATATATCAACATACATATGTGTGTATGTATATATATATATATATATATAAATGGAGTTAAACACAGGTGTTATTCAAATTCTTTTACTTCCGAAACACGTTTTGAAGATGTCATTGGTATTATTTCAAAGGAATAAAATAGTGTAAAACAATGTAATCTTCTCTTCAGGGAAACTCGTCAATTAGACATTTTAACAGAATATGATGGATATGTATAGTGATGAACTGAATGCTATGAAGTTTATTTTTTAAAATGCTAGAGGATATAACGTCAAAGGTAGCCTATAGAAAGAGGGGTAAAGGAAAGAAAAATATCAGAAACCAAATAAATGAGAAGTATAGAATGATAGGTAAATTAAATAAAACCCTAAAGTCTTGGAACAAGAAATATCTATTAGAAGTGAAATGCAAGAAGAAAATCAATGTTTAAATTATATATAATGGTAGATATCACTTATATGAACTAAGGATGTGTTTCTGCCAATGTTTACATTGGTAAGCACACTCTATAACCATATTTACAAAGGGATTTTTAGAAGAAAGAATAAAAATTACAGAGAAGACAGAATTTCTTGCCTTTATCATAAGGGAACAAAATGGAGAGAATCAACCAATCTAAATTAAATTGTTTATTATGGTCTTTTAGATACCAAATTAATTTACTAAGCCCTGTAATGTTACATTTATCCCTGTTCCTAAATGTAGAGTAATGATTGGAAATTCTTTTAGATAACTGAGAAGAAGAACTACCTGTATAAAAAAAGACATCGGTACCTGAAGTAATTTTACACTAGTACATAGAGTTTTTAATTTTAGAATTACTTGACATAAACTAAATTCTATTGGAATTGACTTCAAAGACAATAACCTTGTTATTAATATTTCTAGGGGGAAGGATGGTATTAGCTAAATTATAGTGTTCAGTCCATCACTATACATATCCATCTTATTCTGTTAAAATGTCTTATTGACAAGTTTTATTTCTTCATTTCCCTGAAGAAAAGATTACATTGTTTTACACCATTTTATTCCTTTGGAATAATACCAATGACATCTTCGAAACATGTGTCAGAAGTAAAAGAATTTGAATAACACCTACGTTTAACTCCATTTATTTATATATATTATACAAAATATTTCAGATCAACCCGGAGTTTCTACCTTTAAAAACAAGGTGTTAAGCCCTTTTTACTTGTATGATTTTTTGCTACCCTGGTAACTGTTTATCTATTCTTTCCATGTTAATTGTAAACAAAGGGGAAAATACACACATCTATTTATATGTGTGTGTGTGTGTGTACACTCACATAATATGTAACATATATAACAATATACTTAGCAATCCTTCTACATTAATCTTCTCCCCGCTATTCTATCAATTTGTCACTCACAAATTTTCTCCCCTTTAGCTGCAGGTGCATTTTGTCACCTTAAAAAGGGTGTTTAAAATTGACACATTGCTAAGTTTATTTCCCGTACTTTAAGCAGTAAACTGGCTATTTGATTCAGAACTTGTTTCCTGATGCTATTTTCATTGTTTATATACTAACCACAAGGTAATCAAGCTTTTAAACCAATCGCAGTTTCTTTTGACTTTTTAAGGAATGAAAATGGCCGCCTCTGCATTTGAAACTTTTCTGGAAGAAATCTTGTTAAATTCCAACTCAGATGACAATTTTGAAGGATTTACTCAGGCAGATATCAATGGTAAAATTATTCAACATAATGATGAGGACATAGACTGTGCTTACAGCCATATTGAGAAAATGTACCAAGTGAATACTATCACCTATGGCTGGCTGATTTAAGGAAAATACTGACCCCAAAGAGGTACATTTCTGAGGAGCATTTCATACGCCTATTCCTTAATGCATTACATGAAAATATTATTCATTCATTTCTTTATTAATATACAAAGTATCAAGACTGTACACACAATACAACAAAAGTTACAATTTTAAAACAGGTGCTCATGTCTTTTGTTCCCTCAAAAATAATGCAGTGACAGGAGAAACTATTCTTGGGGTAAATCAGTGTGCTATAGGTTAAATAGTGAATAAATCTTACAACCATAGAAAGTGGTCCCTTTATTCCTTGGTGATCATTGCTTAGAAAAAACATTGTCTATGTTTTGTATATGCACTTAGTAAAGTGCATGTATATATTCGTGCTACATCTAACTAATTTAAATCTAGATTGTACAACCACAAAAATAGCTTCAGAATTAGAAATAAGATTTCATATAATTAGCCAAAATTCCTATGGATGGCTGTTGATGAAGATATGCCTATGAAATTGCTTGGTAAATTATACACACACAGTGCAACTTTATAAGGATGGAAATGATAAATGTAATTTGTGCATGTCTGAAATCTATGAATTAAGTATAAATTGAATCTCACTAACCAACGTGATGAGATAATTATTAAAAGTCCACTTATGTTACTGCCTGTCTTTCCTGCATAATCTAAGAAGCTTAACTATTGTGGGGCAGCACAGATACACTATGATAAGGAAACTAGCACTCTTTAGACAATATTATTTTTATTTTTCTACTTTTACTTACTTATTTTATTCATTTTTCCCTCATACTCAGCTATGATTTCCAAACTGAAATGCAATCATAGCTACTATATCTCTTAGATCATAAATTTAATGCACTTACCATCTTAATTTGTGTGATTACCAATTCTATTATAGTACCACATTTATTAGTAACCTTACCACTAACTTCATCATATTTGTTAACTACTTAATTATCTAATATCTACTTGTTTAATACTTGAGTATCTAAATAATAGAGGTCATATAGCCTAACCTAGAGAAGAAATTTCAAGTGTGGAAACAAGGCCTGGAATCTAAGGGCCTTAGAGTTAATTCAACAAATATCCAAAGTACAAGTAGGCAAACAGACAAACCACAAGTCCCTTCTGGGAGATGGCCCTCTCAATACATAAGAAGAGTGCTGATAAAAACTCCATATGTTGTATCCAGTGCAAGCTTTGGAAGTGGTATAGTGGTATCATAGAAAGGTTAACAGAGAAATTATCATGTATATGGCAAATGTGCAGGTACAATAAGCACTAAAAATGTGCAGGCAATAGACTCCCACAAATGCTTGTGGGGATCATTAGAAGTGGTAGAGAACTTCTATTACCTAGGAGACAAAGTTAGCAGTGGTGGAGGAAGCTCTGAAAGTATAGAACAGGATGGGCAAAGTTCAGAGAGCTTCTACCTTTATTGGTAACTAAGAGCCTTTCCCTCAGAGTGAAAGGCAGATTGTATGATGCCTGTGTATGACAGTAAAACATGGACTTTGACTACAGAGGACTTGCAAAGGCTTAAAAGAAATGAAGTTAGCATGCTCCACTAGATGGGTAGTATTGGTGTCCAAGCATGACAGAGTGTAAAATGATTTAAGAGGAAAAATGGGTACAGGAGACATCAGATGTTGTGTGCAGGAGAGAAGACTGTGCTGGTTTGGTCATATGATGCATATGGATGAGGGCAGCTGTGTAAAGAAGCGCTGATCTCTAATTGTAGAGGGTACCTGTGGAAGGGATAGACCCAAGAAGATGTGGGATGAAGTGGTGAGAAAGTATTTTTGGACACTGGACCTCCCTGAGGAAATGACAAGGGGCCGAGAAATGTAGTGATTTGCTGTACTTCATAAGATATGTCAAGTTAAGTAAAATCGTTGCCTTCCACACATACAGATTTGTCCTTTCAGGTGCGGTGCGACTTAAAAACCACCTGTGCTGGTGCTGCATTAACATGCCTGTGCAGGTATTGCATGAATGCACCCATGCCAGTGGCATATAAAAAGCATCCAGCACACTGTTAAGTGGTTGGTGTTAGGAAGGGCATCCAGCCATAGAAACCATGCCACAACAGGCAGCTGTAACCTGGACAGCTCCCCGCCAGCCACTAGCATTGTTTCTTATAAAAAATATGCATGCATGCATGTAAGGATGCACCTATGGAGAATATTTGTTACCAGTTACCTAGATGCACCTAGGGAGAACATTTATTCTCAGTTGTCTAGATTACTTCACAAGACAAAGTGTCAAACTGACAGCAGAACTCAAGGCAAACCAATGCCACTACACAAAGAAGATTGACTTGGTGCAACAGATGAACTACTGGAGAAGACAAAAAAATTGAGACTCTACTCCTTATAGACAAGACAATAAAAGATATTAGGTGATATATGTAAGATCCTGGAAGGACTAGCTCCTAACGTTGGGATTGCAAACTATACCAACCACGAAAACAGGATGCCACTGCATTATACAAAAGATCCTGTACTCTCCCCATCTAGAGTACTGTAACAGTTTAGGTTTCAAAGGCCTGTAACTTTTCAATACCCCACCAGTCAAACTTAGTGATCTAAGATGTGTAAATGTGGAAGTCTTCAAAGAATGTTCAAGCAAATCTTTATCTGAGGTACCGGATAAACCCATATTGCAGCAGAAACACAATGAAGAGTAGCTCTGTCCACCTCGCTATCTCACTGGAAACAGTTCCAGAGACAAAGCTGAGAAGTTAGCATGAAATAAAAACCAATAACATTATATGCAATGCCCCAGCATGGTCAGTGATTCTGGATGAGATAAGTAAAAGTGTATGTGCGCATACACACACACATAAATACATAAATATACGTGTGTGTATGTACATATATATATATGTGTATATATATATATATATATATATATATATATTAGCTGGTGTACCTGGTAATTCCCGGGGGCTAAAGATGTTCTATTGAAATGCCTTATTACTCTGATATACAAAAGCAATTTCATTATAACTGCCACAAAAAGGTGTATTTTCTGTCACACAAAAGTACAAAAATCTGTCAGCTAGAGGAGGGAGAAATTGTTGGAGGTTGGCAAGAGGCAAAGACATTATTCTGCTTAGTGAAGGCATCTGGGAAATGTATAACTGCTGTCATTCACAGAAAAACTATTGTTTTACCGTGAGAAAAACACTGTTGAAATGTTAAGGGAAATTTGGCAATCGAGGATTGAATCCATGCTAAGCCTGCATGAAGCCACTACAAATACATTGTACACAAACACTACTGCCACAGTTATATCTCCTGATGGAGAGACTGATTTCTTTGAAGTTGAATAAAGCGTTCTGCAGGGTAACACACTCACTCCTTTTTTTATCATTATTGCTCTCGACTATGTTCTACGCATTTTCCTAGATGGTATAGAAGAAAAGGGACTCCTTTTAAAACCCTGCCAAAGCAGTCAGCATTGTGTACAATATTTAACTTATCTTGCCTTGATATCCCATTGTATTAAAAATGCAGAATCATTGTTACAAGCATTGGAGAAAGCAGCAAACCAGGTTGGCCTTTACTGCAATGAGAGTAAGACAGAGTTTATCACAACCCCATCCAAGTTAACTGAACTTAAATTGCTCAATAATATATCAATCAAAAACGTTGACGACTTCAAATATCTTGGATCACACATAGTAGACTCCCAAAAAGACTTTCGCATCCGCAAAGCTCTTGCTTGAGATGCATGTAACAGACTTGATAAGCCCTGGCACTCAAACCTTCCACCCACATTAAAAGTTAAAATAGATCAGATACCTGGACCTTATCGGCTCTCTTAGAAAAACAACTAGATGAAACATATACCAACCTGCTCAGAAAGATATAGAACATCAGCTGGAGATCACACCCAACACTTAGAAACATCTATGGAAATCTGATACCAATATCCCTCAAGCTAAAGCAAAAATGGCTACAATTTGCTGGCCACTGTCATTGAGCAAAGGAAGAGGTTACCTCATCCCTTCTCCTATAGCATCCCTCTGGAAGTGTTTTATCCAGGAAACTGACATTTCCAGATACTATATCTCGGGACTCAGGGTTGGATATTAGAGATCTGATCACAGCAATAACGGACCATCATCATCATCATCATCATCATCGTTTAACGTCCGTTTTCCATGCTAGCATGGGTTGGACGGTTCGACCGGGGATCTGGGAAGCCAGAAGGCTGCACCAGGCTCCAGTCTTATCTGGCAATGTTTCTACAGCTGGATGTCCTTCCTAACGCCAACCACTCCGTATATATATATATATGTGTGTATATATATATATCATCATCATTTAACGCCCGCTTTCCATGCTAGCATAGGTTGGACGATTTGACTGAGGTCTGGCGAACCAGACTCCAATCTGATCTGGCAGAGTTTCAACAGTTAGATGCCCTTCCTAACGCCAACCACTCTGAGAGTGTAGTGGGTGCTTTTACGTGCCACCAGTACGAGGGCCAGTTTGGTGGTACTGGCAACGGCCATGCCCAAATGGTGCTTTTTATGTGCTACCTGCACAAGAGCCAGTCCAACGGCACTGGCAACGACCTCGTTCGAATATTTCACATGCCATCAGCACAAGTGCTGGTAAGGCAACACGGTAATGATCAAACTTGAATGGTGTGCTTAACGTGCCATCAGCACAGAGGCCAGCTTGTTGCTCTGGCAATGATTTCACTTGCCTCAACTATTCTTCGCAGACAGAGTTTAGTGTCCAATGAAGAAAAGGTTACACTGGACTGGTTACACCCCTAGCATAGGCCACAAGGTTATGGTCACACTTGCGCTTGCCGGGTCTTCTGCAGCACAGCATATATCCAGAGATCCCGGTCACTAGTCATTGCCTCGGTGAGGCCCAATGTTTGAAGGTCATGCTTCACCACCTCATCCCAGGTCTTCCTGGGTCTACCTCTTCCACAGGTTCCCTCAACTGCTAGGGTGTGGAACTTTTTTACACAGCTATCGACATCCATTCTCGCCACATGACCATCCCAGCGCAATTGTCTTTCTTGCACACCACATCTGATGCTTCTTAGGTCCAATCTTTCACTCAGGGCACTAACACTCTGTCGAGTATGCACACTGACATTACACATCCATCAGAGCATGCTGGCTTCATTCCCTGCAAGCTTACGCATATCCTCAGCAGTCACGGCCCATGTTTCACTGCCATGTAGCATGGCTGTTCGTACACATGCGTCGTAGTCTACCTTTTACTCTGAGCGAGAGGCACTTTGTCACCAGCAGAAGTAAGAGCTCTCTGAACATAGCCCAGGCTATTCTTATTCTAGCAGCTACACTTTCAGTGCACCCTCCCCCGCTACTGACTTGGTCACCTAGGTAACAGAAGCTATCAACTACGAGTAGTTTTTCTCCCTGGAATGTAGCAGAAGTTGTTCTCTGGACATTTTCAGTGTTATTTATAGCGCCCAAGCATCTGCCACATACGAAAACTATACTCCCAGTTAGCTTTCCTTTGATATTGCTGCACCTCTTATGTGTCCATAGCTTACATTGGGTACATCTTATGGAGTTTCTACCTACGCCTTTTCTACAGATCGAACAGGGCCATCAACCTGAAGGCGTTTGTGATTTGTCTACCTTCCTACTTATTAGGACTTTGGTTTTAGCTAGGTCCTTCAATTCTAATCCTTGTTTCCACAATTGAAACTTCTCTAGTTCTGTTAGTGACTCAGCAATTAGAGCAAGGTCATCAGCATAGAGGAGCTCCCAGGGGCATCCTGTCTTGAATTCCACCGTTATGATAAATAGGAGGGGGCTGAGGACTAAACCTTGGTGGACCCCTACCTCTACCCGGAATTCTTCACTGTACTCGTTGCCAAACCTCACCTTACTGACAGTGTCCCTGTACATGGCTTGCACGGCTCTCACTAACCATTCATCTATCCCTAGTTTCCTCATTGACCAACAGATAAGGGATCGGGGGACCCTGTTGAAGGCTTTCTCCATATCAACAAAAGCCAGGTACAGGGGCTTATCTTTAGCTAGGTATTTCTCCTGCAGCTGTCTAACCAAAAATATAGCATCATGGTGCTTTTCGCTGGCACAAAACCAAACTGCATCTCATCCAAACTGACTCTTTCCCTAATTAGTTGGGCTATGACCCTCTCCGCAACCTTCATTACCTGATCTAACAGCTTGATACCTCTGTAATTATTTGTATCTAAAGCGTCACCTTTTCCTTTGTAGCAGTTGACTATAGTGCTGCTACACCAATCATTGGGTATGACTCCATGTATCACCTGGTTAACTATACTGATGACCAGGCTAATGCCGACACTGCCAGATATTTTGAGCATCTCTGCTGTAATTCCTGATGGGCTGGGGGCTTTCTCTGTCTTCATACTCTTAATTGCTTTAACTACCAAGGTACTGTCAACTCGGATAGCTGGTCCCTCTGTTGGGTTGACAATCGGCAGACTCTTTCTCCCATTCATTTTCTTTGTTCAGCAACCTTTTATAGTGGCGTCTCCAAACCTCTCTCCTTGCATCCTCATTTAGTGCAAGAGAACCATCATCCATGCGGACACATTTCTCTCCTACAACATGACAATTCTCTCTCACACTGTCTTGCAACATGAAATATCTCAACTCTTTGGTCCTCATGGCACAGAACATTGGCAAATTTCTTCTTACCTGCTTCCCCCTGGCTAAATAAACCTGTCTCCTAGCTTCTCTTTTGGCACTCTGATACGATTCCCAGCTACCACCATTCTTCCAGTCCTTCGAAGCCTGTCTCTTTTCTCTAATAGCCCTATCCACAACATTGTTCCACCATGTTATTTTGGGTTGAGAGGAGACTTTGCACCATCCACAGATCTGGTCAGTGGCTCTCAGCAGGATGTCCCTTAGAAACCTCCAGTTGTCTTCTTTCAAGTAATATGGCCCTAAATCTCTGTCCATTCGCAGGATCTTTAAGCTTAAAGATCCTTCTCCATGTTGGTCATCTTCTGGTTGTCCTCTTATTCCTGATCCTAAAGTCACTAACTACCAGTCTATGTTGTGGGGAAAATTCTTCGCCTGGGAAGGTTTTGGCATTTATAAGCAGCCATCTTTCCCTTTTCTTGGCAAGGATGTAGTCTATTTGGCTAGTATGTTGGCCTGATCAGTTGACGACTAGGTGGCTGGTAGGTTTCCTGAAGTTAGTATTGCAAACCATAAGATCATTTGCATCGCAGAACTCCAGCAGCCTGGTTCCCTCCTCGTTGCAGGAACCATAACCATAGCCTCCATGCACACCATGGAAGCCCCCAGCATGTTGTCCAACATGCCCATTGAAGTCACCTGCCACAAAGAGGTCTCTGTCGTTCGTCAACGAGGTAGTCTGCAGTAGGGTGTCATAGAATCGGTCTTTCTGTCCATCGGGTAGCCACGGCTGAGGGGCATAGGCCGATATAATGGTTACTAATCCATGATGAAGCACTAATCTAATTGTAAGTATTGTCGCATACTCTGATTACCTCAATTACCTTATCTACCCATTTTTCAGTGAGAAGTATACCCACACCCCCAACCCCATCAGTGTTCCCTGCCCAGAAAATCTTATACCTGTATTCTTTGCCTGTGAGGAACCTAGCAGAACCTCCTCTCCACCTCAAATCTTGGATGCAACATATATCAACACATCTCCGTTCAAGCATCTCAACAATCTCACCAGACCTACCTTGCAGTGTGCTAACGTTGAGGGTGCTAACCCTGAGGGTGTGGGAGGTATGGGCCCTAGAGACCCTGGGATGGTGAACAATAACTTCATGTACCTGAAAAGAAAACTCGCATTTGGCAGAATTCATGAGCAAGCAATACAGTAGCCTTCAGTTCAACCTGCATAACACTACCCTTTCATATTTTGCACTATATGAACATTACCTTACATAGGAGATAGACCGAGACTGGAGATGGGGATGGCAAAAGGACTTTTGCAGTGTTCATGGGAGGCAACCCAAAGATGGCAAAGGATAGGAACTTCCGGTACAGGTGGAGGGGATGCACCTCTAAGTAGGAAGAGGGTCTGCTAATCGTGGTTTCATGAGCGACCAAAAAAAGGTTTGAAAACTATGAGAAAGACAAAATTTAGGGAATAGAGAAGTGGCTGTGTGATAAGACTTTAATCAATGAATATAAGGTTATCTTCGGGAGCAACAAGGAAGACAAGACTATCGAAAAGTATATTTACATGATGGCATCTTACTGAACTAGACAATTTATATATATATGTCTGTGTGTGTGTATGTATATATTTATATATATATATATATATATATATATATATATATATATATATATGTGTATATATATATATACATATATACATGTAGACACCATGAAGGAATGTAGACACCAACTTGCAGTCCTCTGACCAACCTCTGGAGAAATTCGTTAGACTCAGGCCATATACCGAAACAGCTTCTATCCCAGTCTGTCATCCTGGTTTTCAAACAGGGAAACAGATACCTCGCACTCAACTATCGCCCAATCTCACTCACCTCCCACATCATTAAAGTGTTTGAAAGAGTGTTAAGATCAAGGATAGCTGACTTCCTGGAGACCCACAAACTCCTAAATGCAAATCAGCATGGCTTTCGCTGTGGCAGAGACTGTCTAATACAGCTCTTACACCACATTGAGGTAAACTTAAAGTCTTGGGAAGAGGTTCAAACTCTGATGTCATATATCTTGACTTCAGTAAAGCGTTCGACAGGGTAGACCATAATATCCTACTCTCAAAATTGGCAAATGTTGGAATTCGTGGAAAACTTCTACACTGGATTAAGTATTTCCTGACGAATAGAACACAACATGTAATCGATGGAGGCCACTCAAGCCCAGCAAAAGTCACCAGCGGTGTCCCCCAGGAGACTGTCTTGGGTCCGCTACTCTTCATAATTTACATAAACGACCTTTCCAGTGTCGTACATTACTGCAAAGTGAAAATATTTGCTGATGACACTAAGCTCCAGCAAATCGTCAATGACGAAGCAGACCAAACTCAACTTCAGTCTGATCTATATGCTGTGAGGCAATGGGCAGACAAAAACGAAATGCAACTGAACGAGGGAAAATTTGAGCTGATGCATTTTGGAAGAAATTCCTCACTAAAACAGCCATACTCTCCTCCTTCAGGGGAACCGCTCACAGCCTCTAACAATATCAGAGACCTGGGCGTAATTGTTGATGACTATCTCAGTTGGAGTGCCCACATCAACAATAAGGTTGATATAGCTCATAGGATGAGCTCCTGGATCTTAAGAATTTTCCGGTCCAGAGAACAAGGTGACATCATACCACTTTTCTCCTCCTTTGTACGGCCACACCTCAAATACTGCTGCCCACTGTGGTCTCCCCATACAAGACAAAACATCTCGAGGATTGAATCACCCCAGAGGGCACTCACTAAACAAACTGAAGGCATGACTGCTCTCGATTATTGGGACCGCCTTAAAGCCATGAAACTCTACTCTCTCCAGTGCCACCGTGAGTGGTACATCATTTGTACGATGTGGAGAATATACCGCCAACTTTGCCCAAACGACCTGAACATTAGTTTCAAGGTTCATCCAAGGGTGGGACCACTATATGCTGTGATCTAATTCAGGATCACAGCATATAGGTAAACTGCAATTTAATTTCTTTTCTTCAACAGGCCCTTCCCTGTTTAACATTGTCCCAAAAGAGATCAAAGAGGAAAAAGATCCCATCACCTTTAAACAGAGTCTGGACAGATTTCCTCAAGGAATACCAGATAAGCCACCCATAACTGGATACAGCTCACTCAACAAGAACTCACTACTTGAATGGACCATAAACAAAACTTGACTTAAACAGGATTTAGATAATCCTATCAGGTGGTGCTATTAAGTTAGACATGGCCTGGACCAATCTTTGATCGAAACATATCTAATTTTTATATATATATCTATATATATATACATACATACAAATGTTTATACACATATCACACACACAGTGCTTCCAGACATCAGGTAGATCTTCTTGAGGACATCATATTGCAAACCATCTTTCAGTCCTTTGTCATTTCTTCTGTGCAGCTTAGAGTCCTGAGATCAGCCTTCACAACATCATCCCAGGTCTTCCCTATATGGTGTGAATAACATCTTTTGTTTATTGAATTATTTAATGGTGGTTTTTCTCTAAATTATATACATATATTATATATTGTGAAATTTCATTTAAAATTGTTAAGTTGAATTTTTCCCTGTAAGTTTGGATTTATATTCCCTACTATTATTATTATATATCTATATACACACACAGACATATCTAAATACATACACACATTATATAAGTTACCTGTCTTACATGCATATATATATATGTGCATACACATGCATGTATATACATACATAGACATATGCTGAAGAGTGACATTCATTCATTGAATCTTGCGTGACAATGTGCACACAGGGATTCAACCCAGCTTCCATTTGGCAGACATGGTCAAAGCTACAACACTTGAATTGTCTGCCTCCTGGTATCACTGGCTGAGTTGTGACCTCATGTATTTTGCCCTGCTCGATCAGGTAGCCAGCTGATTCATACATTTAGTCACACTCATTACAATTGCACCATGGAAGACATAGCAGTGGAATCATCTTGCAAAGTGCTTGACTAATCCAGCTATTGAGAGAGAAGAAATCATCCATACACATGGCACTTCAATTCCAGCTGGATTTTTGTAGGCATTACACTTGAGTCTTGCTTATGGAATGCATGCTTCTGAGAAGCATTCTCCACTCACATTTGTTTATATACACAACTATTCTTAATAATCTTTCTCCATAATGCACGGTTTTCAGTCAACACCTCCCAATTATCTACATCTACTTCCAAAGTTTTATTGTTGTCTTTTAATAGAAGGCATATGGCTCAGTGGTTACAGCAGCGTTTCTCAACCAAGGTTCCCCGGAACCAGAGGATTCCACAAAAGTTTCCTAGGGATTCCATGAGAAAGAGTGAGATAGGCTAATGCTAATTTCATGATTGTTATATTACTATATATGCACAACATATTATTGATTGTTGTAATATTGTAATATAAATATCATCCTATCTAACCTATTATGTTATCAAAAAAATATAACAACTATATGTATGTGTGTGTGTGTATATATATAAATATAAATATATATATATATATATATACATATAATGATATTCACCACATGAACTACGATGAAAAAATATGAGAAAGATATGGTGTGTAATTTTTGTTTGTGCAAGGGTTCCTTGGTGAGGTTGTGAACTTTATTCCTGGACCTGGCTGTGTGTTGTTCTTGAGCAAGACACTTTATGTCATGTTGCTCCAGTTCACTCATCTGTAGAAATGAGTTGCAATGTTATTAGTGCCAAGCTGTATCGACCTTTGCCCTTTCCCTTAGACAATGGTGGCGTGGAGAGTGGAGGTTGGTATGCAAGTGCAACTGCTGGTCTTCCATAAGCAACCTTGCCGGGGTCTGTGCTTCGGAAGGAAACTTTCTAGGTACAATCCCATGGTCATTCATGACCGAAGGAGATTTTTACCATTTTACCCCGTCTTTTATTACGTCCCTAAATCGTCTCCTTGGTTTATGCTGTGGCCTTTTCCCTCCTGTCAGCCCCCCATAAAAAATCTGTTTAGGCATCCCATCCTTCCATCCTCCATTCTGACAAGATGATCAACCCAACACATCTAGTTCTGCCTGCTTTCTCGAGTATGGTATCATCAGGTGTGTAAGAGAACGACTTGGTGTTTGGGATGTGTTGCATACAATACTGATGATCCATCAACTGCTTGATATAATACCTGTAGGTTGTTCACATTTTGCAATCTCATAGCAGGCCTGTAAGAACATGGACCTCATATGAGTCACTGGCATGGATGCTTATGTGGCACTGGTATGGTCGCTTGATTCTAATCGCCAGGAGTCTCAATCACTTGTCATTTCCTCAGTGAGGATCAATATCTGAAGATCCTTTCTCTCTACTTAGTCCCACATCTTGTGATAATCTGATCTGACCAGACTTACTTCTTGGAAGTTTTCCCACAATTAACACCAGCTTTTGCAATCCTGTGATTTATTTTGCCATCAAGAATACCATTTCTACCAAGCATACTTCCAGGATACACAGAGCTGTTCATCACTTTGTCTTTTTCTTCCCACGAAGACATCAAGTACTATGTATGCTTCCCCAACTACTGGGGTGTGTACATAATCTTTACCTTTTGTATGCAAATATTGAGTCCAAATACTGTGCATACATTGTAGATGGGCACTATCATTTGCATGCCCTCTACTGAGTGAGCCATAAGATCTCTATCATCAGTATATAGGGCGTTCTCTGACAAAAATGCCAAA
The DNA here is from genome assembly GCF_006345805.1 of Octopus sinensis. Taxonomy (NCBI): domain Eukaryota; kingdom Metazoa; phylum Mollusca; class Cephalopoda; order Octopoda; family Octopodidae; genus Octopus; species Octopus sinensis. Next base: position 31,071,983 of record NC_043016.1, on the reverse strand, counting down.
TATTTTTGATTTGGTATTGAAACATCTTACGATTAAATGTTTCTAGGTTGCATGTAAACACTGATTTCACAGTCCTGAAAGGTATGTATTAGTATTACAGCAAATTATATGGAGAATAGAAATGAGTACTAGTATGTCACCTTGTTTGACACTGCTTTCCACAGAAATTGGTTCTGAGAGTGTCCCATAGAGTTCATTTTTGCTCCCATATTGTGATAAAGCTCCTTGAATATCCCAACAAATCCAGGAAGGCATCCAACTTCCCCAATATGACCCACAATGCACTACAATTAACAGAGTTGATAAGGTCCACAAATACCTAGTACAGTGACACTCACCAGCCAAAGCACTTCTCCATAAGCTTATGGACTGAGAAAATTAGGTTCATAGAACCAGGTCTAATCCTGAATTAATTTTGAGTCTCAGGGATGACTCCAAGACAGATCATATTTTGTAGATTGATTCAATAAAACCTAAGATAGAAGTTATCTGATGGATGGATGGATATATATACACACATATACATACATATCTATTTTATATATCATCATCATCATCGTTTAACGTCCGTTCTCCATGCTAGCATGGGTTGGACGGTTCGACCGGGGATCTGGGAAGCCAGAAGGCTGCACCAGGCTCCAGTCTTATCTGGCAATGTTTCTACAGCTGGATGCCCTTCCTAATGCCAACCACTCCGTGAGTGTAGTGGGTGCTTTTTACGTGCCACCTGCACAGGTGATATATATATACATATATATATATATATATATATATATATACACATACATATTTACATGTATACATACATATATATACATATATACACATACATATTTACATGTATACATACATATATATACACATACATATTTACATGTATACATACATATATATACACATACATATTTACATGTATACATACATATATATACAAATACATATCCACATGTATACATATACAGATATACAAATACATATCCACATGTATACATATACAGAAATATATATCTACATATATATATATATACACACATATCTACATATATATATATACACACATATCTACATATATATATATACACACATATCTACATATATATATACACACACACATCTACATATATATATACACACACACACATCTACATATATATATACACACACACATATCTACATATATATATACACACACACATATCTACATATATATATACACACACACATATCTACATATATATATACACACACACATATCTACATATATATATACACACACATATCTACATATATATATACACACACATATCTACATATATATATACACACACATATCTACATATATATATACACACACATATCTACATATATATATACACACACATATCTACATATATATATATACAAACATATCTACATATATATATACACACATATCTACATATATATATATACACATATATCTACATCATCATCGTTTAACGTCCGTTTTCCGCGCTAGCACGGGTTGGACGGTTTCGACCGATACACACACACAAATATCTACACATATCTACACATACAAATATCTACACATATATATATATACACACAAATATCTACATACATATATGTATACACACAAATATCTACATACATATATGTATACACACAAATATCTACATATATATACACAAATATCTACATCTATATACACACACAAATATCTACATATATATACATATATATATATATCAGACATTAAACGATGATGATGATGATATAATACATACACACACATATTACATGCATACATATACACACACATATCTACTTGCATACATGCATATATATAAAAACACATATATCTACATGCATCATCATCATTAAACACCCATGTTGGCATGGGCTGGACGGTTTGACAGGAGCTAGCCAGCTGAAGAACTGCCCAGGCTCCATGTTTGTTTTAGCACGGTTTGTATGACTCGATGCCCAGAGTGTACTGGGTGCTTTTTTGCAGCATTGGCATGGATGCTTTATTGACACTGGCATGGGTACTCTTTACATGGCACCAACACTTGTGGGCCCACGAGATTAGGATTACTCAGCTGAAGAGAGATATCAGGGGACATGTCTGTGTGCAAAGACAACTGTTTTCACTTAGGACAACTACATTTTCACAAAGACATACACACATCTATCTCTTTTACTTGTTTCAGTCATTTGACTGAACCGCTTTTTTGCAGAACCGCTAAGTGACACCAGCATCGGTTGTCAAGCAATGCTAGGGGGACAAACACAGACACACATATATACGACAGGCTTCTTTCAGTTTCTGTCTACCAAATCCACTCACAAGGCATTGGTCGGCCCGGGGCTATAGCAGAAGACACTTGCCCAAGGTGCCATGCAGTGGGACTGAACCCGGAACCATGTGGTTGGTTAGCAAGCTACTTACCACACAGCCACTCCTGCGTCTATATATATATATATATATATATATATATATATATATATGCTTGCAAATATATACACATGCATATCTAAAGAACCAAGACATCTAGTGCCTTGTTGCATTCAAGAAGAACCATCCACCACAGCAGGACTGATACTGGTGCTGATACCATGTAGAAAGCATTGGTGATGATGCCACCTAAAAAGCACTGGTGATAGTAACATCTAAAAAGCTCCTAGTACACTCTGTGAATGATTGGCGTTACGAAGGGCATCCAGCCATATAAACCGTGCTAGGTCAGACAATGGAGCCTAGTGCTCCTCTCAAACCGTCCAACTCGTGACAACAAGGAAAAATAAAAATATATATATATATATATATATATATAATATATATTACACGCGCACACAGACATACATAAATATAATATACACGTACATATATCTATACACACACACACACACACAGATACATATATGTAGATGTGTGTGTGCGTGTGTATTTATATATATATATATATATATATATATATCGTCGAGTTAATCCGAAAGAATGCCATATATATATATATATATATGTATATTCCCATACATATAATTTATGTATGTATGTATGTATGTATGCATGCATGCATTTTTGGATGGATATATAATGCATTCAACTGCATCAATTAATGATTGAGAAAATGAAACCGAATATTTCATTATTTTTTCCCCCCTTTTAGTTATTTCTCTTGGCTGCGTTTTCACTTCTTCACTTGAATAGATAAAATTTGATTCATGGGTGCCCTTAAAGAAGATGACAATTTTCCATCTTCTCACAAACAGAAAATATACTAATAATAAAAGTTCCGTCCTGAAAAAGAAGATATGGGGGGGGATTTTCTCTCTCTTGTCTTATTTTCTGGTATTCGCGGTGCAAAATTCCTACAATTCCCAGAAAGTGATGGACAGATATATATATATATTTTTTGGGGGGGATTTTTAAAACACATGTATATATATATATATATATATATATATATATATATATATATATATATATATATATATATATATATATATATAATCTTATGTAATTCTAAAAGTACCATGTTCCGTTTTTTTTTTATTTCAATTTCTTCAAAGTATGCAACCAAATAAAGAATTATAAAATAATTTCTATATTCCCAATAGAACGTCCATTGCCTCAAACAATTTCTCGATAGAAGAATTAATCTATAAAACCCAATGAAACGAACAAAAAATACAGTATAATTAATTGTATGACGGAGGCGAAGTGAGTGAACCGAGAGAGAGTAAAGCCGACATCACATAATTAAACACACAATAACATACATATATATTTATAACTTAAAAATTGAATAAAAACCAACAAAAAACGAAATGCAATCTCAAATTGGTTGCGTTTGGGTTTTGGTTAACATGTTAAAACAACCATACAAGTGATTTAAAGCCAGTTATTATTCAAGATAAAGACACTTACCAGCCTTTCTCCGAAAGCACACTATTCGCCATTTTTTTAAAAACAATCCCTCAACACACGAATTATCGAAATTCTCATTGGATCACTTTTCAGTTAGAAAGTCTCTCTTCGAAGATACTTTGCAGCAAAACTTGCTTTGCATGCCGTCATATGCTCACTTTCGGATACTTATTATATTTTCCCGACAATTTTTTTTTTTTTTTGTTGGAAAATTGTTAATATATATCGTTATTAATATTATTATAGTTCATTAATTAACTAAATAATAATAAATATACTTTTCAAACATATTCGTTTTTCGCATAATTTTTTTTTTTTTTTTCCTTGAATTTTATAAACTACGATGTTTGCTATAATTTTATTGTCATTATACTTATATTTCCGACTTTATTTATTTTGCATTTATAAATAGTAAAAGTAATAATAATAATCTAAGTGTTAAAGGCCACGTTGTGTAAGAGTGAGAGAGAGAAAGACAAAGAGGGGGTATTGTGCGCGTGTGTGAGTGTATGTATATATATATATATATATATATATATATAGTGTGCGTGTGTGTATAGAAAAACTTCAGCCCGATAATTGCATGATTGTTTTCAAATTCTCAAATTATTCTATATACATATTTTTTTTTTACTCATACTATATTCCTTAGTTTTGAGAATACTCAATCGTTTCTAATTTAGGCAGAAACCCACAAATGGTTTGCCAACCTAGCACCTCACACCTCAAGCAGTAGAAATTATTCGATCTTTAGATTATTTTCGAGGACGCCTGACATAATTTGTTTTCTTGCAATATACTGATCTACTACTTAATAGAGGGTGAAGGGGAAATGTAAATGACATTAAATAAAACACACGCTGCGTTGTCAGATAAATTCGTTCGTTTGGAGGAGTTTCCTCAACAATTTTAACAAATCAGTCAATATATTCTTCAGTGTTCACGTCTTCTTGGCAACATTTAACTATCTTGTCAATTGCCTAAACGGTAGAAATCACCTGGTCTTGATTCAAAAGAATTTATCGAGTTATATTTTCAGCTCCGATTCGTTGCCGAATGCGTAGTATTTTTGGTCAGATAAACGATGTGGGGTTGAGCAATGTTGCCGGTTGGGTTTACGTGAAACTTTACCCAGCAAATGAAGGTGACGAGCGACGGTATCACGAGATCATCTCATCTCCTTGAAGCGCGAAAACCAATTCTGAGCTGTTCTTTCAGTAGTAGCGCCTTATCAGTACATGATACAAATGTCTCGAACGGCCGGTTTCGGCAGCCTTCAGGCCCTGATTTAAAGTGAAGGGAAGCATGTGTCGAAAAAAGCATCATGTATCGAAAATGTTCGGGGTTTTTTTTTCCTATTTTGCACTCTATCTTCATATGTTTGCATAGAGGTGAAATTTATTCAAATTTCAAAAACGATAAAAAAAAAAGTTGTAATGGAAGAATATAGTTACAAAAACACCCCGATCATGTATTTTTTAGAGTTCAAATAATTTTAGAAAGAAACGAACGAATTCATCAGACAACCAAATGCATAAATAAGTTTTAGATGGCATATTATATGTTACCTCATTTCCCAATTTTCTACAGACGTTGGAAGGAAATCTGGTGAGTCCAAATGTGCATTTTTGAGAATGAAACGTGGAAAAGATGGGCCTTCCTCTGAAAACCTAAAAATGAACGGTTTCACAATACAACTTCTACAGTCAGGTGACAATTATAGGTGTCTTGAACATGAAGAGAATGTCAGATATGATGGACCCATCAATAAGGAGAGGGCCACAAAGAAATACCTCTCTTAACATGAAACCAATGGTTAACCCATAAATAAAATATGTGTGTGTGTATATATATAGGAAAGTGATGACCCTACCTGACACGAGTCCCAGGTTCAGCTGGCTCCAACTGACAGTACCTGGTATGGGCCTCTATCCAGGGTTACAGGAAGGGGACAGCCTTCAAAGAAATCCGGAGTGGAGCCCCGTAAGTGGTTTAGAGTTTGACATGACACTCTTCCGGCAGCTTCTGCAACCAAGCTGGTGCCAAACGTAATGCTCTGCACTCCTTTGGACTACGTTAGCAAGGTCAAGAGAGGAATCCTGATGATTGGGTTGCCCAGGATTCTCTTACATTTAGCCCAGGTCTGCACAAAACTGGAGAGGAAACAGGAGAGGACATGAAATGTAAAAACCAGATTGGATTAGTTTATATGCAACTCCATTGTCTCTTGAGACAAAAGGATGCCAACAATAGGAAAAAGAAGAAAATGGTGATTTTGAAGTTAATAAGAATTTATTATCAGTAACAAATCGATCATTATCCCTTACAGTTGTTACAATTATACACAGTGAAATTAATTAAATATCAAATTTATATTTATAATCTCTTCAGGGGGAAAAAATATACCCTTAGATGTTATGTATATTTGTTTATAGATTCTGTGATGAAATTGCAAACAAACATTCATAACACCCAAGGGTATATTTTTTCCCTCTGAAGATATTATGCTCAGGTCATATGAATTTAATATTTAATTAATTTACTGAGTATTAATTGAAACAGCTGTAAAGGATAATGATTGATTTGTTGTTGATAATAAACATTTATTAACTTCCCAATCTCTGTTTTCTTTTTCTTTATTTGAATATAAAGTACATGTTTTTATATATACACCTATTATTTTCAGGAAATCAATTCCCCCAAGATATTAGGTATTGAACCAGTATTTCCTTGGATCACACCATCCCTTCAAGAGACTAACATAACCTCTAATTGAATTATGTATATGTATATATATATGTATTTAAAAGGGTAAAGAGCCCCTTCAGCCATGAGTGACCATGAGATTGCACCTAGAAAGTTACCCTCTGAGGCACAAGTCCAAGTAAGGTTGTTTATGGAACAAAACACACTGCTTGGTTGAGCATAATTACATAATTGCATTGTTAAGTAACAATCCAATGTATTTCATTCACAAAATCGATTGGTAAGACCAACCATGATGGATACTTAATACTATAAAATTCAGATATTATACCCACTCTACTAACAGTTATACGAGCACGTCTTCTCCATGACTTATGGTCTCTTAGACGACTCATGCATATTTGTGTGTATACCGTATATACCGTGTATATATATATATATATATATATACTTGCCTAAAAGCCACCCTGTCAGGTAGCTGTGGAGGGCTCTGCTTTAGGCCTTGGGCCCAACAACGACACTTCGTGCATTGAGTACATATTAAATTTTACTAAACTTGAACAATATTTTTCAAGCAATGAACAATTTTCTTCAAAGCAATGGTATAAATTGTCAACTTGAAACTTATTGCAAAGTTGTATGACAAACAACAGTACTGCCACCATCGCCACCACGTCTGCCGTACAGACACCATTTAGACTTCTGACACCACCATCATCAATACCTTTGACTTCGCCGCCTTCCCCTCCACCACCATCACCACTGTCTTTCACATCACTTATTCTCACCATCATCCCTGACTGCCTTGGCTACCACCACTGCCTCCATCTCTATCACAATTACAGCTCATACTATTACTATCACTCCATTACCATCACAAAAAGGCTAAATGTGTGTGTGTAAAAGACTTGTGTTCAGTATGTTGGTTCAGTGTTCAGTCCCTCTTTCTCTCGCATACCCACTCTTTCTCTCTCTCTCTCTTATTATTACTCCCACTACTAACATCAACACTACTACTTTTAATAAAAGCATCAACTCTCCCTAAATTTAAATCAGTTGGATAGCTCTTGAGTTATAGGGATTCACACAGACGGATTCTCAGTTTTACGTTTTAAGATTATATATACATTTACTCCTGTAAAATCCCAGCAAAGTAAGAAGAATGAATGTTAGAAATCTTTTTTTTTTTTGGGAAACCTCTAATTAAAGCCAGAACCCACATTCAACCTTTATACACCTATATATATATATATATATAACAAAAGGGACATTAGCCATTTGAATGTGGCTAGGAACAGGGCAGGGCGGTGGGGGTGTTACTGATGCATTTAGCCCCAGGCGATCATCAACGTCACCAGATAGTCTGACACCATCACGGTGTCCTCTATCCTGCAAAGGGAGATCATTCCCCGAAGAAGCGGAGATCTCCCTTTTGTTATGGAGCAGTTACTGTCTATATCTCGTTTAGAGAATTATTATTGCTATCTCTCTCTATATAAACGGCAGTTTGTCTGTGCGTATTCTGTGTGTCTGTTTTCTCGTACCCTCACTCTGACCACGGCTTTCAACCGATTCTGATGAAACTTGACACACACATAGCCCAATGTCATAATTCAAAACTAACGCAGCGAAAATTTTGAAAAGTTCCCCCAGTTCTGAAAAAAATCAGAATCAGAAACCCAAACCACAGACCGTCTAGGGGACGCAACTCCACCTTTTTTAACTCTCAAAAAAAATTTACCATAATTTCTTTTCAATTTTTTTGCTATTTTTTGGCTATAACTCTCTAAAAATGCTTTATAGTTATTTCCCTTACAAACCTGAGCAACGCCGGGCGATACTGCTAGTATATATATATATCTCTTATTATAAAAGGCAGATTTTATCTGCCTCCCTTTGGGAATTATACAAATCTACAATATAGGATTTCTTCAATTACAATTTACCTAGCAGTTTTAAGAGTACAATGCATCGCGTCATGCCAGGTCCAGTTTTTAAAATTTAAACTCCAAGTAAGCAAAATTTACAGAAAACTCACATTCTGGTGTGTGTGTCAAATGCTTTTCTTAGTCTGGTTTACACCACACACACAGTGGGCAACGAATAAAGTGAAACTAGATGTAATATTTGTTTCTCTCTATGACGCTGATAGATACATGAGTAAAATGTATGGGAAGCTAACACATAAGTGTGAGTGAAAATGTTCTTGGAAGAGAGTAAATTGCCAGAGATAGTGATTTGAGGAAGGCTACATTAAATAACCGTAGTGGCTTGTGTTAGTAATAAAGTAAACATACACTCATACATACATACATACATACATACATACATACATACATACACACACACACACATACATACATACACACACACATACATACATACACACATACATACATACATACATATACATACATATACATACATACACACACACACACACACATACACACACACACAGTATTGAAGCTTGAGAACAATCAGATACATTTGCAACACATCTGTTGAAAATATTATTGTTCACACACATACATATACATATATACATACAGACAGACAGACAGATAGACACACACACACACACACACACACATGATCCAGCATGGCCACAACCTCAAGGCTGAAACATATAAAAGAATAACAGAATATAAATGTGTGCATGTGTGTGAGAGAGAGAGTGTGTGTGTATATGTATGTATGTATGTATGTATGTATGTATATATATATATATAATAATGCGGTTTTTTCAACAGCTTGAACTAAAAGTCAGAGGGGAATGGGATAAACTACTTATATTAACTTGCTATAAAAGCAGGTAGTAATTTTATCTTGTCCTTATTCATAGTGCAAGTTTTGAAGAGTGCATTTCGATTTTAACAGCTATTTTTTTCAAAGCTATATTGGAACAGCCTAGAAGACGAGCCTCATCCTGAAAGATCTGTAGAACTCGACAAGGACATCCTGAAAACCCTGGTGGAACAAAATATCATCGTAACTGTTGAGGAACTAGCAGAGAAGCTTGGATTTGGTCATTCAACCATTCATTGAGACCTGTGTGCTATCGGAAAAGTCAGCAAATTGGGTCAATGGGTTCCTCACGAACTTTCCGAGTCTAATTGCATGCAGAGAGTGAATGTATGCTTTTCTTTGCTGTCACATCTCACCACTACTGCGCTATGTATATCTATATATATAAAACTGTAGTTGTGTGAGTGTCTGTCCCCTTCGATTTAGATTCCTAACTACTCCCACATTTTGCGGTGCAGTTTAACCAAATTCGGGTAGCTTATAGTCGTGATTCATATCGAGCCCGTCTGAATATTAGCGCGCGTGTACGATGAGTCTACGATTTTTAAAATAATTTAACATCATTTTTTATTCCATTTTAATGCATAATTTTTCGTGTGTCGATGGCGGCGGAGTTGGCGTCCACGCTCACACTTGCACCTGTGGGGAAGGGAGTGTAAGGAAATCAACGTCGTAATGCGTTGTCAAGGAGACCAGCGTTCTTTTAGAACAACGACTTCATGGCTTGAAGATACCAAAACAGAAATGGCTAAGAAAGCGTCTACATGAGTCTACGATTTAAAAAAAAATTTACCATCGTTTTTTTTCCATTTTAATGCATTTTTTCGCTATTATATAAGGGAAGTAACTCTCTGAAAATGTCTACGATGAGTAAACGATTTAAAAAAAAATTTACCATCATATTTTTTCCATTTTTAATGCATTTTTTGCTATTTTTTGGCTATAACTCTCTAAAAATGCTTATATAGTTATTTCCCTTACAAACCCGAGCAACGCCGTGCGATACTGCTAGTATATCTCTTATTATAAAAGGCAGATTTTATCTGCCTCCCTTTGGGAGTTATACAAATCTACAATATAGGATTTCTTCAATTACAATTTACCTAGCATTTTTGAGAGTACAATGCATCGTGTCATGCCAGGTCCAGTTTTTAAAATTTAAACTCCAATTAAGCAAAATTTACAGAAAACTCACATTCTGGTGTGTGTGTCAAATGCTTTTCTTAGTCTGGTTTACACCACACGCAAACGCACACACACAGTGGGCAACAAATAAAATGAAAGTAAATAGCGACAGAGTGATTTGAGGAAGACTAAAGTGAAAGTATTCTGTCTATGACGCTGATAGATACATGAGTAAAATGTATGGGAAGCTAAGAGCTAAGAGTGAGTGAAAATGTTCTTGGAAGAGAGTAATTAGTAATAAAGTAAACATACACTCATACATACATACATACATACATACATACATACATACATACATACATACATACATACATACATATACATACATACATACACACACACACATACACACACACACAGTATTGAAGCTTGAGAACAATCAGATACATTTGCAACACATCTGTTGAAAATATTATTGTTCACACACATACATATACATATATACATACAGACAGACAGACAGATAGACACACACACACACACACACACACACATGATCCAGCATGGCCACAACCTCAAGGCTGAAACATATAAAAGAATAACAGAATATAAATGTGTGCAAAGTACAAGAAATATTAATGCAGTATATGGGGATTGGACAATAAGCGTAAGGCAGTGTCAATGGTGGTTCCAGAAATCCCGAGCCATAAACTACAGCCTAGAAGACGAGCCTCATCCTGAAAGATCTGTAGAACTCGACAAGGACATCCTGAAAACCCTGGTGGAACAAAATATCATCGTAACTGTTGAGGAACTAGCAGAGAAGCTTGGATTTGGTCATTCAACCATTCATTGACACCTGTGTGCTATTGGAAAAGTCAGCAAATTGGGTCAATGGGTTGCTCACGAACTTTCCGAGTCTAATTGCATGCAGAGAGTGAATGTATGCTTTTCTTTGCTGTCATATCTCACCACTACTGCGTTATGTATATCTATATATATAAAACTGTAGTTGTGTGAGTGTCTGTCCCCTTCGATTTAGATTCCTAACTACTCCCACATTTTGCGGTACAGTTTAACCAAATTCGGGTAGCTTATAGTCGTGATTCATATCGAGCCCGTCTGAATATTAGCGCTCGTCTACGATGAGTCTACGATTTTAAAAATAATTTAACATCATTTTTTATTCCATTTTAATGCATAATTTTTCGTGTGTCGATGGCGGCGGAGTTGGCGTCCACGCTCACACCTGCACCTGTGGGGAAGGGAGTGTAAGGAAATCAACGTCGTAATGCGTTGTCAAGGAGACCGGTGTTCTTTTAGAACAACGACTTCATGGCTTGAAGACACCAAAACAGAAATGGCTAAGAAAGCGTCTACATGAGTCTACGATTTAAAAAAAATTTACCATCGTTTTTTTTTCCATTTTAATGCATTTTTTTCGCTATTATATAAGGGAAGTAACTCTCTAAAAATGTCTACGATGAGTCAACGATTTTTAAAAAAATTTACCATCATATTTTTTCCATTTTTAATGCATTTTTTGCTATTTTTTGGCTATAACTCTCTAAAAATGCTTATATAGTTATTTCCCTTACAAACCCGAGCAACGCCGGGCGATACTGCTAGTTAGAGATAAAAGTTAGGCAACTCAAACCTTGTAAGTTTGGAGCCATACTCCCTAATATTACTATATATATATATATATATATCACCGTGACCGACCAGGCTATCAGATGCTGCTACACATCGCTGGTCACAATGTGCTTCGCATCGTTTTAGCCTCCAAATGACGCCACCCCGCTGGCTAAGTGAGCAGGCCAACAGAAGAAAGAGTAAGAGAAAGTTGTGGCAAAAGAGTACAGCAGGGATTGCCACCACCCCCTGCCAGAGCCTCGTGTAGCTTTAGGTGTTTTCGCTCAATAAACACTCACAAATCGAACTACACTCTTTAAAACTTGCACTAAGAATAAGGACAAGATAAAATTACTACTAGCTGTTATAGCAAGTTGATGCAGGTAGTTTATCCCATCACCCTCCGGCTTTTAGTTCATGCAATTGAAAAAACCACATTATTTACGGGACAACCCAATATATACATATATATATATATGTGTATGTTTATGTGTGCATGTCTTTGTTTCTTCCCCCTCCCCCACTGCTTGACAACCGGTGTTGTTGTGTTTGTGTTCCCGTAACAGCAAAAGAGACCAATAGAATAAGCACCAGGCTTTCAAAAAAAAAATATGAATAGTCTGAAAGATAAGTTTGACTAAAAATTTTTCTAGATAGTGCCCTAGCATAGCCACAGTCTAATGACTGAAACAAATAAATGATAAAAGATAAAAGAGATGTGTGTGTGTGCGCGATGAGCTTCTTTCAGTTTCCTTCTATCAAATCCTCTCACAAGGCTTTGGTCAACCCAGGGCAAAAGTATAAATCTCATTAAAAAAATGAAAAAAATTGAAACATTATCTATGGACATTATTTACATTATTTATATTTGACTGATATTTGTCCTCATCTTGTTTGTTGTTAAAATAATGTTTCAGCTGATATACCCTCCAGCCTTCTTCAGGTGTCTTGGGGAAATTTCAAACCTGGGTTCTCATTCCTGAGGTATTTTTCGATGTTATTATTATTATATATACCGGAATAATAATAATAATGGTAATAATAATAATGATAATAATAATAATGATGATAGTACTGATAATAACATTGAAAAACACCTTAGGAATGAGAACCCAGGTTCGAAATTTCCCCAAAACACCTGATGAAGGCTGGAGGGTATATCAGCCAAAATGTGTTAACAACAAACAAGATGAGGACAAATATCCGTCAAATGTAAATAATGTAAATAATGTACATAATTCCTCATCTCTTAAATAGAGAACTGTATTATTGTCTATGGAATTTGAATGCTGTATCTGCTGGAAATACTGCAAATGCCATGCTAACCAACACACTAAAGCAACATCACAATTCTGATTAACCAGAGTAGAAGAATTAACATAAGAAGCAAAGATTATATATGTTTACAAGGTTATCACCAGTTCAAATATGTCTGGGGAATATTTGAACCTGTAACCAAGCCATTCGCTGTGTTTTGTCATGGAAAATATTTCTTGCTGTTGATCAGTGGTTCTCAACATTTTTTATGCCCATGCACCCCAAAAAATTTTAATATGTTCTCACACCCATTAAAGTAATAATTTATATAAGAATAAAGGTGCCCGGGACAATTACCCTCTTTGACCTCACTGCCTATAGATCCGGCCCTGCTCGCACCCCTTGGGATGCCATCTCACACCCCTGGTTGGGAAACTCTGCTGTAGACAAATGGTGTAAATACATCTAAATCAGCTCACAGTGCAACCTACCCTGACTGTGAGATGCAAGCATTTCAGAGTGGATGTTATATATATGTTGGCATATATTTGCTTATTTTAAGTCTTTTTTTCCCTGCCCCATATTAGAATGAGTCAGTGAAGGTGCATGGCTCAGTGGTTAGAGCACCAAGCTTATGATTGTGAGGTTGTAAGTTCAATTCCCGAACCGGGCTGCATGTTGTGTTCTTGAGCAAGACACTTTATTTCACTCCAGTTCACTCAGCTGTAGAAATGAGTTGTGACATCAATGGTGCCAAGCTATATCGGCCTTTGCCTTTCCCTTGTATAACATCAGTGGTGAGGTTAGGAGAGGTTGATATGCATGGCCAACTGCTGGTCTTCCATAAACAACCTTGCCCAGACTTGTACCTCGGAAGGTAACTTTCTAGGTGCAATCCCATGGTCATTCCATGGCCGAAGGGGGTCTCCCATTAGTATGAGTCAGGTGGGGTTGTTATTTGAGGTGAGATTTTACAGCCAAACATTCCTCTTGTCACCAACCCTTACCTGCTTTTCAAGTAAAAGGTATTTTCATTTAAAGCACAGCATTTTAAGCCCTTACCTTAACCCTTTCGTTACCGTAAAGATGCTCTGGGTTTCTTTCAATTAATTTTAAATGTAACAAAGAATTTAGTAAAATAACTTGGTTATCATTAAGCTAGTGTTAGGAACACAAATTGTGACTAAGGTTTGGTGGTAGATTTTAATTCAAAATTTATGAAAACAAAACATTTCTGCTACAGAGCCAGAGGCGGTTTCAGCCAGGTTGGTATCAAAAGGGTTAAGCAAAGGATGTAAACATTATCACTTTTCTCACCCATTTTACTAAATTAGGGACAAACATGGAATAGCAAGATTATTGCACATTTGTACATGTGTACACACACACTGACACACCATACATAGACACAGGATAACAATTTCCATTTACCAAATTTTATCGAAAAGCAGTTCAGGACTATAATAGATGCTAAAACATGATGCCAAAGAGTGGGACTGAAACTGAAATTGTGTGACTCTGAAGCAAGTATCTTGACCATACAGCCATATACATACATAGCTGTACGGTTAAAAGCTTGCTTTGCAACCATGTAGTTCTTGGTTCAATCCCAATGTGCAAAACCTTGAGCAAGCATCTTCTACTATAGCTCCAGAATTTGGTTCACGGAAACTGTGTGGTAGTCTGTTATATATGTGTGTGTGTGTATGTGTGAGTCTGTTTTAGTTTTTGTCACCCCACCCATTGCTTGACAACCAGCATCGGTTTGTTTACAACCCTGTAACTCGGCAAAAGAGACTAATAGAATTAGTACCAGACTTAAAAAATAAAGTACTGGGGGTCAATCAATTTGACTGAAACCCTTCAAAGTTGTGTCCCAGTATAGCCACAGTCTAATAAATGAAATTAGTGAAAGAGAAAAGATGAAGGACACTGCTTTGGTAGCACAGTAGGCAGCACATCAGTCTCATAATCCAAAGCTAACAACCGAGAAGTCCAAACGTCATGTGTTCAATCCTCACCCATGGCACAACTTTACAGCAGTGGTGCTCCAGCATGACCACAGTTTTCAAGATGAAACACTTAAAGACATTAACGACATGCATTCCTAATCGGCATCAGCATAAGACCCAGCAGATTTAAATCGACCCCCAGTGTTCAACTGGTACTTATTTCATTGCCCCCCCCCCCCCGCCATCCCCCACCCCACCCAAAGGATGAAAGGCAAAGTCAACTGCGATAGAATTTGAACTCATAACATAAAGATGAGTGAAATGCTGCCAAGCATTTTGTCTGGTATGCTAACAATTCTGCCAGCTCACCACCTTCGGCTGCCTTAAGATAAAGAAATCATTTTGAGATCCAGCAAATGACCGACAGGGAAAATTTTCCAGTTATGGGTTTTGTTCTCATTAATGTCTCTGCTCGTTACCACTGTCCTGTTTGATTTCTTTTTTTTTTTTTACTTGTTTAAAATAATGCAGGTTGTTATTTTGTTTTATTGTTCGACCTTCGAACATTGGGCCTCACAGAGGCAATGACGAAAGACCGAGACCTCTGGAGATATGCTGTGACTGCGAAGACCTGACAAATGAAGTGAGTTCATGGATTGCAGGATGGCCTGCTGTGCTTACCTTGGATCGTAGGGCGACCTGCTGTGCTTGAGGAGACCTATTGAGTCAAATACATCAACATCAAAATCAAAATCAAATGGAAATTGTAGTTGTAATACCCATGCCAGTGGCACGTAAAAAGCAGTATCTGATAATGGCCATTGCCAGACTCCTCTGGCACCTGTGAAGGTGGCACATAAAAAGCACCCACTTCACTCACAGAGTGGTTGGTGTTAGGAAGGGCATCCAGCTGTAGAAACACTGCCAGATCAGACTGGAGCCTGGTGCAGCCTCCTGGCTTCCCAGACCCCGGTTGAACCATCCAACCCATGCTAGCACGGAAAATGGACGTTAAATGATGATGATGATGATGTTCCTAGGTAGAGTATAAAGATTTAATCGAATAGTTTTTTGCAACGTGTTACTGTTTTTATTAAAAGTTACTGTGCTTCTGGTTCAATAACTGTTGAGGCTAAAAATGTATTCAAGTCTTTTTTGTATGGGTTTAAATCCTATGGCTACTAGAAATAAGTTAGTTATATTTATTTATTTATGGAGGCGCAATGGCCCAGTTGTTAAGGCAGTGGACTCGCAGCCGGAGGATCACAGTTTCGATTCTGAGACTGGACGTTGTGTGTTTATTGAGCAAAAACACCTAAAAGCTCCACGAGGCTCTGGCAGGGGGTGGTGGTGACCCCTATTGTACTCTTTCACCCCAACTTTCTCTTACTCTCTCTTCCTGTTTCTTGAGTAACGCTATGATGGACTGGCATCCCGTCCAGCTGGGAGGAACACATACGCCACAGAAACTGGGAAACTGGGCCCATGAGCCTGGCTAGGCTTGAAAAGGGCGATGTTTATCATTTTATTTATTTATTTATCCACACACACACATACACACAAATACATCTATATAACTTGAAAAAAAGTATGGTTGTTTAGTAAAGTGAAAAAGAATCTTTGACCAAACATTATTCCCCCCAAAATGAGTGAACAATGTAAACAAGCAAGATACAATCATTTTGGGGTTTTTTACAAGAAAAAGTGGAGCTGAACAAACAAAAGGATATATAACCTGTGCAAATGATTCTGTAAGTGGTTTTAAATGTGTAAAAGTAATTCCATAAGTGACTAGTTGTATTGTTGCATCATATTCTTGTGAAATGACATTGTCAGGACAACATGCAACTAAGTTTGCATGGTCTGAAATTTGGACTGAGATGTGAGAATGAGGAAAAAATGGCTTACATGTGATTTATGAATAATTCCAGAATAATCAGATATGCGATATGCTCTATTGCAACCAATCTAGGCCCAATAAAATCACAAGGTAGATGTGTTTTTAAAAAATGGAGTTCAATTTCAGTTTCTTTCAGAAGTAGCATCTGATCAGTTCAACTATTATCTTTGAAAAAAAGCAAAAAAAAAATTGTTTGCTTCCTTCGAAGACATAGTCACATAACAATGCTGTCGAAATTCTACAGAGAATGACAACTGGGAACGGACATGGATTGCTTAAATAAATCTGAAGCAACTACCTGCAAAATATTTAGAACTGTGTATTTGCTTGCCAGAAATAAGAAACCATGCACAGATCATTTTGATTTGTTGCCATTTCAAAAATTGGATGGTGCAGTAATTCACAAAGTTAGTGCAACGGATGTTATTGACCATGTTGCACAGGAAATGAAATTAGGAGTCTGGAAATGCATTCTTAAAATAAAAGGGGAAATAGCCATTCTGATAAACTCTTAGTAGCAAAAAATCTTGATAGTCTATTTGAAATCTGAAACTAACAAATCAGAAGATCCACATTTTATATTTCTGGATTTATTAGAATTACCTGATGTCATAGCAGAAGCTATAAGCGACCACTTAATTATGCTGAGCATGGGTTTGATCACGATTATCTTCAGGATAATCTAAATGCATTACCATTGATAGTGCTAGTATAATTTTGGGAGAAAGCTTTATGGTGGCTCAGTGACTGTTGCAGAAATATTGTGATATTCTTCTCTACTCTAGGCACAAGGCCCAAAATTTTGGGGGAGAGGGCCAGTTGATTAGATTGACCTCAGTATTAAACTGGTACTTAATTTATCGAACCCAAAAGGATGACAGGCAAAGTTGACCGTGGCAGAATTTGAAGGTGAAATACTGCTAAGCATTTCAACCGGCATGCTAATGTTTCTGCCAGATCACCGCCTTAGAAATATCCTGATATTATTGTATGGCAATGTTTCAATCATCACTTGGAGCTGTCTGTAACATATACAATATTTGAAGTACATGGTGTCTATTATTAGTGTTCATTTATGGATATACCGTACTCCTTAGAATCAAAGAGAAATTTGAAAGTATGCCATAAAGCTTGATGAACAGATGAAAAAATTGATAGAATGTTAGGAATTAGATGGGCTTCAAACTCCTTCAGAACTCTCTTAGCATTTAGAAATATCTATGTTACTATGTTTCATTTTCTCCAAATCCTGGATTTATTTCAGTGGTATTAACTTCTCAGCTCAGTTATGTTTAGAATGGACTATAAAGTGGCTGCCATCTCAACTTGAACTAAACTCTGCGTATTTAGTTCAAACGTAAAATCTGTGTTTTTGCATGGCTCTGAAACATGGAGAGCCACCTGCAACAACTACAAGAAGATCCAGACCTTCATCAACAAATGTCTCTGGCAGATCCTCCATCTGAAGTGGTTCGATAGAGTGCCAAGTACCAACCTGTGGGAAAGGGCTAACCAGGAGCCCATACATGTTCAGATTAGACGAAGGAAATGGAGATGGATCAGACACACACTGCGGAAAGAACCCTCAAATGTGACATGACAAGCACTTGACTGGAACCCACAGAGGAAAAGGAAGCGAGGGCACCCAAAGCAGACATGGAGGTGGAGAATTTTGAACAAGCTCAGGACCACCGGCCTGACATAGGAAGCAGCCAAGAAACATGCCAATGACTGCAAAAAGTGGAATACAACTGTTGAGGTCCTATGCTCCATAAGGGGCAAAAAGGATTAAGAAGAAGAAAAAGAATGTAGTACAGTGTTATTTTTTTTTTAAGCGTGTTGTTACTGATAAAAGTTGACCAACAGTTGACCAGTGCACCTTTAGGGGGCTGCAGAAATACCTTCCATTAAAGCAGTTTCTTCTTGTTCTGAGTCTTTACAGAAAAAGGATATTACTATAGTTTATGGTGAGAAGTTAATTTGTGGCAGCATATGATTTGTTAGAAACAATGAAAAAACACAAGGGTAAAAAACAAAAAGTCTTAGAAGCAAAGAATGTTACAGACAGATGGCAACAAGATTGTTTCAATCAGTTGAGACCAGTTTTTAACCAGTATCATAAACAATACGAAACAATAGTTATTCACCCCAACTTCTTTTTGTGAATAAATAAAATCTCAGCCAGCCACTTTATAGTCCATTACAAACATGATAACTGAGCTGAGAAGTCAATACTGCTGAAATAAACCCAGGATCTGGAGAAAATGAAACATAGTAACAAAAATCAGTGTAGACAATAATTTCTATTGAATATATGTAGAGATAACCTAAACAAATAATGTAAAAGCACACTGCTAACACAGGAGAATGCAGTGTTGACAAATAAAAAATGTTTGATTTGCATAACGAAATACCATGTACTTACAAATCATTAGTATTCATGTACCAGCTTCCAGGAATGCATTTAATATGTAAATTGGTATATCTAATAACTATACACTGCTATATCATCATCATCATCACCATTATTTAACGTCCGCTTTCCATGCTAGCATGGGTTGGACGATTTGACTGAGGACCAGCGAACCAGATGGCTGCACCAGACTCCAATCTTGTCTGGCAGAGTTTCTACAGCTAGATGCCCTTCCTAACGCCAACCACTCTGTGAGTGTAGTGGGTGCTTTTACATGCCACCGGCACAAGGGCCAGTCAGGAAGTACTGGCAACGGCCACACTCAAATGGTGTCTTTTGCATGCCACCTGCAATGAGTTCATGGATGATTAATGGGTTAGATGGGTGCTGATAAAGGGGAAAAAATGCCCAGAAATATGCATATATGCCCATTACCCCTCTTTTCATCTTCAATCTCATTGTTTGTTTATATCTGACATCTCAGATACGAAACTGTGTAACAAAAATCACTTCTGGTTATAATTTCTATCGAATACCTGTAGAGATAACCTTAAGAAATAATGTAGGACCTCAACAGTTGTATTCCACTTTTTGCAGTCATTGGCATGTTTCTTGGCTGCTTCCTATGTCAGGCCGGTGGTCCTGAGCTTGTTCAAAATGCTCCACCTCCATGTCTGCTTTGGGTGCCCTCGCTTCCTTTTCCTGCTAACACAGAACACATTATTGATTTATAAAAAATGTTTGATTTGCATAATGAAATACCATGTACCTACAAATCATTAGTATTCATGTATCAGCTTCCAGGAATGCATTTAATATGTAAAATTGGTATATCCAATAATTATACACTGCTATATGTAGTGGCTATTTAAGCAATGAGTTCATGGATGATTAAGGGGTTAGATGGGTGCTGATGCAGCAGGGAAATGCCCAGAAATATGCATATATGCCCATTACCCATTTTTCATCTTCAATCTCTGACATCTTGTATATGAAACATAGTAACACAAATTAATGCTGGCTATAATTTCTATCGAATATCTGTAAAGATAACCTTAAGAAATAATGTAAAAGTACACTGCTAATACAGGAGAACACATTATTAACTTATAAAACATGTTTAATACACTTTATAGTATATTATGGTTGCATAATGAAATACCTCATACTTATAAGTCATCAGTATTTCTTGACAATAGTGGGTGACATATTCCACCAGATTGGAAACCCTTAATCAGACGTTCAAAAGTAATCTCATACAGCTTCTCTGAGCATGAATAAGGCTTTAGTAACATGGACTTTATTTTGACAGAAATAAGGTCTAGTATGTTAATAAACTATGTCAGCAATTTCAAGTTTATTAAACTTCATGGTCCGTCAATTCCAATCTGGAAAACAGATGACTGTGCACTCAGATGGCTTAGGTATCATTGTTCAGCAATTGATACATAAGCAAGAACTGCAAAATCCGAGGTTGGACTCAATTTTAAAATTCTGTTAAATCTTTATTATAGCATGTGAAATCATGATTAGCTACATGTTACCTTTATGAAGCAGAGTTTAGCATCAAAACTGCAGATGGTATTGAAAAAGTTCAGCTTGTTCATTTGTGGTGGTGAGAAGACTGATAGTGGAAATCCTAAAGAATATAACCATGATGGAGTTTGCAAGTAACTAATAAGATATTTCCTTTCATGTAGGCTTGAGTCTAAAACCTTGCTCTTGCAGTTTAGGCAAGTATCTGAGTGAAGAGAGTTCTTCAATATAGTTCTTTTCTCAGTCAGGCATAGCCTGTACCTCCTATTACTATTTAAGCAGAGTTTGCACTTCTCAAGCACTTTCTATTTGATGTAATCTATGGTGCTTTCTTTCAATAACCATACATACCTAGCCAAGGCTGCAATATCGTGCCTTTCCTGGATATTAAAGGAGGATTTATGCTTGTTAGATCTGGCTCTGAAAGAGACTTCTGTCATGCTCATGTACTTCTACGTTTCTCTGTCCACTGGTGTCTTTTGACATCACTCCTATCTCATATATGATGGTCTCTATGTTTCATTGGTTGTTAAGGGAACATATGGTCTTGCCTCAGTATGAACATTTTAGGCCTGCTACTATTTCTTTATACTTAATGCACAACTAAAAGAAATTCTTAAAGTATGTCTATTAAATATTTTATGGAACCTATTTGTGAAGGGGAAAGTGTTTATCTACTAATTTAAGACAGATCTTATCTACATGATTTTACATTTAGGGAGAAGGGTGTATGGAATACAAGACTTTCCAGCAACATTTTCTCTTAATGGGCTATTTATTGTAGCTTTATTCTTCTTGTACAGATCCTACTCTCTTTTTACTCTACTCTTTTACTTGTTTCAGTCATTTGACTGTGGCCATGCTGGAGCACCGCCTTTAGTCAAGCAAATCGACCCCAGGACTTATTCTTTGTAAGCCTAGTACTTATTCTATCAGTCTCTTTTGCCGAACCGCTAAGTTACAGGGACATAAACACACTAGCATCAGTTGTCAAGCGATGGTGGTGGGGACAAACACAGACACACATATATATACATATATACAATGGGCTTCTTTCAGTTTCCATCTACCAAATCTACTCACAAGGCCCGAGGCTATAGTAGAAGACACTTGCCCAAGGTGCCACGCAACAGGACTGAACCTGGAACCATGTGGTTGGTAAGCAAGCTACTTACCACACAGCCACTCTGTTTATCATTTTTGAAATCTGAATAAACTTTATCTTTTTTCCAGACATATGATGATAAACTGCCAAGTAAAAAAGAATTGAACATTTTTGACATCTGCTTCCCTTCATGTTCAACCAAGATCCTAAATCTGCCAAAGCAGCCAAAAGACATTTGTGCTGTGTGTAGAGAAAGTGCCATTACTGAAAGAACTGCACAGAAATAGTTTTCAGACTTCAAGCAGGGGAATTCAACCTCACAGACTCAACATTTTTTGGTCAACCAGTTCAGTTAAGTGAGGATAGATTGAACCAGCTTATTCGTAATCCATAGGGAACTGACACAACAGATGAAGTGCTCTCACGATACCATCAATCTGACACCATCACTCTATGGGTCAGGTCCAAAAAACTCAGTTCATTGATTCCATACATTCTGAATGAAAGAGATGAACTCTGGCACTCCTCCATGGCCACCAGTTTGCTCTCTCGACACCAGTCTACTTGGACACAAATGGAGATTTCTTTACTGTATCATTACAGGTGATGAAAGATGGTGTCTTTGCATCAGTATGAAACGGAAAAAAAGAATGGATAAATCTAAACAAGCAAATAATACCTCCAGCCAAACCAGAGGTGCATACATGCAAGACAATGATTAGTGTATGGTGGGATTGGGAAGGGCTAATTCACTATGAAATGCTTGGAAACAACCATATGACTAATGCAAATCTTTATGTTCAGTAAATGCACTGATGCAATGAAGCAATTCAGCTGAAACGACACAAGTGTCAATCGGGTGAGCATCTTCAACATGGCTGTGTTCAACCACACATCACTAATTTCAGTTTCTGTCTACCACATCTACTCACAAGGCTTTTTTGGTCAGCCAGAGATCATAGTAGAAGACACTTGCACAAAATGCCACGCAATGGAACTGAACCTGAAACCATGAGGTTGGGAAGCAAACTTCTTACCACACATCCATGCATTGAAGAATTTTAGCTGAATGAATTGACACTGGTACTTACTTTTTAACCCTGCTACTTATTCTTTTAATCTCTTTTGCCAAACTGCTAAGTTATGAGGACATACACACGCCAACACTGGTTGTCAAGTGGTGGTGGTGGACAAAAACAGATACTAAGATACACACACACATACACACAGATAATATATGTATGTGTGTGTGTGTGTGTGTATATATATATATAAAATGAGATAGGGGTTGAAAATTCAACCCACCATGGGATAACATATATCCAATATACTGCTAGAGAGGTACCCAACAATACTAATACATAAATGTTAAAAATTGCCATGCAATTAATTCATCTACTGTATTATGTGGGCAAAGGTAAAAATATTACCGTGAATTAATACTACAAAATTAGAAAATGGAGAAACATACGTAAATCAATCAAATATCAACCATCAGATGATACCCAATCAATACTTTATTACACCATTACATAACAGTAAAGGCATTATACAAAATATATAGTAAATATAATTAGACAATGAAATAGACATATAAAATATAAAATATAATATATAATTATAACATATCTGACAGCTGTTTCAGCCGTAAGGGCAAGCATGCCTCATTTAACCTATAAGCCATATAAGGCAGGTATAAATGAGACATTAACAAGGATGCCCCACGGCCTCTTCAGAGAATTTAATTTATTATAAGTGTGAAAAAAATTTTTTATACATATAAATATAAAAATATAAAATATAAAAACGTGTGCATAGACACTCATAATACTACACATATATATATATACTCATTAATACAATAATACAAAATAAACAAAACAAAATATATCAATATTGATATATTTTGTTTTGTTTATTTTGTATTATTGTATTAATGAGTATATATATATATTTTTTTCACACTTATAATAAATTAAATTCTCTGAAGAGGCCGTGGGGCATCCTTGTTAATGTCTCATTTATACCTGCCTTATATGGCTTATAGGTTAAATGAGGCATGCTTGCCCTTACGGCCGAAACAGCTGTCAGATATGTTATAATTATATATTATATTTTATATGTCTATTTCATTGTCTAATTATATTTACTATATATTTTTTGTATAATGCCTTTACTGTTATGTAATGGTGTAATAAAGTATTGATTGGGTATCATCTGATGGTTGATATTTGATTGATTTAAGTATGTTTCTCCATTTTCTAATTTTGTAGTATATATATATATATATTTACACATACATATATCGTTTGTAAAAAACATAAATTCGAAAGAAGCACACTCTAAGATGTAGAGCAGTATATATTAAAAATGGAGAAAGCCAGTTTATGGGATTATCTTAGGTTTCCTGCTCCTGAAGGGGTTTAACTTTATGGCATACCGTCAGATCCCAAAGACTTGTTGACCCAGGACCTTTTAAAAACCTCCATATTTTAAAGAGGTCTTGACCAACAGGTTTTTATCAAAACTTCCTGTCTAATGGCTCCACCCATCTTTCATCTCTTGGACCAATAGCTTATAGTCAGATTGCACCATCACAGCATGTGATGTATTTATGAAGCACTTTCTACCTAAATTTCAATGTTTGGTGTTTCCCAAGGTTTGGCTTTTTTCCTTGTTCTCTTTGTTCTTTACTTCAATGACCTGCTTGCCACCATGTTCAACAATATACATTCTTATGCAAATATCCTTCATTCCTATTTCCAGCCATACACCAAACCTGCACTGGCTCCATGAACAAAGATATTGAGCACATTCTCCTGTAGGGCTTTGTTGAGGTGTCTCTTAAGAGAGAAAAAAACCCCAAAACAACTGCACTACATATTACCCTTAACACAAAAGTGGCTCCTATCTAGATTCCACATTGTTGTTCCAAATGCTAGGCCTTACTATCACTAAGGACTTTTGGTGAAAGCACATCCTTAACATAGCTAGGAATACATCCCTTAAACTGGTTCTTCTCTTTAGAGTCAGAAAATATTTCAGTTCTCACAACAGTTTTCAACATGTTACAAGGCTCAAGTGACATCCACAAAGAAGTACAGATCCAACTTCTGGAATGGTGTTGCTGCTACAGACATGCTGGACTGCATTCAGAGAAAGAGGGCAACTTGACTGATTAGTATTTAGTTACAAATGCACACACTCAAGCTAACAAGCATGTTCTCTTCCCCTCCCCTCAGTCTTTTCTATCACTATTATAATGGTCAATCTCTCATCAACTTCTTCAAGTACCACTTGAAAAGGAAAGTGAGAGTAGAGAGGCAAGTTTTGTCTAGCGAATGTTTTAAAAAAAGATGGGTGAATGTAGCAAGGATGGCACGTATGAATGATGAAGCCACCTTGAGCATAATCCTATGAACCCAGAAATTGAAAACAGAGGGTTACCCAGGTTACCGTGGTCTTTTTCGTAGGCTTTTCTTCCCACGGATAAACCTTATCTGCTTCCCCCTTTACACCGTACATCATGACACTGTGATACACGATCCCTATTGATCGTTTTTTTCCCTCTTTTTTTCTTTATTTCCTTTTATGATCCCTTTTGATCGAAAACCTACGCCACTTTTTTTTTTTCATCCCCAAAAAGAAAAGCTCTACCTTGTAATTTGTCTCATCTGTGTGCAGCCCTGTGTGGCCAATAAAGAAACTTATCACTATTATAATGGACTGTTATCTGAAGCTGGCTGGTCTCATAAACCCTCCACTCAGACACTTCTAACCCAGTTGTCTCCCCAGCTGTCATTCCATAATAGCACCACACAGCCACTGTACCCAGTTCCTTACCCTCCAGAACATCATCACTTTGGAATCTTCTCCCTCCCTAAGTCTGCCCTGCATGTTCCATTTCAGCTTTCTCACAGATTAAATAGAACATTAATAGCATCAAACTCACTAGTATTGGAGAGTTTAAAAATGGCCTTGGGCACTGCCTCTTCTTTCAAGCTCAAGAAGTGAAAAAAAAATGAGCATGGTACTTCAAATGAATGACCATCTAGCACCGAATCCCTTTATTGAAGATGTTGATACTTGTAGAATTTTCAGTGTTTAAACATCAGTTTTCTCTTTTTTGACATGCAGCATATCAAGCTTCTTTTTTAAGCTTCTAGCATTCAAACTGGCCAAATCCAGCCGCAATATTCTCCCTGTTTTATGTTCAAGCTGGCCAGATCCAGCCACTCACACATACCCTACAATGTCATTCTAAAAACTAAACAATCACTTCACTGAAACCTTAGAGCTATGAGATAATACATGATTGATTCACAACAATGTGAGTAAATAAATATTACACTTGACAGAGTAATCTGAATGCTAAAGGGTTGAACTACAGCTTTGAAGCCCACCATCCCATAATTTTTACTCATCATTTCTTCCTCTACCATCATTGATTCTAGTAAGAGCACAAAACAACTTTCGTCTTCTCATTACCCATTATCTATACCGGTACAGTTATTTCTGCCACACACTTTGACTGATAAAAACTGTTAGTTACAGCTAGTCCACATCTTTATGTATAAAAGAGAGGTTGTGTGTCTGTCTCCTACGATTTAGATTCCTAACTACTCCCACATTTTGCGGTGCAGTTTAACCAAAACCGGGTATCTTATAGTCGTGATTCATATCGAGCCCTTCTGGGTATTAGCGCGCGTCTACAATGAGTCAACGATTTAAAAAAAAATTTACCATCATTTTTTCCATTTTTAATGCATTTTTGGTATATATAAGGGAAGTAACTCTCTAAAAATTTATTATTAAATCTCAGAACGTAAAAAGCTACAGTAACACCCCCCCCCCTTTGTGGTTAGCCATATTGAGATGGCTATTATACTTTACATCTCTAAAAATGCTTATATAATAATTTCCCTTACAAACCTGAGCAACGCCGGGCGATACTGCTAGTTGTATATATTCCTCCCTGGATGGGGCGCCGGTCCATCACAAGGTTTACTCATTTTTACCTACTGAACACACTGCAACAACACAAAATGAAGTGTTTTACTCAAGAGCACAACACATCACCCATTCTAGGAATAGAAACCACAATCTTATGATCACAAGTCCAACATAACCATTAAGCTACACATCTCCACTTTCGGTCAGTTTCCTGGTTTCTGTGGCACATATATTTCCCCACTGGACAGGACACCAGTCTGTCACAGGATTACTCATTTTTACCAAGATGAATGGACTGGAGCAACATGAAATGAAATGATTTGCTCAAGAGCACAACACATCACCCAATCCAGGAATCGAAACCACAATCTTACAATCTCGAGTCCAACACCCTAACCACTAAGCCTCCACAATATACTTAATGATCAATTACCAACTTTTTCCAGTTGTGTTCTGCCTTGCCTATAGGTATATATTAGATACCTAATGGATTATGCTTGCATTATTTCTTTCAAGCATTGGCTTTCATTTATCTGCCCTCAATATTTATATCTCACTATCATACAGCACTACACTTTTTTTCTTCATCGTGATCCATATGTTCTGCCTTTGCATAGAAAGTGGAACACTTTACTATCAGCGATAGTTATCTTTTACTAGTTTCAGTCATTGGACTGTGGTCATGCTGGGGGCACCACCATGAAGGGTTTAGAAGAATGAATCGGCTCGAGTACTTAGTCTTTTTTTTCCTAAACTTAGCACTCATCCTATTGGTCCTTTTTGCTTGCTGGACCACTAAATTATGGGGATGTAAACAAACCAACATTATTTGTCAAGCCATGGTGGGGGACAAAGATAATACAAAGACACACACAATGAACTTCTTTCAGTTTCTCTCTATTAAATCCATCCACAAGGCTTTGATTGACCAGGGGTTATAGGTTTTGTGCAGCAGGACTAAACCTGAAATCAGATGGTTAGGAAGCAAGCTTCTTACCTACACAGCAAAGACTGCACCTAAATAGTTAAATTTCTTCTACCTTATTCCATGCATTTTTTTCCCTATTATAATTACCTTATTCTCTTTACTCTTTTACTTGTTTCAGTCATTTGACTGTGGCCATGCTGGAGCACCGCCTTTAGTCGAGCAAATCGACCCTGGGACTTATTCTTTGTAAGCCCAGTACTTATTCTATCGGTCTCTTTTGCCGAACCGCTAAGTGATGGGGACGTAAACACGCCAGCATCGGTTGTCAAGCAATGCTAGGGGGACAAACATAGACACACAACCATATACACATACATAAATATATATATACATATATACGACAGGCTTCTTTCATTTTCTGTCTACCAAATCCACCCACAAGGCATTGGTCGGCCCGAGGCTATAGCAGAAGACACTTGCCCAAAATGCCACACAGTGGGACTGAACCCGGAACCATGTGGTTGGTAAGCAAGCTACTTACCACACAGCCACTCCTGTAAATTAAGTACTAATTTACAGCAAATATCAACCATGCTGAGTGAGTCATTTAAGCAAGTTATGGAATGAATACTAAGAGGATTGTTATTCCCATCCATTTAGCACATTTGAAGTTTCGGCTCTTTATCAAAGCACTCAAGAACCTTATGCATCTTTTACATTACCCATTGGTTGCAGCTTCCAAAATACTATATAAGGCGACCTTTTTGGTACATTAGCTTTTTTTTTTTTCTGGTGGTGGGAAGAGGGATGGTAACTCTTCTTCCAATATAATTGAAACATTTCCTCTAGCTACTTGGCAGATTAAGAAATGAAGTTTCACCCCGACCCCACTCTCTCCCTGTATATCAATTTTTGTAAAGACCTGCCCAAAACTTCCTGCAATATTAAGTCAGTTATCGTGAGATATAGAATACTGCTGAGGTCAGATCCTGGTGACACCTACCCATATTGTGAGTTGAATGAATTTGCTGCCGAATCTGATCTTACCATATTTCTCTTTCACTTAAGCATTCACATTATTATGTCAAATGTAATGCTTATTTATTCACACTATTTTGAATTAAACCTGTATTATCTCATAACCTTCAGATTTCAATGATGTGATTGCCTATTTTAAGAATGACATTGTAGGGTAGGAGTGAGAAGCAAGAGTTGGTCAGTTTGAACATAAAAAAAGGTAAAATATTTGAGCCGGATATGACTGGTTTAATCTTTTAGCATTCAAATTATTCTGTCAAATTTAATGTTTATTTATTCACAATGTTTTGAACTAATCATACATTATCTCATAGCTTCGAGATTTCAATGATGTGATTGTTTATTTTTAGAATGACATTGTAGGGTAGGTGTGAGAGGCCAGATCTAGCCAGTTTGAACATAAAAAAAAAGTAGAATATCTGGGCTGGACATAGCCAGAGTATTTTGGCTAGATATGGCTGGTTTAACCCTTTAGCATTTAGCTTACTCTGTTAAATGTAATGCTTATTTATTCACATGGTTTTGAATAAATCATAGCTTATCTCAAAGCTTTGAGATTTCAATGATGTGATTGTTTATTTTTAGAATGACATTGCAGGCTAGGTGTGAGGAGCTACAGTTGGCCAGTTTGAACATAAAAAAAGGCTAAAATATTTGAGCTAGATATGGTTGGTTTAACTCTTTAACATTCAGATTTCTGTCAAGTGTAATGCTTATTTTATTCGCTTTGTTTTGAATAAATCATGGCTTATATCATAGCTTCGAGATTTCAATGATGTGATTGCTTATTTTAAGAATGACATTGTAGGGTAGATGTGAAAGGGTGGATTTAGCCATTTTGAACATAAGAAAGATAGAATATTTGGGCCAGATATGGTTGCTTTAAATGTTAAAGGGTTAAAAGTATTTTCAAACCATTCATTTACATCTTGCATTTTCAGTAATCACCAGGCTATAAAATGTGGAGATTCTTCAGACAGACAAATGCAAAAGAAAGTAGCTTATTCTTAGTTAAGAGTTCTTCTGACAATTGTCTCCTTAAAATATGACATCTGTCTTTTCTAAATGCATAAATTTTACTGATAAGTTCAAAACATAAACATAAAAATGAAAAAGATATAAAATAAATAGCTTTGAAAAATATATCTATAAGTCATAGGATTTATTAAAAAAGATGAGTAGAAAATGCAGTTAAATAATAACTGCCTTAATATTTAATGCAAAAAATATACAAATAGTAATATTGTTGCTGTAATTTCAACACCAATTTTTCCATGAAGCAATAAAAAAGTGGTAGCAGTAACAGCTGTCACACCTTGGTACAATAATGTAATCTAAGAATGTGGATTATAGTAAAGTATTAAGGATGACAAAAGAAGTTAACTAGCATATTCTTACTTATTGTTCACAACCTACGGCTGGTGTGATGAAAAGCTTTGAAACTTAAAATGCATGCTTAAATCATATGTGCTCACATTCAAGTATGCAGCTGAGCAGATATGAAGCAGGAAATGACATTTACACTTGTTTATTAACAAGCAATGATCTTTTTTTTTTACAAATACTCACACATATTTTTATATAATAGATATCTTATAATTTTGAGTTTATTTTCACAGTAGGACATTTCAGTATTACTTTAAGACTGATAAAATTAGAAGTAGAAAATAAAACAAAGGAAGAAAAATGTAAATATTAAAACAACAATGTGACCGATGAAAGATCTAATTCGTTTAGGTCGTTTTTAGCTAATCTATTATGAGTTATGTTATAAAACTGTATAAAAAAATAAAAATGTTTATTGAATTTTTAAAAAAAATATGTTCAGATCTAGAAAATATATTATTTTAATTTCATCCTAATTATGAATAATATGCTGTTATCTCAGAAATGATAATTACATTGTGACAAGTGAAGACTTGTATACTTGTTAATGTTGTTGGCTCTTTCAAATAAATTAAACGTTGTGCATCCTAATTCTTAGTTTAAAATGTTCCACACAATGCCTAACAGTCAAATTTTCAAATGTAACTAAGGGTTAAAAAAAATATAAAAGGATTATTATTGCTTAAACTTAGATAACTGAATGGCAATTTACAAGCATACAGATCTAGTTTAGAAGCATTCAGAGTTAGGTAAAATAAACTGCAATATTACAAATATGTGGACTTAAAATAAAATTTGACTACTACATTTGAATAACAAATTTATATCAATCATTAATAGATATTCAATTTAATTATCTCAGTTGAAGAACATTTTTCCATTATTCGGCAATTACAAATTAATCTATAAAATTAAGTAGATTTATTTTAATTTATAGGAGGTGTTTTAATGCTATTTCTCAGGTGGTTTCAGTGGTTTTCAGAATTAAATTTACTTTAAAATAATGTTTTGAAAACATCTTACAAATTTTGGCTCCAACATAAAAAAATTTGCTATATTTCTAAAGGCTTGTATATAAAGTTAGGAAACCAAGAAAGATAAACGAAAAGAAAATTTAGTTATGATTCAATTACTTTGAGAAAAGAATACACAAATTTTCAATAATTAAACAATATATAATAATACAAGCCTTATTTATTGCTGGACATTTTATTAATTATAAAAAAAAATACTCATTTTCAAAGAATAAAAAGAGTTTGCATACATAGGACTCTTTCTTTTTTTATTAAGTATTCAAGAAAAATAATAAAAGTTTTATAGGTACTTTCTGTTAAATTTTGGCAAACATTTTTAAAATCCATTTAAAGAGCTTGTGTGGTTTAGATATGTATTATATTTCATTAATAAATTCTTTACATAAATACATAACTAAAGCAAAATATTATAAAAGTATCAAGCTTCATAAAGTTTGAGTTCATTTGTACATATATGTATATATTTGTTTTGTTTATGTATGAACAGATGTGTGTGTGCATGTGTGTGTATGTATGTAAACTATGAATATAACCATTCTCAACAAATTATCAATCAGCAACTTCAATAATATCCTTTCATGAAATATTTATTTAAAAATCAACTGATTAATTGAAAATTTAACTGTAGTCAGAGAACATGTGCTCAATGAAAGAAGGAAAGGCTTGCTCTTTGAGGAAATGTTCTGCATAAATATTTAGAGCCAATTTAGTTCTGAATTGAAGCAATTAACCAATTTGCAATAGTATAGAATTAGACAGCTATTTTAGATTTTTACTAGCAAATATAGCTATATGGATCTAATGGTTCAATGGCTTAATACTGTAGATAAATTTAATTGTAATGTTTCATAATGAATCAAAATTTAAAACATTAAAAATGAAAATTACGTTTGAAATAAAATGGATAGTATTTAGAGCGGGAGGGAAAGGTAAAACAAAGGGTAGGGAGAGAAGATGATTGTGAAGAGATAAATAAAGAACTTTAACAAGATTTTAAAAATATTAACAAATAATTAATTGAAACACAATAATTTCCAATTAATATTTGTTGTTTTTATATAAAAACATAAGGTCGGTGAACAGCTCCAATCGTTATATCAATTAAGAGGAGGTCTTGTTCAAAACTGAACCCAATTGCTGGCAGAACTGTGTGAACTGGAAAACAAAACAGAATATTTATAATTACAGAAAGATTAATAAATGTACAAGTTT
Organism: Octopus sinensis; assembly: GCF_006345805.1. Lineage (NCBI taxonomy): Eukaryota > Metazoa > Mollusca > Cephalopoda > Octopoda > Octopodidae > Octopus > Octopus sinensis. The sequence goes on along the minus strand of NC_043016.1, from coordinate 31,039,079 downwards.
TTCTATAATAAAGTATGTTATTTAGCTAAAATATGTAAAATAAACACAAAAAAATATGCAATGCACATACATAAAAATCTACCAAACAACAATAATGTTTAAGGATTTAAATATTTTACACAAGACATATACTTGAAGTAACCAATTTTTACATACCTGGTAAAGTCACCCCAGCTAGAATCTACAAGTGTGTTATTACTTGCACCAGACGCATTATATAAAGGAGATATAATTTTATTAGATGAATCAGTTCTGCTGGTAGATGCATCTGTTGCAAATTTGTTGTTTGTGCCCAAATCGCACAACAAATCTTCAATGGCAGTTACTGATGATGGCTTATTATTTGGAATGTTTTCATGACTTCCTTGAATGGCTGTTGCTTTTGTATGATTTGTTGAGCTTGAAATTTGTTGGCTACCAGAGGAAGGCATTATTTTGATATTAGGACCTGGTGGAGGAGGAAGTAATCCTCCAGCAGTAGCAGGTCCTTTTGATCGTTGTTTCGTCCCACTTTCATTGCGCTTTACCTAAATCAAGAATAAAAGGATTATTCACAAATTTATTTTCACTTTAAACAAATATGCATGGAAAAAGAAAAGTCATCTAATCATAAATCATCATCATCATTATTATTGTTTAACGTCCGCCTTCCATGCTAGCATGGGTTGGACGATTTTGACTGAGGGCTGGCGAACCAGATGGCTGCACCAGGCTTCAATCTTGATCTGGCAGAGTTTCTACAGCTGGATGCCCTTCCTAATGCCAGCCACTCTGAGAGTGTAGTGGGTGATTTTTACGTGCCACTGGCACGGGGGCCAGTCAGGCGGTACTGGCAATGACCTCGCTCGAATCTTTTTACACGTGTCACTGGCACAGGTGCCAGTGAAGCGTCGCTGGTAACAATCACACTTGAATGGTGCCCTTGTACATGCCACGGGTACAAAAGCCAGTTGGCTGCTCTGGCAACAATCACACACGGATGGTGGGGTACGGAAGCCAGTTGGCTGCTCTGGCAATGATCACGCTCGGATGGTGATCTTATATAACCCAAATAACAAACAAGAAAAAGAAAGTTTGAAAATATAGCAATATATTTCATCTTTTACTTGTTTCAGTTATTGGACTGTGGCCATGCTGGAGCACTGCCTAGAAGGCTTTAATTAAACAAATGGACCCCAGTACTTTTTAAGTCTGCTATTTATTCTATTGGTTTCTTTTGCTAAACTGCAAAATCAGGGGATGTAAATAAACCAACACTGGTTGTTAAGAGGTGGTAGGGAACAAACACACACATACATGCATACACGTGTTTCTTGTGTGTGTTTTTATGTTTGTCCCCCACTAGTCTCTGCCCACCAAATCCACTCACAGGGCTTTGGCTGGCCCCAGATTAAAGTAGAGGAGACATACCCAAGGTGCTATGCACTGGAACAGAACCCAAAACCATGTTATGTACATACTAGCTAAGTTACCCAGCCTTGGACCAATGAAAATTAGATCACGTTGAAATGAAAGAATGATTTTTTTTTTGGAAGAAAATTATCCAGTAAGAAGAAAAATAGTTTCTGTAAAGGAAACAGAGCGGCTTAGAAAAATATTTCTTTCTTGCAAGTTACACAGTGTTAGGAAAAGCATCCAGCCATAGAAACCATGCCACAGATGACATTAGAGCCCAATGTGACCCTGCAGCTCACTAGTTCCCTGTCAAACCATCCATCCATCCATGCCAACAAAAGCAGATGTTAAATGATGATGAAAATGATATCATTTTAATGTACACACATAAAAAGGGGTGAAAATTATCACTGGGGAGAAAAAGTTTATTGGTGAGAATGTGTTAAAAAAAATATAATATTTATCTGTTACCTTTTACTTGTTTCAGTCATTAGACTTCAGCCAAGCTGGAGCATTGCTTTGAATGTGTGTGTGTGTGTGTGTGTGTGTACCAGCATGAGACACTATTTAGTTTGTTTTTTTTCTTTTAAGGTTGGTACTTATTATATCAATCTGTTATGCTGAACGGACATAAACAAACAATACTTGTTGTCAGGTAGTGGTGTGGTACAAACACACACACACACGCGGTGGGCTTCCTTTCAGTTTCCATCAACTGAATCCATTCAGAAGGCTTTGGTTGGCCCAGGACTATAGGAGAACACAGTGGAACTGAAACCAGGACAATGTGGTTGGGAAGCAAACTTCTTCCCATAAAGCCTTGCCTATATTCTTTCATTTGTTCCAGTCATTTGACTGCGACCATGCTGGAGCACTTGCATTTTTTTAAAGTCGAACAAATCAACCCCAAGACTTATTCTTTACAAGCTTAGTTCTTATTCTATCAGTCTCTTTTGCCAAATGCTAAGTTACGGGGATGTAAATACACCAACATCAGTTGTCAAGTGATGGTAGGGGGACAAGCACAGACACACAAACATGTACACACACACACACACATACACACATATAAATATATATATATATATATATGACAGGCTTCTACCAAATCCACTCACACAGCTTTGGTCAGCCGGAAGCTATAATAGAAGACACTTGCCCAAGGTTCCACACAGTGGGACTAAACACAGAACCATGTGGTTGGTGAGCAAGCTACTTACCACAGCCACTCCTACGCCTAAAACAAAATAGGAAGACAGGTGTAGGAACAACAAGCAGGTGTATTAGTTTAATGCTCAGGAAGAATGGAAAACTCTTTTACATTTCAAGCCTGCACTCTTTGACAGAAAGGATTAAGAGAAAAAAAAACGGAGAAAAAAAATGAGAAAAAAATGTGCAGAGTTCAACGGTCCACTTGTGTGTGTGTGGGTGTGTATATAAATGTGTGTGTATGTATGTATATGTCAGCATGGAACATGAAAATTAAATGAAGATAATGAGATACACATACATGCATGCACACTGAATGACTTGAGTGAGGTATTTAGGGTGAGTGCAGCTGTCCATGAAGGTTCAGTCCTCTCCTATTCATCATAGTCTAAAAATCCAGCAAGGATGAATTTAAGACTGGCTGCCCATGGGAACTCCAGTATGCTGATGATCTAGTCTTCATAGCTGAATCTATAGGGAGTTTACAGTAGAAATTTCAAGCCAAGGTATAAATGCCATATGCTGTACTTGATGTAAGCTATGGACACACAAGAGATGTAGTGGAATCACTGGCAGACTGTCCAAGAATGTACACTTTCCTATGTGACAGATGCACCAGAGCAGTACGTCCTATGAACATTTTGGAAATAGACTACCTTGAATGCCTGGATGGCTCACTAGATGTCGTTGATAGAATGATTTTATCTAGGTGATATAATCAGCAAGAGAGGAAGTTGCTTTGAAAGTGTAGTAGCCAGAGTGGTGGAAGCTGACTTCAGGACCCTGAGCCTCATGGAGGAGATAACAAAGGACTGACATGTCTAGCAGTATGTGGTCCTCACGAAGACATAGCCATTGCAGTGAAACTGACTTCTAGAAGTAGTGTGTGTATATATTATAAATATGTGCACCTCACCCAAATCTCCTCCACTCTAATTTCTCCCACAGCAGCTTCCCATCTTTTGATGCTACATTTTCTCATCCATTTATACTGTTCTCTACACTTACACAATAAACTGATCTTTCCCATCCCCACACTGGGCCAGCAAATTCTATCCCCATGCACTATGACCAAATCTCTTTTCTGCTTCTACTGTAGATAGGGAGCATGTGGTTTAGTGATTAGAGTGTTGGACTCCAATCTTCAACCCTACTTGATTCTTAGACATTACCCACCCTTTCTATTTCACCTATTTCTTGTACCACCTCCTCACATCCACTCCTAGTTTCTCTGTCCCCATTCACTTCCACTCACCTCATACCTTGACACCTCATCACCAATATTTATCTCTTTACAGTTACTACTGATTCATTTTTCACTCTCCTAAATATGAATAGCCATGTAGCCACCCTACAAGAACCTGCACTGTCCCACCACCATCTCTCAAACCTTAACCCTCATCTGCTAGCATAAATCCCTGTTCCTGAAGTTTTATAAGCTCGTGAGCTGCATAGTGACCCCACTACTGCCGATGGCAGAAGAAAAGCACCCAGTACACACTGTAAAGTAGTTGGCATTAGAAAGAGCATCCAGTTATAGAAACTATACCAAAACGAACACTGGTGTATGATACAGACCTTCGATCCACCTGATCCTGGTCAAACCATCGAACCCATGCCAGCAAGGAACATGGATATTAAATGATGATGATGGTATAAATATACATATAGGCATAGCAGTGGCTGTGTGGTAAAATGCTTGCTTCCCAACCACTTGATTCCAGGTTCAGTCCCACAATCACACAAGCATACACACACTCTCTTATTGGCATGGTTAACATAGTTATTTTGATGATCGATAATTCACAGAAATAACAGAGATCTCAGAATTCCACTGACATTTTATGTTTTTACTATCCTCCTTACATATAATATTTGGCAGGTACCAAACCAAAGAAATTACTGTTATTACCATAAAAATTTTAAATAATCAACAAACATATTTATTATATCTATTAATTATCAGGTTTACTACCTGAATTTGGAAAAAATGTAATATCTTATATGTAATAATTCATTAATTTACTGGGTTATGAAATTCTTGTTTGGCATATTATATGAAAATTTTCGTGTCTGATTTCAGTTCTCTTTTTGAAAAGCATTCACAGCTAAAGAGGTGGATAATTGAGGTTATCACTTCATTTATCACTCACTCTCTTACTGACATGTGCAAAAGATAATATAAGCAAAACATTTTGCTTGCTAAGTGATTACAAACACTACGTTACATTGATCAGATTAAAACATACTTAGCATTAAAAAAAAAAAAGAAGTTTTTAGCAACTTACACCAATATTTAATTTCATAGTTTGCCCTTCTTTTAGACTGAGGTCAAGTTTTGGGGCACTAGTTAAATCTTTGGACATTTTCTCCATCTCTTGTTCTTGTTTTAACCATCTGAATGTGCAGAATTAAAAAAAGCCACAATAAACGTAAATTTTCAAAATGAAGAGAAAAAATATCTAAAATGTATTAAATATACATATTTTGTTTTTACAAGAACTATGAAGTAAGAACTACATAATAACATGAAAGCATAATGCTTATTTCAATAAAATATACAAGTGTATATAACCCTTGTTCTTTTAAAAAGATCTAAACGAACAATAAAATAAATGTAATAATGAAAATTATGAAGGAGATTCCCAGGTTCAATAATTCATATGAATGATAGATAAATGTACATCTAGGTAATTCCAGTTGAATTATAACACCCACCTGGAAAAAAAAAACACAAAAAAACAAACAAGATAGTACAGCTATAAAAGAAAAGTTAAATGTATGTTAATCATGTCATTATAGTACTAGGTGGCCTCCCCTGTTTGTTGTACTATTAGACATAAGTCTTGTTTTGAGGCCATCCTCCAGTTAGTAGCAAGTACTTTGTTAAAATATGGAATAAAATCTGAGAATGGTAGATGTTAAATAAATCTTTATTTTATTTCAATTTATTCAACATTTTATCATAAAAAATTTCCTCTGCCATGAACATTTGGATACTAACCTCGGTGATACACATACTGTTGAACAGCGGCTACACTGGCAGAAAACACTTCAAAACTTTATTGCATTGCTACCAGTTGAAGGACAAGATTACAAGCTGAATCTCTTAATCAATTATGTATCACTTAAATTGATTGAAAATATTGCTGATGTGTCTATATATGATGCTGCTATTAATGTTCTGCCAGCTATATGCATCAAACCAAAAAATGTGAAAGATGAAAAGTGGAACGACTTTTGGGAGGTGACTGCAGATTTAACAGGGTGCCAGGGATTCTTTCCCATCCCAGTTATGAAAAAGCCAGACATTTTAATGTGGTGTGAAGGAAAGAAAGTTGTAAAGCTAGTTAATGGTTCCTCATGAAGATAACATGGACGTCGCTCGGGCTTAAAAGATTGACCATTATGTAAACCTTCTCAAGGAATGTGAAGACACAGGCTGGAAAGCAGAGCATTTTCCAATCAAAGTCGGATGTAGAGGGCTTGTTGGACACAGTGTGAGACAACTGTTGTTATCATCGATATCCAAACTACAGTGGAGAAGGCTAGCCACTGGATTTGGTTAAAAAGAGACGATGAGCGATGGCTAGAAGAATATTGAGCTTTATTTGATAACCAGTTGATCTAGCAAGTAGGACCTCATATCAGTGAGGGGGCCTGGTGCACATTGATGCCATCAAGAGGTAGGCCCCGAAATGGCACGCGTTCTCTCCTGATGACCCCATACACTTGCTGGCTTCCGGTATGCAGAGTTCTCAACTGGTAGCACTTGCATGAGCAAGTTGTTTGCAAGATATTTAAAAACATTAAAGCTCTTAAGCAAATGATTGCAACTTTAAAGCAGTAATTGCTGAGCAATACTAGGATGACTATATATGGAATATCTTTTGTTAATTGCCTTTCTTACTTGCAGGTCAGACAATGTTTACTTGAAAATAAATCACTAGATCTACAGATTGCATATACTCTGGAAATAGCTGCAAAATATTCTGTATCTTTTACTCTCAGTTAATGCAGCCAATGTTGAAGCTCCGAAGACTCAGCAGGAAAATTATTCTTGTATGCACCTATATCACCACTCATCAGTTGCAGCTGTTACCCCAAATTTTACTTCTGTGAGTCAAAGTAACATCCATGATCAAAATATCCTACAAAGATATTATGTAATGATTGTGATAAAAAGAGATATTACACCAAGACATGCCAATCTCAATCTACATCTTCAGTGGTATTCACAACAGATCCACACTCTCTGCTGCTTCACCTCATTGTATGTCATGTTCTGTTATGGATATCCAAGGAAATCCAAAGCATAAGAAGACACAAGAAACTTGGAAAGCTCCCTTAAGGGACTAGTAAACAGACACAAGTGACAGGTAAATCCTATAGACGGTTACATCTCAATGTCATCTACCTCTTTAACGTCTAAGGTTAGTGGAGTTTCAAGTTAGTGCAGAATTTTCAAATGATTATGACTGTCTTACATTCACTGTCATCCCCAATTTTCGTTTTAATGTCATCCTGGGATAAAACTTCCTTATGCATTACTCTGCTACGGAGACACTATTTTGTGGGACTAAGCTTACTCTGACAGTCTGTGGCCTCACTACTGCTTCTGTCCCACCATCTTTTCATCATCCTCATCATTGTCATCATTTAACGTCAGCTTTCCATGCTAGGCTCCAATCTGATCTGGCAAAGATTCTACAGCTGGATGCCCTTCCTGATGCCAACCACTCTGAGAGTGTAGTGGGTACTTTTCATGTGCCACTGGTGCGAGGGCCAGTCAGGCAGTATTGGCATCAACCACACTTAAATGGTGCTTTTTACATGCCACCGGCATGGGAGCCAGTTAGGCAGCAGTGGCAACAACCACGCTCAAATGGTACTTTTTACGTGCCACTGACACAGGACCAGTCAGGTGGCACTGGCATCAACCACATTCAAATGGTGCTTTTTACGTGCCACTGGCATGGATACCAATCAGGCAGTAGTCATTGGCCATGAGGTTATGGTCTCACTTGGCTTGTCGGGTCTTCTCAAGCACAGCATATCTCCAAAGGTCTTGATCATCTGTCATCACCTTTGTGAGGCCCAATGTTCAAAGGTCATGCTTTACCTCATCCCAGGTCTTCTTGGGTCTACCTCTTCTACAGGTTCCATCTACTGCTAGGGTGTGACACTTTTTCACACGGCTGTCCTCATCCATTCGCAACACATGACCATACCAGTGCAGTTGACTCTCTTGCACACCACATCTAATGCTTCTTATGTCCAACTTTTCTCTCAAGGTACTTACGCTTTGTTGTGTATGCACACTGACATTACACATCCAGTGGAGCACACTAGCTTCATTCCTGGCAAGCTTACGTATGTCCTCAGCAGTCACGGCCCATGTTTCACTGCCATGTAGCATGGCTGTTCACACACATGCGTCATACAGTTTACCTTTCACTCTGAGTGAGAAGCCCTTTGTCACCAGCAGAGGTAGGAGCTCTCTGAACATAGCCCAGGCTATTCTTATTCTAGCGGCTACTGTCAGAGCAACCAGTTCTGCTATTGACTTGGTCACCTAGGTAATGGGAGCTATCAATTCCTTCTACTTTTTCCCCCTGGCATGTGACGGAAGCTGTTTTCTGCATATTTTCAGTGTTTAGTGCCCCTAAGCATTTGCCACACACAAAAACTATCTTCCCAGTTAACCTTCCTTTGATATTGCTGCACCTCTTATGTGTCCATATCTTACACCGGATACATCTTATGGAGTTTCCACCTATGCCTTTTCTACAGATCGAGCAGGGCCATCTACCTGAAGGGATTTGTGAATTGTCTGCCTTCCTACTTATTAAGACTTTGGTTTTTGCTAGATTGACTCTAAGGCCCTTCAATTCTAGACCTTGATTCCACACCTGAAACTTCTCCTCTAGTTCTTATAGTGACTCAGCTATTAGAACAAGGTCATTAGTATAAAGAAGCTCTCAGGGACAACCTGTCTTGAATTCCTGTTATTGCCTAGTGGACTATGATGAATAAGATAGGGCTAAGGACTGATCCTTGGTAGATCCCTACCCCTACCCGGAATTCTTCACTATGCTCATTACCAACCCTCACCTTACTGACAGCAACCTTGTACATGGCTTGTACAGCTCTCACTAACCACTCATCTATCCCTAGTTTCCGCATTGACCACCAGATTAGTGATCAAGGGACCTTGTCAAAGGCTTTCTCCATATCAATGAAAGCCAGGTACAGAGGTTTATCTTTGGCTAGGTATTTCTTCTGGGTATTTCTGTTTGATAATCTCATAACTGACTGCAAATTCAAGACATTCTTTGAATGATCAAAAATTTGTAAACTCTGAGCTAAGACATTTACTAAAGGATGGTATTATTGAGCCAAGTAAGTCTCCTTGGAAGGTTGAGATGTTGGTTACACCTAGTGATAACCATAAGAAATGCTTGATCATTGATTATTCTCAGACAATAAACTGCTATACATTGCTAGATACCCACCTTCTATCAAATATTGAAAATGGTCCTGGAGGTGGCACCATATAATGCCTTCAGTAGACTGGACCTATGATGTGCTTACCATGAAGTGAAAGCTGGTCATTGCTGGTACTAATTCGTAGATTCCTTTTGGAATTACTAACAATGTTGGTAACCGTCAACATATAATTGATGACATGATTGAAAAAGGACTCACACCCACCTTTGTATATACTGACAATGTAATTATTTGTGGACATAACCAGAAAGTCCATTATCACAACTTGAGGAATTTCTAGATGTGGTTAGCAAATACAATCATACTTTAAACAAAGAAGTGCTTACTTTCTTCTAAATGTATTAACCTGTTTTGCTACGCAATCAAGTAGTCAAGTAGGTTAATAACAGGATTAATTAGACTAGATCCAGAATATAAGGGACCATGACCCAATCTTCTTTAACCCAAAGACTGACATCTATGAAGTGAGTAATGGCCTCATTAGTACTATGCAGATTGGATTTTGAATTTTCTGGAAAATTCCATCCTTTAATTACTACTAAATGCTTTCCCCTCTCCTTTTCAGCATTGCAAGTTTTTCAGAGTCTAAAGGTCATTGCCAAATTTGCTGTGAAAGCTTATTGATCCTGGTGTGCCATTGCTGCCACCAAATGTTTGCGGTGAGCTGGCAAAAACGTGAGCATGGGCAAAATGCTTAGCGGTATTTCGTCTGCCGTTACGTTCTGAGTTCAAATTCCGCTGAAGTTGACTTTGCCTTTCATCCTTTCAAGGTCGATAAATTAAGTACCATTTACGCACTGGGGTTGATATAATCGACTTAATCCGTCTGTCTGTCCTTGTTTGTCTCCTCTGTGTTTAGCCCCTAGTGGGTAGTAAAAAAAAAAAAAATAGTGACTTTCTATACAAGAACACTTTCAGTTCATGAGCAGAAACATTCTTTTGTGAAAAGAGAAGCCTATACCATTGTGGAATGTCTAAAGAAGTTGAGACACTATCTACTTGGCCACCATTTCCAGTTGGTACCAGTTCAGAAATCACTTGCTTCTAAGCATGAAAATAGATGGAGTGGTAAAATAAAGAATGAGAAAATCGTTGATATATATAGAATTCACTTGTTTTCAATATAACATAATGTATAAGGTCAGGAAAGGACAATGTGGGTGATGACACTCTGTCCCAGAAGATAGGCTATAATGTTGGATATGGATGTACTTCATGGACTCCATAAGGATTTGTGCCAGCCTGACATCACACAGATGCTTCATTTTGTGCATGCCAGAAATAAATCTATATATATAAAAGTGAAGTTGTGTGAGTGTCTGTCTCCTACGATTTAGATTCCTAACTACTCCCACATTTTGCGGTGCAGTTTAACCAAAACTGGGTATCTTATAGTCGTGATTCATATCGAGCCCTTCTGGGTATTAGCGCGCGTCTACGATGAGTCTACGATTTAAAAAATAATTTAACATAATTTTTTTCCCTTTAAAGCATATTTTTTGGGGTTCTTCCAATTTTTTCGTGTGTCGATGGCGGCGGAGTTGGCGTCCATGCTCACACCTGCAACCTGTGTTTGCTTCTCCCCCTTCTTCCCTCCCTCGTGAAGCTGTGGGGGAGGGAGTGTAAGGAAATCAACATCGTAAAGCGTTGTCAAGGAGACCAGCGTTCTTTTAGAACAACGACTTCATGGCTTGAAGACACCAAAACAGAAATGGCTAAGAAAGCCCGAAAACAAATTCTACAAAATCGGGAAACACGCCACACAGGGAAGGTTTCCCATGCAAATAATTTGCACAACCGAATGTTTTAGTTGTTGCACAACCGAATGTTTTAGTTGTTGCACAACTTTTACTTAAAAAATATTATCCAAACACAAACTTTTGAAGGCAATATTGTATGGCGATGGTACTTGTGAAATATGGTAATGGATTTAGTAGCCAAAAGGAGAGAGCAGAGGCATAGTATAGTGGTGGTGGAGGCGGTGGTAGTGGCAGCGGTGGTGGCGGTGGTGCTGGTAGTGGTGATGGTGGTCGTGGTCGTGGTGGTCGTCGTGTTTGTGGTGGTGGTGGTGTTGTTGTTGTTGTTGGTGGTGGTGGTCGTGGTGGTGGTGATGATGGTGGTGGTCGTGGTGGTCTTCGTGATGGTGGTGGCGATGGTGATGGTCATGGGCGTAGTGGTGGTGGTGGTCATGGTGGTAGTGGTGATGGTGGTGGTGGTGGCTGAAGCTGTCATCTGGGTTCTTCCAATTTTTTCGTGTCGGTGGCGGCGTTGGCGTTCATGCTCGCACCTGCACCTGTGTAGCTCCTCCCCTTCTTCCCTCCTTCGTGAAGCTGTGGGGAAGGCAAGGGTAGGGATCAACGTCGTAAAGCGTTGTCAAGGAGACCAGCGTTCTTTTAGAACAACGACTTCATGGCTTGAAGTCGCCAAAACAGAATCGCTAAAAAAGCTGAAACAGATCCACAAAAACGGCAAAAACCGCGCCACAGAGGGCAGGTCCCGTGTGCAAACAATTTGCACAACTGAATGTTTAGGTTGTTGCACAAATCTTTATATATAAAAGTGAAGTGTGTGTCTGTCTCCTACGATTTAGATTCCTAACTACTCCACATTTTGCGGTGGCAGTTTAACCAAAACCGGGTATCTATAGTCGTGATTCATATCGAGCCCTTCTGGGTATTAGCACATGTCTTATGAGTCTACGATTTAAAAAAAAATTTACCATCATTTTTTCCATTTTAATGCATTTTTCGCTATTAAATAAGGGAAGTAACTCTCTAAAAATGTCTACGATGAGTCAACGATTAAAAAGATTTAAAAAAAAATTACCATAATTTTTTATTCCATTTTAATGCATTTTTTGCTATAACTCTCTAAAAATCTTATATAGTTATTTCCCTTACAAACTCGAGCAACGCTGGGCGATACTGCTAGTATTCTATAGAAGAGAGTCAAAAGAATGATCTCTATATGCTCCACATGTGCTGAGATAAAGCCAACGTTTTATAATTCAATACCTGCTCATGTGATAACGGTTACTCAGGCCTTTGAATGACTAGACTTTGATTTGAAAAGACCTTCCCATCTAACTACAAAAACTGATTTTTGTTGACCATTGTCAGCATGAATTTTTAAGATTCCCTTTTGCTTCCAATGAGCAGATATGACCACCAGAACTATTATAAAGTGCTTATCAAAACTCTTCTCAATTGGAGGATTTCCATATTGAAGGATTCACGCATCAGCTAGTAGCAGGCCTACTTCTTAGAATCCAGAAGGGAATGGATAAATAGAACAATATAATGAAATAATTTGGTGAACAATATCACTGGCTCTGAAATTAAAACGACTGAAACCCTCAGAATGGGAACTTGTTCTTCCAGGTGCACTCCTTTCAATCCATTCTCATCTCTTAATTTCAACAAATTGCACTCCTGATGAACATCTTTTTAAGTATCAGCATAAATCTCTAAGTGAGCAGCCCATCCTGTCATGACTCTCTTCCCTGGGTAACAAAGTGTTCCTGAAATGTCCCAACCGTCAGAGTAAATATATTCCATTAGTAAAGGAAGTAGAACTCTTCAAATTCCCTGATGGTAGGCAGCGTACTGTATCATTAAACCACCTTGTACTTTGTGGTAATGTCTATTCTAATCTTGTGCCTAAACCAGAAGTAACTGAGTCTCCAAAACAAATGATGCCTCAAAACACACCTGGGTTCAATATTTCTACACCTATAAATACTTTAGATGCTCCTTCTGAATCAGACTATAAGTGACAAGTACTCTAGTCATATTAAATACACTCCTTTGTACTTTTAGTATTGCTTCAGTGTTTGTTTAACTTAGCTGTATGTGACAGCAGTCACGTGATGTAGTTCAATTTAGAGAATGAAATATGGCCAATCATTTTAGAACAGCGATAATCTGCCCAATTTTCAAGAAAGGGAGCCGCGAAGACCCGCTTAACTACCGACCGGTTTCCCTTACATCAATAATCAGCAAGATGTTCGAAACCATCCTTAAGAAAAGTATGATGCTCCACCTCCTAAACACAGCCTCTATCTCTGATTCCCAACACGGCTTCGTGCCGAAGAGATCATGCTTGACCAACTTACTAGTAATGGAAGAATTGGTGACGTGCATCCTCGATGATAGTGATGCTGTTGACATCGTTTTATTGGACTTTGCCAAAGCTTTTGACTCGGTAAACCACCGCCTATTACTTGTCAAGCTTCAAGCATATAGTTTCCATCCGGATATTGTACGATGGGTTGGTGCCTTCCTCTCAGATCGCTCCTTCCAAGTCCAAGTTAATGGTTCGCGGTCCAACGTCTCCAGTGCGAGCAGTGGCGTGCCTCAAGGTTCAGTGCTTGGGCCCTTGTTGTTCTTAGTCTTCATAAATGACTTGCCCGACGACCTCACACAACACACCCTTCTATTTGCCGACGATATCAAACTGGTCGCTCCTCGCGGTAATATAGAGGATCTTCGTCGATGCCTCCACCAAATTTGGAAGTGGTCTAACGATTGGGACCTGTGTCTGAACGTGTCAAAGTGCTGTCATCTGCCTGTCAGCTCTACTCCTGCAACTCAACTTGATTTCGAGCCAGGTCGTCTGCTGCTGGAGAGGACCGATCAGGTAAAGGACCTGGGTATCTTGGTGGATTCCTCCTTTTCGCCTTTGGCCCAGTGCGTCCATGCTGCCAACAAAGCAAGCGGAATTCTGTTCTTGATTCGACGGTCATTCGGAATGCTCACAGCAGCCATATTCCTACCACTCTATGTCACGCTGGTGAGACCCATATTGGAGTATGGGATTCAAGCCTCTTCTCCTTATCTCCTCAAAGACATACAGCATCTCGAAAGAGTCCAGAAGCTGGCTACCCGCATGGTTCATGGTCTCAAAAATTTGTCCTACGAAGAAAGGCTGAGGACGCTCAACCTTTATTCTCTTGAAAAACGCCGCCGCCGTGATGATCTCATTCTCGCCCACAACATCATAAGCAGAAAGTGTAACCTCTCGAAAGAGCTGTTCTTCACTCCTGCTCCAGAGCGTCGGCTGCGGGGTCATTCCGAAAAGCTCTATCTGCGACGATTTCATCTCAATCGAAGGAGAGGAGCTTTCTCCGTCCGGGTTGCGGATCCGTGGAACAAGCTGCCAGACGAGATGGTAAAGATGCCGACGACCGCTTTGTTCAAAGCCTCCCTGGACTTCAAGTGGCCTGAACTCTTTACATGAACACCACCCTGTACTTAACTCCATGTCCCCCTACATGGCCTTGCTATTTGCTTTTGAGCCAAATTAACTAACTAAGTAGCTTCCCTTGTTTCTGTACTAACAGAAATCTATCTCGCTTTGAGGTTTTCTTAATGGTTTGTAACAAGCACAAAAAGTTTTTGTTAAAATACTTAATAAGGCAAATGATGAACAAGTTTAAATCTTACATCAGCATGAGATACAGTCAAATAAATTATTAGAATGAAATACACATACCTTTTTTCATTTTATTTAAAGTAAATAAGAATAAGAAAAAGGCATTGGATAAAAGGCAGAATATACCAATAGTACCCACTAGGCAAGAATATAATAAAATTACTATTCAGGGGTGGACAGTCCTATTAGCTAAATTTCAAAATAATTAATAATTGATTAAATAAAAGATATACTGAAACCGATCACCAATCTAAAGGCGTTCCCCACAATGAACTGTTGCTGAATTCCTATTACCTATTTTGCGTGGTAATAATGAGATGGTGATCATTAGAGTAAAATATAGTACTACCACAATTTATATAATGCATATCAACGACAATTTTAGTATAGTAGCATATGCAACTCTAAAAGAGAGAGGCTGAAAATTAGAATTGTAACTTCCAGGCAAATACATCAAGCTAATATCAAAAGCAGCCTTGTAATCTTTCACTACTTCGAGTCTAGATAGCTACTGTTGCTTTTTGTTTTCATTGTAAACATAACAACGATGAGCATCAAAATGCATAAAGATTGTAGTGCGCAATTATGGTAATTGTCATCATTGCAATCACCACCATCACCAGTGATGTAAATTAAGGAAAGAATAAAGATGGAAAGAGTATTTAGAGAGTTGATATTTTTTTTTAATTAGCATATTTTTGCTGTTAATAAGGTAGCACCATGATCAATAATGATAGTATTTATCACCATCATCAATGGTAGAGAGCATTGCTCTGGAATAGTTACTGCATAATTGATTTTATTATTGCATGGAGGAATTAATAGTATGCTGCTTTAGTGAGTAGCAAGACAATACTTACTTCCCTGGGCATGGACACATTGAAACTCCGACGTCTGGCAGCTGACTTGGCAGACACCCATAAAATTATCAACCATCTTACAAACAATAACTCTGAGCACCTTTTCAAAGTCCACCCGTCTAACACCCGTGGACATATTTACAAAGTCAGAAAACAGCATAGCTCCCATGACTTTAGGAAACATTTTTTCACGCTGAGAGTTGCTGAAGCATGGAACAAACTGCCGGCATCAGTTGTTAGTTGTCAGAGTACTGCATCCTTCAAAACTTCCATGCTTTCTGAGATTCACCAATACTACACCTGATTTTCTCCCCTCCATACACACACAAGCATGTATCTGACTCATACATTGTTCGCTTTCCAGACATTTGTACATTACTGCATGTGCTTTATATGCACTTTCTGACAAGTTGTGGTGCACCTGAGCACTGTATACAATAATTTCATTATTATATTATACTAGCTGAAGGTGACCCGTTCTACACGCGGGTAAGAGTGTGGTTGTTACTTTCTGTTGCTTCCTTTCAGCACGTAAAAAGCACCATCCGAACGTGGCCGATTGCAGCGCCGACTTGACTGGCTTCTGTGCCGTTGGCACGTAAAAAGCACCAACCGATCGTTGCCACTGCGAGCCCCCCTGGCACATGTACCGGCGGCACGAAAAAAGCACCCACTACACTCACGGAGTGGTTGGCGTTAGGAAGGTCATCCACCTGTAGAAACACTGCCAGATCAGACTGGAGCCTGGTGCAGCCTCCTGGCTTCCCAGACCCCGGTCAAACTGTCCAACCCGTGCTAGCACGGAAAACGGACGTTAAACGATGATGATGATTCTCCCTCTTTATTTCTCTCTCCTTTCTCTCTCACTTACTTTTCTTTTCTCTTGGACTCTCCCTCGCTTTCTCTTACTCTCTATCTTTATCTATCTCTCTCCCATTTATAAACAACAAAATATCTTGAGTAAGTTGAGAAATAAAATATTTAGAAAGATCAATCATAAATATCAGGCAGTGGCAACAGAAAGGTCTGCTTCAAGGCATACAGCAAAACGCTAACATTTAAAAGGGACAGACGAACTTGCGAGCTGAATAAAAATAATAAAATATTGGAAAGCAAAGTTTGAAGGGATAGAATCTGAGGATAGTAGAGTCACTATGACTGGCATTTCTTAACGACGGACAGCAACGTATTGACAGTTTAACGGCTGGCGTAAAATTTTGAACTTGAAGTAAAAGAAAATTCGTAAACACCAAGTTTTGAAGTGATTCTTTCTCACGACAGTAGACTCACCATGGCAAGCATTCAAAACCTCTTCATCATGGACGGCAACACATTGAAGATTAAAAGGCTGGCGCAAATTTTTTAGCTTGATGTAACAGGGAATTCCTAAACACTCGCTCCTTTTAAATTTTAATCCCCTTCCAGCCCCATTTAGACCCCTTTTTCATCTTTTGGTTAATATAACCCGATTTCATTCGGGTCTACTGGGGTCACATTTTATAAGATGAGGAATTTTGTCCTAGAGGTGACGCCTTTCATTTGAGGAAAAAAATAGTTGTCATGCAAACTTGCCAGCACTTTTAACATAGCTGTGCATATTTTCAGCTGAATCGACCAACTACGTAATGCACACATTATATATATGGCATAGTTTCGGTTGTAGTAGCACAGATTTCCGTCGATTTCCGTAAAAAACTTTTATTTTTTTACATAAGTAATGAGAGCGAAAGAGACTAAGAGGAAGCGATTTTACGACGAGAAGGTTTCACTTTGAAGTCGGCCTGTGTGTGTTTGATGGGGTGTGGGAGACAGACAGTATGTTGTGTAAGTGAAGTGCTTCTGTTAGTGTGTGTGAAGAGACAGACATACATATACACATACACCGAGTAAAAAATTACTATGAATCGACCATACATACATACACACATACATAGATACATAACATACACACACACATACATGCAGACATACATATACACATACACCGAGTAAAAAATTACGATGAATCGGCCATACATACATACATACACACACACATACTTACACACACACACACATACATAGATACATACACACCACACATACATGCATACATACATATACACATACACCGAGTAAAAAATCAGTTATCTCTCTCTTTCACACATTACTCTCTCTGTCTCTTCGCACACACTAACAGAAGCACTTCACTTACACAACATACTGTCTGTCTCCACACCCCATCAAACACACACAGGCCGACTTCAAAGTGAAACCTTCTCGTCGTAAAATCGCTTCCTCTTAGTCTCTTTCGCTCTCATTACTTATGTAAAAAAATAAAAGTTTTTTACGGAAATCGACGGAAATCTGTGCTACGACATGCGAAACTTCGCCATATATATATATATATATGTGTGTGTGTGTGTGTGTGTGCACGCATTATATATACAAATGTATACAAATGAGATATATATCTGTATAAATTAAATTAGAGAGAAAACCACTAATAGGCAAATCAAACAGTGAAAAAACAAAAACATAAAAAAATATAATATAGAAAATATAGAAAATATAAAATTGAAAAATTTAAATTATTTAAATTGAAAATAAAAATTATTAAATTATATTTATAATTTGTTTAAAAATATATATAACTATGGAAAAGTATGAAAAACTTTAATATACATAAATACAGATATATACACTTTGTATATATACATTATATATACATATTTATATATAGAACACACACACACATACATTATATATACATATTTATATATAGAACACACACACACACATATAAATGAACGCAAGAATATCTGATTCATAATATTTGTTCTCATGCTCGTGTGTTGATTGTTGGTGACAGACAGATACTTAAAAGAACGCCGCCGGAGTGATAGGAAGGTAGGAAACAGAGTCAGTGAAAAAGAGAGGAAATAGCGAGAGTGACAGATACTTTAAATAACGGTAGTGGAATTCTCAAAGTTATAAATGAAGGGGAGTAAGAGAGGGAAAGGAGGAAATAGCGTGAGTGAGGAAGATGGCCCCTAGCAACAACACTTTTTAAGATAGGGATTTCTAAGGTAGCCCACAAGCATCGTCACCTCATTCTACACGTCCCTGTAAATTTTGGAGCGAATCGGACGGGGCGTAGTGGCATTAAAAGCGATCCAAGCGGTAAAAACGCATTTCAGTTTTATATATAGAGATTATAATGCATGTATTATAAATAAATTAGTATCAGTATTTGACTGTAAATGTATCTGTAGTCTTACCTGAAGTTACTCTACACGGACTTAAAGTGATGGTTCTATATAATTGGATGTATTTTGTTTTCACTCTCATTATTCCACTTAATTTTGAATCTTTACAACAGAAATTTCTCAACTGATAAGAGAAATTTATTTATCAAATAACTAGTGTTATTGTACTCAGATATTAATTCTGGTATATCCTAATAGAATAAGGAAAAAGCACTGACTCTGTAGCACTGCATGAAAACTGAAAGACATAAAAAATCTATAGCAAAGCAAAACTTTGGATCATTGATAATCGTCAATAAAAAAACCCATGGTTGCTCTTATATCTCTACTAGTTTGCTAAGATCTTAAGAGTAGATCCTCCAAGATTTTCTACAGCCAAGTACATATATTTTATATATACAAATATGCTTTTTATCTAAAACGGTTTTAACCTTAAGCATTCAAATTACTCTGTCAGATGTAATGCTTATTTATTCACATTGTTTTGAACTACTCATGCATTATTTTGTAGCTTCAAGATTTCAATGTTGTGATTGGTCATTTTTTTTTTTTTAATGACATTGTAGGGTAGATACGAGAGGCCAAATTCAATCAGTCTGAACATAAAACAGATAGAATATCTGAGCCAAACATGGCTAAAGGGTTAAAAATAATTTATATCAGACAGCTAAAATGAAATACAAGAATATTTGAAGATTAGAAACTTACTTAAAATGATCTTGTAGAGCAACATTCAGATCAAATGAATCACTTCTATCTGTAAAACCAATTCCAATGAAAGCACTTCGTTCTGAAAGCAAAAATTGAAATATGAAAGAATTTGATTTCAGACAAATAGTTAAGCTTTAAATAAACATAGCTGTTTAAAGCAATATAAGTGTAGGTGACAATGAATTAGAATTATATTAGTAGTAAAAAGTACTCCTTGCATCTAATGATTTGAAAGGTAGTAAAAAAAAAAAACCAGTCAGGTGTAGATGTTAGACAAATTTAGCAGCAAAGATAGAAGAATAGGTTTAACAAAATTGTCCTATTTATAGGACAATGGTGTAATAAATAAAATCTTTTATTTTTTTTACTTGTTGGGTCTGGAGGAAGGGACAGTGCCCATGGTCTTTGCAGGCCCTCCGAGACCAGGGAAACAGATGCTGTAAATGTTCCTCTTGAATCATTGCAAGTGAATACCTGTGGGAAAGACATAAGCAAAGAGGAGTTGTGGTATAGAGCACTATGCAGAAGAGTCTATAATTCAATCACCAGCTAAAGATTCTGATTTTGACAGGTTAGTATTGGTTTAGAAAGGAAACTTCTTTCGTTAAAACAAAAACATCCCATTGGACCATTGGATGTATAATGTCATTTACGTATGGGCCATGGGCATCTGAGTTGACAAGCAGTTTTGCAACAGAGGTATCAGCTGAAGTATGCCTGAGAAGCAACTACATTGGTATGTAAAGCGATCAGATGATTAAACTGGGAGACGAAAGTGCCAAGAATTGACAGTGGAGGGTTTAAGATTCAGAAGCAAAACACGAGGCATCAGAAAAGAGATGAAACGTGGTGAAAAGAATTAGAGATAAGATGTGTCTTAAACACATCAAACCAAGACTAAAATGTAAAGACAGATAAAATAATCATTAATGATAATGATGTCAATGACTTCTTAGGCTATTAAAATTTCAAAATATATCCACTATGTAAAACTCAATTGGAATATAAAGTTAGAAAAAAAAAACATTTAAATACAATATTTTGTCAAATAGCAAATTATTGAATATTAAAAAAATCTGAAAAGATTTTTTTTCTTTTGAAATAAAATCCTTTGTAATAACTGTAAATTTTGATGTTCCTTACCCCCTTCTTTGATTCGAATCACAAAGTATCTACTGGAATCCATCACAGGCTCAATAGCTAAACCAGGGTAGGCATCAACAGGACATTTTGCAAATTCTTCACCTAATAAAATCAAATACAACATTTAAACATACAGTAATTATGGAGCTGGACAACATGACAATTTAATTTATAGGCCTACATCTATAACACTTATATTCAAAATAATCTCAGTTCATAAGATAGATAGAAATTAGTGTTACTAAGAGTATCCTACTTGATAACCAACTACTCTAAATATACAGATCTGTTTATAATGTTGACCAGACAAGGACTACTGAGCTTGAAAATATAACAAATGAATATTACTATGATAGATAGGTGCACTTGTGACTGTGTGGTAAGAAGCTTGCTTCTCAACCACATGGTTTCAGGTTCAGTCCTACTGTGTGGCACCTTGGACAAGTGTGTTCTACTATAGCCTCGGGCTAACCAAAACTTTGTGAGTGGACTTGGAAGGTAGAAATTGAAAGGACCCTGTTGTATATATGTGTTTGTGTGTGTGTGTGTTTCCTACCACCACTTCACAACTGGTGTTGGTTTGTTAACATCTCTGTAACTTCGAATTTTAGCAAAAGACACTGATAAAATAAGTATCAGGCTTTAAAAAAAATTAAGTACTGGATTCGATTCATTCAACTAAAATTCATTCAGACATGGTCACAGCCTAATAACTGAAACAAGTAAAAGATAAAAGATAGATATATGGGTATAATCTTGAATTCAGAAACAAAAGGTGCAGGTTTGAAATTTTAATGACAAATGTAAGAAATTATGTCAGTCACATGGTCTTCTTTTGCAGTCTCCAAGGAGGAAAGTGTTTATGCTAGTCTCCCAACCATATGGTTCTGGGAGTTTAGTCTCACTGCATGGCACTTAGGGTAAGTGTTTTCTACCATAACCTCAGGCAGAACCAAAGCCTTGTGAGTGGATTTGGTAGATGGATACTTAAAGAAGCCTATCGTGTGTGTGCATGTCTGTATTTGTCCCTTATCACTGCTTGACAACCAACACTGGTTGTTACAGGGATGTAAACAGATGACCTCTCCCTTAGCAGTTCAGCAAAATAGGATAAATACCAGGCTTTCAAAAAAAGTGTTGGCATTGATTTGTTTGACTAAAATTCTTCATGGCAGTGCCCCAGCAAGGCTGCAGACTAATGAGCGAAACAAGTAAAAGTTAAAGGATAAAAGTAAATGAAGTCATTAATATGTCAGTATAGCAACTGTGTTTTTAACATATAATACTGTAAAGGGCAGTGGAGGCACATGGCCTAGTGGTTAGAGCAGTGGACTCGCAGCCGAGGGATCGCAGGTTCGAATCTCGGACCGGGCGATGAGTGTGTTTATGAGTGAAACACCTAAGCTGCACGTGGCTCCGGCAGAAGGTAATGGCAAACTTCTGCTGACTCTTTTGCCACAACTTTCTCTCACTCTTTCCTCCTGCATCTTGTAGCTTACGTGTGATGGACTGGCATCCTGCCCAGGTGGGGAACCTATACGCCAAGGAAACCGGCCCTTATGAGCCAGATGTGGCTTGAGAAGGGACAAACAACAACAACAACTGTAACAGCAGCAAAAAGGAAGTGACTTCCATCTTGTACATGACCTGTCAATACAATAGTCTATGGCCAAAATATCTGGATATGCCACATTAGTTGATAAGCTATCCTGAGCCTTCACATTTAGGATGAACACAGTCTCATAGCGGACGGATAGATTACATGGGCTTGAACAGTGGCAAAATGCTACCTTAAATTTTATAACAAATTGTTTTATATTGATTCTGAATTCAAATCAGGTTAACCTTTTACTACACTTTTCTTTGCTTGACAAAGTACTTTAGGCATGTAAAAAGCACTCAGCACACTCTGTAAAGTGGTACATGTTAGGAAGAACATCCAGCCATAGAAACCATGTCACAGTAAACGATTGGAGTTTGAACAGCTCCCTGGATGGCCAGCTCCTGTCAAACCATCCAATCCATGCCGGCATGGAAAACAGATGTTAAATGATGATGATGATGATGATAATGAATACTGTACCATCAAATTTAACAGGAATTTAGTCATGTTACAATTAACTAATCTTATACAATTTTCAAAAATTTGGGAATGTTCTTTGAGAGGCCCTCTCAATGTAGCCGGAGTGGAGGCGCAATGGCCCAGTGGTTAGGGCAGTGGACTCGCGGTCATAGGATCGCGGTTTCGATTCCCAGACCGGGCGTTGGGAGTGTTTATTGAGCGAAAACACCTAAAAGCTCCACGAGGCTCCGGCAGGGGATGGTGGTGATCCCTGCTGTACTCTTTCACCACAACTTTCTCTCACTCTTACTTCCTGTTTCTGTTGTACCTGTATTTCAAAGGGGCCTGCCTTGTCACTCTCTGTGTAACGCTGAATATCCCCGAGAACTATGTTAAGGATACACCTGTCTGTGGAGTGCTCAGCCACTTACACGTTAATTTCACGAGCAGGCTGTTCCGTTGATTCGGATCAACCGGAACCCTCGTCGTCGTAACCGACGGAGTGCTTCCATCCAATGTAGCCAATCCAGAGAGAGGAAGGGAGCAGGAAGGGAATCAGTTCACAGTACTTTATCAATTCCAAAAATGATGGAAGTCAAAGTTGGCAATGGCAGTATTTGGACTTAGAGTGCAAAGACTTGAAACAGACACTGCAAAGAATTCCACAAGATGTTCTAATGACTCTCATAATTTGCTGCCTTGGAACTGCATTATCCAGTATCTTTCTTTTTGAAATGGTGAGATATTTTTTGTCAAAAGTTTAAGTATAGAGGTTTCATTAGTAACTTAAATGTACACATCCAAACAACACAGCCTTATAAATTAGTAACAGCAACCATAGTTTCCAGCATTCTCCAAACTCAGTTGCACAGTTACTTTGACTTTACATCAAAAAGCATCAAATATGCCGTTAAAGTTAGAAAAAAAAATACTACAAAAATGCAATGAATTATGTACATTCCTTAATGCAGTATTTATAGCACTAGTACAAGACCTAATAAAGAAAGCAAAACAACACATGTATATATATTTAGCAATCACAGACACCACATTTAAATGGCGCAAATTGTTCAAAGAAGATATTTAGTCTATAATGGATTATGTCACTCCTATCTTCACAACAAATTACAAAGAATAATCATAAACTGAACCCAGAAAACATAATCACAAGCAGTACACAACCCATACATGCAATAAAACAAAAATACTTAAAAATGAAAGGTGACCTGGATATGCAAGTCCTACAATTTATTGCTGCAGAAAGTTTCAATCCTTACAGAACTTGCTACTGCATGTAGAATCTATCAGACATCTACAACACCTCAGAAAAGTAATTAAGAAAAAAATCTCTCCCACCACAGTCCAGGCAAAAAAAACATACATACAAAAAATAATATCAAGAAACTTATTTTATTTACTCCAAACATACTTCTAGAATATTCAATACCTGAAGTAAATATAGAAGAACAGGACACGCTGTGCTCAGAGTGTGGCGGCTTTAGCAAGTTCTGTAAATTTAACTGATCTCTGCAGTGACCATCACCAGAACTTATTTGCATACAAGAAGCTGGATATTGCAAAAGAAGCAACGTTGTCAGATTGCTGCCTGTATGATGAAACGTATTTCATAATCTAACAGCATGGTCCACCACTAAGTGGCGGAATGGTATATCTGGAGTTTTCTATTTGTGAATTGCACTATCATTTGACTGATTACCTACACATGATAAATCTGCTCAAAGCTAACCTTGGGCTGAACAACAACAACAACAACAAAATGCTAGCTAACAAACTACTTTTCTCAGATCACAAGCTTATGTTAAAATACAACAACACATCTGGTAGTTGCAAGTTCCTGAATGGAGTACCATGAAGATATATACTCAAACCCACTTCTTAATTAATTGGTTTCAAATTTTGACAGTTTTGGGGGAGGGGAGGGGTAAATCAATTATATTGACCCCAGTGCATAACCGGTACTTATTTTATCAACTCTGAAAAGATGAAAGGCAAAGTCGACCTTGGCAGAATTTGAACTCAAAACCCACTACTTAATTTGTTAATACATGATCTTCCTGCACTCTAATAAAGCACATTCCTCATCATCACCACCGTTTAACATCAGCTTTCCATGCTAGCATGGGTTGGGCAATTTGACTGAGGACTGGTGAACCAGATGGCTGCACCAGTCTCCAATCTGATCTGGCAGAGTTTCTACAGCTGAATGCCCTTCATGACACCAACCACTCCGAGAGTGTAGTGGGTGCTTTTACATGCCACCGGCACGAGAGCCAGTTAGGTGGTACAGGCAACAGCCATGCTCAAATGGTGTTTTTTACATGCCACCTGCACAGGAGCCAGTCCAGCGGCACTGGCAATGATCTCGCTCGATTTTTTTTTGATTTTTTACTGCCAGCTCTGTCTGGCACCTGTGCGGGTAGCACGTAAAAAGCACCCACTACACTCACGGAGTGGTTGGCGTTAGGAAGGGCATCCAGCCGTAGAAACACTGCCAGATCTGACTGGGCCTGATGAAGCCTTCCAGCTTCACAGACCCCAGTTGAACTGTCCAACCCATGCTAGCATGGAAAACGGACGCTAAATGATGATGATGATGATGATGATTACCCATAAAAAATGGGAACACACACACAAATCTTACAGAAACACAAATAAAACAAAATAAACAGGGTTCAAACATATAACAGATACAAATAAGCTAAGGATAGTTTTTTTAACTTTTTTCTAGACTACTGAAGAAAATATCAGTAATCCAGTTTGATAATATATTTTACAATGCTTTTTTTTTTCCTTTTAAATTTTATATTTATATATTGTAAATTTATATTTGTAAGTTCATTCTAAAAATGTAAAGTAGAAAATTCCAGACACCTGATACTTTGTCTTCCAACTTCAATGTAAGTTCTTTGCCCTTATAAGTAACTCTCAATCTTCCAGTCCAGTCAGGAGCATCAAGTTTCCAATCTGATGCCCTATTTTTAGAAAACAGAGCAAAAAGAAAAAAAAAGAAAAAGAAAAAAAACAATCAATAAAAGTTAAAATAAACAAAAATAAGATATCAGATTATCACAAAGAGATCATTAAAGTATTACAAAAAAAATTCTGCTGCTAAAAAAAGTTATTATATATCTATTTTTACTAGAATTCTGTTAGCTTGAAATGTATACACCGAGTGAAAATAGTGCTAGTTTTCATTAAATCCTACAGTTAATTATATGGGTGTAGGTGTGGGTGCATGGCAAGAAGTTTGCTTCCCAACCACATAGTTCTAGGTTCAGTCCCACTGTATGGCACCTTGGGCAAGTGTCTTCCACTGTAGCCTTAGGCTGACTAAAGCCTTGTGAGCGGGTTTCGTAGACAGAAACTGAAAGAAGCCCATTATATATATATATATATATATATGTGTGTGTGTGTGCCTTTGTGTGTGTTTGTCACCCATCACCACTTGACAAACAGTACTGGTGTTTACATCTCCATGACTTAGTGATTCAGGAAAGGAAACTGACAGAATAAGTATCAGGGTAAAAAAAAAACAGTACTGGGGTTAATTCATTCAACTAAAAATTCCTCAAGGTGGTGCCCCTGTGTGGCCACAGTCTAATGATTGAAACAAGTAAAAGATAAAAGGTAAATTATTAATTAGAAATTGTAAACCTAAACATTGGGGGAGAATAGTAGTAAAGGTGTCAAGATTAAATCTTTTAATTCCATTTTTAGTGTTTCATATAAATAACAAAGATGATGAATTACTAAGCATTATTACATTATAAACTGAAGGTAGAACAGAAAACAGCAAATTTATTCATATATTATGTTTACATAATATATGAATAGGTAAGTAGCTTGCTTACCAACCACATGGTTCCGGGTTCAGTCCCACTGCGTGACAACTTGGGCAAGTGTCTTCTACTATAGCCTCAGGCCAACCAAAGCCTTGTGAGTGGATTTGGTAGACGGAAGCTGAAAGAAGCCCGTCGTATGTATGTATATGTATATATATGTGTTTGTCCCCCCAACATCGCTTGACAACCAATGCTGATGTGTTTACGTCCCCGTAACTTAGCGGTTTGGCAAAAGAGACCGATAGAATAAGTACTAGGCTTACAAAGAATAAGTCCTGGGGTCGATTTGCTTGACTGAAGATGGTGCTCCAGCATGACCACAGTCAAATGACTGAAACAAGTAAAAGAGTAAAAGAATATATTAATGTATAATGTGAAACACTAATAATGGGTTATGATGTCACAAGATAAAGCATCTAGTGCACTTAGTAAGGTGGTTAGCCATCGGAAGGGCATCCATCTGTAGAGTCCATGTCAAATGACAAGTACAAGCAGCCGTCCATAAGAATGGCGGCTTCTAATAAGAAATAACTCGGGCTATCACAAACAGTCTAGCTATGCTATCATGGAAAATGGCAGTCAAATGATGAAGATGAAACCCTGGAAAAAAAAAATACCAGTTGCGTACGATATGTACCAACTTCTCTTACTGTTATAATGCTTACAAAAATAAGGTTTTAGTAAGAAATTGCTGACCTTGGGATGAACAACAACACAAAATGCTAGCTAACAGACTACTTTTTTCAGATCACCATGTAAAATAAGATCTGTAAAAGTTCACATATCTTATCCTCAAAATAAAGAAAAAATGACCATTGAACATTCCAAGTAATCTGTGAAGCGTACCTGCTGTTAAGTCGATCAGTACAAGAGAATAAGAAGTGTTTACAGCAGTTTAATGTTCATATGTTTACAGCAGTTTAATGTCCTTCAACATACAACACAGGATTCATTTCCCAGACACAGCAGTTCTAATCCCAAGGGAGGCAACTCAATATTAACACCTTGCTGGTGTTAGGTTTTAAATCAATTTGGTAATGTTGACATAGTGAACTTTTCCAAAGCCTCAAACCACAATAATCAGTTGTTTATTGTCAGAGGAAGCACCTGCTTATGTCAGATGGTCTGAAATCATCTCATTCTATTCGATCTTAACTTCGTTGCTTATCATCATTTCTTTCTATTCTTGTCACAAATAAGATTAGATGAATTAAAGGTCTCTACAAGTGACGGGTTGTCAGTTTTGCAGAACACTTCTGGCAATCTGGGCAGCT
The DNA here is from genome assembly GCF_006345805.1 of Octopus sinensis. Lineage (NCBI taxonomy): Eukaryota > Metazoa > Mollusca > Cephalopoda > Octopoda > Octopodidae > Octopus > Octopus sinensis. The sequence continues at coordinate 31,011,371 of NC_043016.1, read as the reverse complement.
ACTAAGACACCAGCGTCACTTGCTTCACCGAGTGCAAGAGTCTCTGAAGTTAGTGGACTTTACACAGTCCAGTTGTTTTGTTATTAACATACTGGAGCCATCTTATTCATATGAGTTCCAACAAATATGATAAAACTACTCTGCAAAGATCCATCTTCCAAACTGACAAAAGTGGTATCAGAGTAACTGATTATATTTAAATTTTGAGATTTTCTCAAAGCTGGAAAAGATATAGAACTTGCCTTAGATTTCAACTTTGACAATACTTTCTTAGCTTCAAACAGCATCCTTACTTTGGGATGTTGTCCAGTGTTACTCATTCTACAAATGTCAAATGATACATCTAGATCTTCAAGATACTTACAACATCTGACCTCAGTCTTTTTCACTTAACTCATCATTTTTCCTAAGCAACTTTTCTTCCTTTATTTCTTTTGGAGGTATGGATGATATGTATAAAGTCAGTCAATAATAATTTTTATCATGTATTGATTAACATTCAATCCTAAACTCTTAAATGTTCAACTTTAATGAATTTTTACTTTAAACTCCTTATCTTATAGCTTCCTGACCACATGTAAAAGACTCTGTTTTTAGATCACTTGAATCTTCCTCATAACTACATGCAACAAGATGGCTCTTTATTATCATTTTATTATCTTTGTGTTTTCCAGGAACCACTCATCTAGTTAATACAGTTTTCTGACACATACAGGGCACACATTCATATATATCCCAATTCTTCATTACGCTTAGCATCAATTACTTCTTTTCTTGATCTAGTACAGCAGTAAGTAAAATGGCATGTTCCTGCTCAACTATTTTCTGAATTACCTCTCTCTATTGTTCTGCAGGATCTGCATTCTCCCCTTCCTGCTTAGTCAATAACTATATTTTCTTTTGAAGTTTTGGCTCTTATATTTTTTCCTCACATCCTTTCAATTTATATTCCACTATTTTATTTCAACCTGGTTTTTCAGTCCTGTTTTTTAAACCAGTGCAGACTCATCAATGTCTTTATTATCACCAACATCTTTCCGATCCAGTGCCTTAGTTTGCTCATTAAATATACATACTTATTCATTCATTTCTATCAAATCTTCAACATTCTTGCTTTTAATCACAACTTCCTTTTTCATCTTTATCATTTGATATGGATCATCATCATCATCGTTCAACGTCCATTTTCCATGCTAGCATGGGTTGGACAGTTCGATCGAGGTCTGGGAAGCCTGGAGGCTGTGTCAGGTTCCAGTCTGATTTGGCAGTGTTTCTACAGCTGGATGCCCTTCCTAATGTCAACCACTCCGTGAGCGTAGTGGATGCTTTTTACATGCCACTGGCATAGGGGCCAGAGGAGGCTGGCAAACGGCCATGATCGGTTGGTGCTTTTTACATGTCATCGACATGGACGCCAGCCAAGAGGCGCTGGCATCAGTCATGTTCAGACGGTGCTTTTTATGTGTCACCGGCACAGGTATCTTTACAATTTCCATTTGATTTTGTAGTTAAGATACCCATGTCGGTGACACGTAAAACACACCGTCTGAACGTGGCTGATGCCAGCGCTGCCTGTCTGGAAAATGCTCTTCCATACCTAATGAGTATAAATTGACCTTTGCTACCCAAAAAATTTGGTTGCCAGCTACAAATTCTTCATCAACTTATGTCTCTATTCTTAGACCTCAGGGCTCTCCTTAACTTTCCACTAGCTTTAGCTTCAAGTAATTCTTTCTTGCTGTATGAATATCATTTAAATTAATTCTAATCATATCACCAGTTACTCTTTTACATGTTTCAGTCATATGACTGTGGCCATGCTGGAGCACCGCCTTTAGTCAAGCAAATCGACCCCAGGACTTATTCTTTGTAAGCCTCGTACTTATTCAATCGGTCTCTTTTGCCAAACCGCTAAGTTACAGCAATGTAAACACACCAGCATCGATTGTCAAGCGATGTTGGAGGGACAAACACAGACACACATATATATATACATATATACAACAGGCTTCTTTCAGTTTCCATCTACCAAATCCACTCACAAGGCTTTGGTTGGCCCAAAGCTATAGTAGAAGACACTTGCCCAAGGTGTCATGCAGTGGGATTGAACCCGGAACCATGTGGTTTGTAAGCAAGCTACTTATCATACAACCACTCCTACGCCTATATGTTGTTGCAGATGCCAGAACGAATAAGTGGTCAATCAGAACTGATGGTGTGTTAACATTCAAACCAAAACCCAAAATCATTTGTATTAAATCTTGAGTAATTCTGAAGCACATTTTTTCGCACTAATAACTCATGCCAGAGTTATATA